>NC_061116.1:13147875-13294280 GCF_002878395.1 Capsicum annuum
TATATATATATATATATATATATATATATATTAGAGCTGTTAGTGGAGATGGTGTGAACTATCATTTGAAAACTTTTCTATTTGCAGGTGAGGTGCTCATAGTATTTTCTTTACTTGTATTATTTTCTACTTTGATCAGTCGGCCTATGATACCTATTGAGTACAAGTAGATCGTACTCATCCCTACTGTGTCCTTTTGGTATAGATTCTTATTTGAGTATGATACGCAATAACTGATCATGCTATTGCAAGGTTAATTCGAGGTACTGGCACACTTTAGAGTCCAAAGCTAATATCTGAACCTCCTCCTATTTTTTTTATGTCTTTATTTAATATTCAAAGACAGACTATGTATTTTCAGGCTCGGTTATATTTTCAATGCTCTTATACTTATGACACCAGGTTTTAAGAGTGTTTATGTTGTTTACATTAGACTTCCACTTATTTTGGATTTGTATTGACTTGTCTTTATTTTTTGAAAGTCTCATTTTGTCTTACTTGGTGTATTAATTTAATTTTCTTTCCTCTTTGAGTGTTTTGACTTATTTACAAAGGTTGGGTCGGGGTAGTTGCTGTCATAACCTCAATTTTTGGATGGTGACAAATTGATAACAGAGTGCTAGATTCATTGATCTCATAAGTATAGTCTCGCTAATCAATAAGTATACGTCCGTATCTATCTTCAGGAGGCTACAAGATGTCTTTATGAAAAACCTCTCTATTTTAATTCCTTGTTGTGTAGGTTGTTCATATCCAATATTCTACACTTGTATTCTATTTTTGTCAGTACAGATGGTGAGGACTAGGTCGAGGAATGCTAGGGACACTGAGACGACGCTCAATATAGGAGCCTCTATTTAAGGATGAGGTAGGAGTCATAGTCAACCAAGAGGTAGAGGATGAGCATAAAGAGCTACCTCAGCTAGATGATGTGCTAGGGAGGCCTCTCCCAAAACCGAGGTTGTGTATGTAGATATGACTATTAAATAAAGGGTGCAAGTCTATCTCAAGTTCCATAGAGTTTAATTGATACCCAATGCTTCAGGATTTGTTGATTCACCTTTTGAGTTTCTTAAAGGATGTTTCCTCTAGTGTACCTATTTTGTCTCAAACTTTGAGTGTTTTTTGCCATCTCTATCTACATCTGCTTATAACATTTCTACTTATGGTGTACAATCATCATATATAGTTCACTCAATGTGTATTCATTGCCTGTCAGACTCACTATTCCTCAAGTTGGTTCGAGTACAGTGATGCCTTCTGATGATCAAAAGAGGTTTTAGAATTTTATTCACTTGGCTCCTTCTAAGTTTAATTGAGCAATTGGAGAGGAGGCCTATGATTTTTTTATTGACTTCCTGGAGAAGTTGCATAATCTAGGGTCTCTTGAGCCTCATAGATTTACTTATACTACCTATTAGTTGATGATTGTGGCCAGGAACTGGTGGAGGTCTCTGATCTGAGGTGGATTGATACACCTCAGCGTTGTCATTCGAGCATTATTTATCCTTATTTTGAGGATGACTTATTTGCTAATGTTTTAATAATGGTATAATTGAGCATATCAACATTAAAGTACTTAATTACAAGGTGTAAGGTTAAATTGAATCAAGCTAAGAGTCAAACAATAAGTTGAAGATCAAAAAGGGCAAAACTAGTTCTTAGCTTAAGTTTCTAGTTCGTTGTCTTGGACATTATGTTGTTTTGAGCTCTAATCGGTAGTGTTTGATGCTATAGGATGCTTGGTGAGTTGATGATAATGTGATATGGATGATACATAAGCTGAAAATCAAGTGGAAACACCACCACAAGGCTTGGGATGGAAGGACGAGTGCACGAGACAAGTTTAGAAGTGAAAATGAAGGTTGTGAAGGCACCGGGCATCGCAGACTTAGTCCATGCGATGAGAGGGGCGAAGTAGACCTATACGCTGCCTAAAATATGAATTCCAGTGTGTCACCTCGATGAGGCCACATCGCAGACCTTGTTATCCGTGTTAAGAGGGGTGACGCGGACCTAGTTTAAAACTCAAACAAATTATCCTCCTATAAATAGGTCACTTGTGTACAATGTAAAAGACCTTGGAAGACTGGGAAACTTTTAGGGAGGATGGAAAACACTTTAATTAGGATTTTTCTTCTTTACTTTAGTTTTTTTTTATGGATTTTAACATGTTTTCTACCTTTGCGATTACGGTTATGTCCATGAGCGGCTAAAAGCTCCCTTTCCGGGGTTAAGGCCAAAACATGATTACTGTTGCTAAAAATTGATTTGGTTTGGATTACTTATCATATTTTATTGTTTATTTATCCCTTTTTATCACTATTTTAAGGATTCACGACCCTTAGAATACATCTATTGTCATCCTTTGAGCCCGAGAGGAGGAACAAGAAGATAGAAAATGGGAGTAAATAGAGTAGGATTATAAGCTTCTACAGAACAAAGTTATAATTTGCATGTAGGATAGCGATATACATACGTGACCTATTTGGTTCACTTAATCTATGAAATATAAATGTATTTAACTTAGTAACCACATCCCGCTCAACAATGTAGTTGTGGAGCTAAGTAAGATAGGTGATTAAAGGCTCGAAAGACCATGATCATAAAATCAACTCTGTGAATCAACAATCAAGATAAGTAACCTAGTCAATGAAGTTCAATAGCATAGTATGATTGTTCATAGTTCTTTAACCCTGAGTTTCTTTTTATTGATTTTCTGAGTTCTTACTTTTCTACACTGTTTACTTTATTTCCAATTTATAATTCTCAACTTTGTGGTTATGTTTGCACTTGATAAATCTAAATAGTAATCTAGAATTGAATATTTGTCAACATAATTCTACGAGGGATTGATACTTGGATTTATTTAAGGACACTTTACTTCTTAGTGAGACCATGCACACTTGCATGTGCGCTTGGGCGCAACAGTCTCTATGAAGTTGTAGAACTTTAAGTTTCCCTGCTATAACTTAGCGTCAATTTTCTGAGGCCCTTTTTGAGAGGTTCTCAAGGTATAGCTTGAGCGATCAGATGCGAGATAAGTTTGATCATTTGGAGAAGGGCTTCATGTTGATTTCCCTGTATGAGGTACATTTTTATGCTCTACCCAGGAATTCAGCTACCAATACCTCTATCAAGAAAAAGAGGATTCGTAAGCCTTTGAAGAGGCTAGAGGGTCCTTATCAATTGGATACTTCCTAGATTGTTGTTTCAGAGGCATCTTCTTAGAGCATTATTAAGCATTCCAAGTTGATCAAGTCTATCACCTAGACTACTTAAGGAGGCATTAAAAAGGTGCACCAAAAGGGTGATTTAGTGGTTGCACCTTTTGAGGTAGAGATTTTTTTACTAGAGGTTCTCATGGCTATAATGGTAGGACAGTTCAGGTTGATTTACAAGGATCAGGTGGTGGATCTTTAGTTTCTACGATTTCAGGTAGCTAGGCATTAGGTTATGCAAGTGAAGGTTCCAACCTTGGTTCTTCCAGACAGGGTGGTCATCCTAGTTTATCTATGCCTCCTCAAATTGAGTCACGCCATAAAGGATTCTATATAAGTAAGGAGGTTAGACAGTTGGCCAAGGATCATCCCTGCATATGTATAGATATACCCAGCTGGGCTCTCAGCTTTAGCTTTATCCAATTTCGATATCTACAGTGAGAGGTGGTTTACAAAGTGATAAGAGTAGTGCTAGAGGTGCTCGATATAGAGGTACAAGAGATTGTGGTAGTTGTCGTGGGTTGCTCAATCCAGGAGTAGACATAGATAGTGTTATGTTATACCCAGGAGACTCGAGGAAAAGGCTTGTGATGCAGTTATTACAAGTATTATCCCAGTTTTCTATAGATATGCTATCGTATTTTTTTTTATCCTGGGTCTATATTCTCCTATGTTTACACATATATTGCTTCTAATTTTACTGCATCCTATGAGTCCATTACAATGCCTCTTTATATTTCTACCCTCATAGGAGATTATTTAGTGGTGTATTGATTGTAGTAATACACCATATCCTATGCATTCTATTTGGGTTGTTCACGAATTATTGGACGTGTTTCCTATGGATTTACCTAGTATACCTCTGGATTGAGATATTGATTTGGCTATTGATATGTAGTGGGACACTAAGCTCATTTCCATTCCTCCCAATAAGATGGCCCTAACTGAGCTAAAAGAATTAAAGGAGTAGTTATAGAATTTGTTGAGTAAGGGATTCATTAGACCTAGTGTATCTTCTTGAGGTGCTCCTATCTTATTTGTGAAAAAAAATGGTTTATGTGCATGTGTATTGACTATCGGCAGTTGAACAAAGTGATGGTTAAGAACAAATATCCTGTTCCTCACATGGATAATTTGTTTGACCATCTTTATTTTGCTTCCATATTTTCTAAGAGTGATTTTAGATCCGAGTATCACCAGTTGAAAATTAGAGCTTCAGATATTTTAAAGAAGGCCTTTTGGATTCGATACAATTATTATGAGTTTTTTGATTGACCAATGCCCTATCAACATTCATAGAGTTAATGAATTGGGTATTTTGACTCTATCTCAACTCTTTGTGATTGTATTTATAGATAAAATCTTAGTTTACTCCAAGAATGAGGCCGATCATGTAGGATATTTAAGGACTGTACTTTTGAGATGTGTGATAAGAAGTTATATGCCAAGTTTTCCAGGTGTGAGTATTTGTTAGATTCTATCTCTTTGGGGTCATGTGGTGACCAAGGATGGAATTATGATTGATCTAGAAATGATAGCAATGATTCGTGATTAAGCCAAGCCTATTTATCCTACCAAAATTTAAAGTTTCATTGGTTTGAAAGGTTGTTATTGACATTTTGTAGAGGGTTTCTCATCTATTGTTGTTATTTTAACTAAGTTGACTCAAAAGAAGATTGTATTTCAGTAGTTGAATGTTTGTGAGAAGAGCTTCTAAAAGCTTAAGAAATTGACTTCTTCCCCCATCTTGACTTTGCCCAAGGAGAGCATGGGTTTTGTTGTGTTTTGTGATGATTTTGGCATTGGTCTATGTAAGGTAATTTCTTATGCTATTGTCAGTTGAAGAACCATGAGAAGAATTATCCTGCCTATGGTTTTGAGTTGGCCGCGATTGTGTTTGTATTGGAGTTATGGCGACAAAACCTGTCCATTGTAAGATTTTATTAGAACATAGTAGCCTTCAGTATTTCTTTAACCAGTGATCTCTTACTATGAGGTAGTGACATTTGCTTGAGTTTCTTAAGGATTATGACCTTACTATTCTTTATCATCTAGGTAAGGCTAATGTAATTAGGGCTAGGCATATTTTGGAGAAAACCAAAAAAAATCAAAAAATCGAACCGAAATTTAATTTTGGTTTTTCAGTTTTTTGGATTGGTTTCGATTTTCAATTTTTAAAATTCAGTTAAACAGTTTGGTTTTCGATTTTCTTAAAATTTTTTTTGTTAAACCGAAAAATCAAAAAATCATAATTATATAAATAATATTATAATATATATTATTAATTTATTATATATATTATTATATTATATTATATTAATTATATATTTTAATAACCCTAAAGGCTAAATCCCTAAATCATATACACCATACACTACACCTACCTACACATGCTGTTTTTGCTTTCAGAATTAGATGCAAAATAGATGATAGACCATTGGTACAAGAGACGATATACCACCAACGATCTACTCCCTTTCTTTACAATGATACTACAACCTGTGGCCCACAACCCGCGACTCTGGTGTTTCATGTTTGTTGAGCGGCGACTGTGGTTTTTGTGTTTGAGGTGGCAGCTATGGTTTTTGTTTGTTGAGCAGCGACCGGCGACCACTGTGGATAGAGTTTTTGGATTGTTGAGCAACGACCGACGACAACAGAAATTAGACCACTTTTCCACTTATTTGTTCCAGCGATTAGTCATTTTTCAAAATATGTCTAATCTGATATTTTTTTTGATTTTCATTTAACTTGATAGTTAATGGTTAAAGACTGAGAACTAATAAATAAATTATTTCATTTTCACAGATTGGAAGTTGGGTAAGTGAAGATGGAGCATCAAATAAAAAAAATTCAGTTTCATCTCCAAATAAAATTGAAACTGCGGTTGAAGTTGAACTATGAAATAAAAGAAAGGTCATGGAACCGCGGGCAAGATGTTGGCAGTGGTTTGACAAGATTGTTGATGGAAAAACCAGATCTAAGAAAGAAAAATATAAGTATTGTGGAAAAATTTATTTTGTTGCTTCAAGTGCTAGTGGTACTTCGTCGATCAATAATCACATGATAAAATTATATCCTTACTGCCCTAATATTGGTGTGAAAGAGAAAGACAGTCAAAACAAATTAGCTTTTCTACTATCTTCTGCGGATGAAAAGAGAGGGGCATTGGGTACTTGGACATTTGATCAAGGACGAAGTATGAAAGCTTTAGCTCAAATGATAGTTGTTGATGAGCTGCCATTTAGTTTTGTTGAAAAAGAAGGTCTTAGAAATTTCATGAGATTCACAGGCCCACACTTTCATATTCCTTCTCGTAGAACCTTGACAAGAGATTGTTATCAGTGCTAAAATAAAGAGAAACAAGTTTTGAAAAAGGTTTTCAAAGAAGTACGTCCAAAAGTTTGTCTTACGATAGATACTTAGACGTCTATATAAAAGATTAACTACATGTGTCTAACAACTCACTTCATAGATACAAATTTGAAATTGCATAAAAGAGTGATATATTTTTATCAAATTTCTAGTCATAAAGGTGTTGATACGGTTGCTTCCATTACTAATTGTTTTCTTGAATAGGGTTTGGATATTGCTTTTAGTATTACAGTTGATAATGCTAGTTCCAATGATGTTACAATGATAGAAATATCTAATCAATTAAGTAATTGGGGAACTAACATAATGGAGGGTCAACATCTTCATGTGAGATGCATGACACATATTCTTAATCTTATTGTACAAGATGGGTTGAAGGAAATTGATAAGTCTGTCAAGCGAGTGAGATAAGTTGTGAAGTATGTTAAGCAATCTGCCACGAGAGTTAAAACATTCAAAGAATATTGTGAATCTCAATTGATAACTTGTAAGAAATCTTTATGTTTAGATGTTCCTACTCGATGAAACTCTACATACTTGATGCTAGAAACAACACAACATTTTGAGCTTGCATTTGAAAGATATAGTTTCTATGATAATGGTTTCTTGGATTATCTTCGTACCTCTCCTTGTGAAGATGGAACTAAGGTAGGAGCCTTTGTAAGTGAGGACTGGGAAAATGTGAGGACAATGGTGAAATTTTGGAAAACTTTTTATGATCTTACTTTGAAAGTTTTTGGTTCAAAATATGTTACTACCAATGTACACTTTGTGGAAATTACTGAGCTTGATATGATTTTGAAAGAGATGATAGAAAATGAAGATTCTAATTTGAAAAAAATGGCAGCAAATATGAGGGAAAAGTTTAGAAGGTATTAGGGTACTCCGGAGAAAATGAACAAAATGATCTTTATTTCATCTGTGTTGGATCCCCGCAACAAACTTGAATATATTCCTTTGACAATTGTGGACATGTTTGGAAAAGAAATTGGGGACAAGTTGTCCCATTCAGTAGAGCTGTATATGAAATTCTTGTTTGAGCATTATGTTAAGATATCAAAAAACTCTTCATCTTCATCCACTTCTTCTTATTCTGGGAATTCTTCATCCATAAGTGGTTATGAAAACTTTCAAAGAAGAGAAATAATGAGCACAAAATAATAATTTGAGAAGCATAAAGAAATTAGTATAGGTTCAAGCAATAAATCTGAGTTGGGAAAATATCTTGTTGATGAGATTGAGCTAGATTCAGAACAGTTTGACATATTAGGTTGGTGGAAAGTTAATGAGTCGAGATTTCCTATTCTCGCTAAGATGGCTCATGATGTGTTAGCCATTTCCATTTCCAGTGTCGCATCTGAATGTGCATTTAGAACAGGAGGTTGAGTTATTGATACCTTTAGGAGTTCATTAACTCCTAAACTAGTGCAATCTCTTATTTGTCTTCAAGATTGGCTTAGAAGTGAATCTACTCCAGTTAATATCACGGGAGATTTAGAGTATCTTGAGAAACTTGAAGTTGGTAAGAATTTTACAATTTCGTATTCATTATACTAAAAATAATTTCTTATTTATATTGCGCATCAACTAACAAGTGTCTAATATTATTTTAGAAATGGCTTGTAGTGGAACTTAGTCTAGCATTGTTGATGTGTAGTTGTCAATAAGCAAATATGAATTGTAGGTAAGTTTGTTTTTGGGTTCATCTTTTACTACTTCTACTATTTTCTTGATTTAATGAGTTATGGACTATGGGAGATTATGTTTGAAAGTTGTTAAGATCATCTAGGAAACTTATTTGTTAGAGCAGACAATTCCTCATTCATTTTAAATCCACAATACAAATAGTGAATGAATTATAAGTTTGGATAATGACTATAAATTATATGTTTGCTATTGGCATGTTATTTTTTCTCTCAGCTTATGCTTCTTAGGATGTGGTAAGATTAGTATTCTGTATCATATGGTTGATATTTTTATTTTTTAATGGATTGTTTCATTGTTTGAATGATCTATAATATATTGTATTGTGGTTTGATAACTTGTAGAAGTTTTACGAGTCGTTTGATGAAGTGTTTGATGGGAAATGGATTGTGTCTAAAGAGGAGTATTTAGGTGAGGTTTTGCCTGGATCTATGTAGTATTTCATTTGATTTTTATGTATTATGTTCTGTAATTTTGGATCATCATTTATTGTATTTGCTGTTTAACTATATTACCTACTACTTCTTTCCTATTATTGTGATTGCAAAACTGTAGAAATTTTTGTTACATATTTGCACTCACAGGCAGCTGTAGTTTTTGTACCTTGCAGTAGATATGTTGCATTCTGATCACTACTCTACACATTTTACTATCTTAGTTTCTTTGGATTTGAAGAACATCAGATTGAACCAGATTTGATTGTGTGGTCATTTCTCTTTTATGAGTATTTTAATGATGAACTTTTGTGGTATGGCTCATGAAGTACAATTTTATTGTTCACAGAGAGTCCTAGTAATCCATTTTGTCTTTTTATTGAGTTCACCTCTTGTTGTTACATTGTTGCAAAAATCTACTTGATGTGTCTGTCATTTTGTTTCAACTGTTACATAAAAAAGATTCGAGCAAAAACTGATGGTATTGTGAATGTGTTGCTTCAACCTATACTTATTTAGAATCATATATGTAAGTCATCTGAGAAAAATGTTATTTTAGGTTTTATTGGATATAAATAAATAGATGTAAAAGATGTGAATTAATGTTTCTAATGTTGAATTGCTCATTTCAATGTGAAAATTACACAGTTTTTTCTTAGCCTAATGCATTTGAAATTATATATTCTTTTGTTTAAATTATATTGAAATCTAATGCATTTTGTTTCTTTTGAGCCATTTTTGCTCTAAAATATGTTGATGCCTAGTGAAACCGTCTGCTGCACAGTGCTTTGAGTAGACCAACTATTCTATGGATTGGTGGTGGTGACTGTTTTATTATTTTATGGACTAGTTTATGGACTGTTTTAGTGACTGAAATATTTTATGGACTATTTTGGTGACTAGAGACTATTTTGGTGACTAGGGACTATTTTTATGTAGAAAGTCTGTGGTAATCGATTTATGGACTATTTTTATGAGTTTTGTGTTTGTTTTGTGGACAGGACTGTTTATGCAAATTTATATATAACGACCAATAATGTTATGTATTATGTTAAGCTTTTGATTATTTCATTTCGTTTCATTCATGATGAGTTATTTATATTTGAGACTGAAAAATAGATTAGAAAAAAATTATTTTTTTTAAAAAATCATCAATTTTAAATGCTCAATTATAAAAAAGAGAGGCTCTCTACTTTAATATTTCAAACCAAAATAAAAATCTGAAATAACCGAACTGAATATGTAGAAACGGAACCAAACCGATTTTATTTTAGTTTGGTTATGATTGCCTTTGTTGTCAATCCAAAAATCGATAAACTAAACCAATATTAAAAAATCAGACCGAACCGACCGAACGCCCACCCCAAAATGTAATTGTGGATGCCTTGAGCTGGAAGATGACTAGTATTGGGTGTTATTCTATCTCTTACTTTGGAGCAACTAATCTTGGGCGTATTACTATGTCCAAACACCGCTATCTACCCATATTTGGACTTGGTTTAAGAACAAAAATTATGTTAATTATATTTTATTTGAGCAAAATTATGTTTCGTGGCTAACCAATGTGATTAGTGATACAGGATAAATGTTCAAAGGACTCTGACAAAAATTGGACACATATTATGAAATAATTATTTATCGATGGTGTGGAAGTAATCATGATTAAGGTGGTAGACTATTTTTATCAAGTCCAAGAACACGTGTAGACGCATAAGAGCAAGGATACAAGGAAGCAACTGAAAAAGAGGATTTACGAGAGTTAAGTGAATATTTGGTGTGAATTTTCAGTGATGTAACGCTAACTCGATGCGTCGTGCCGTATCATAAATTCTGTGCCTTAGCCAAAATTTCAGAAGAAACTTCCAGAACATCGACACAAAGTTGATGCATCGCGTCGATGCGTGAGTTTGAGGACTTAGTCAAAATTTCAGATGAGAATTCCAGTGACATAACGCGATGCCGACGCATCGTGTGTTGTAAAATTAGAATTATTCAGATTTTTATAGTGAAGTTCCTGTGCATCAAAGCAATGTTGACGTGATGCGTTGGCCTGAGTAATGCGATTAGTGACGCGTCGCATCAGTAGTATAGATCTGGTGAAATTTTCCCAAGTATAAAAGGAACACGTGAGCACAATTCCAAACACTTTTGCAAGCATAACAACGGTAGAAAAGTAGAAAATTCTCTCTTTTAGGGTTCATATTATTTCTTTTGAACTTCTTTACTTCAAGATTAATTTTGGGTATGATTAATTACTTGTTTTTGATGTTTAATTCAAACATGAGTGGCTAAATACCCTTTTTCTGGGGTTGAGGTCAAGAATATGAGTACTCTTTGATATTCTTTGTAGTAGTTTCTTTTTGGATTATCATCTGGGTTGTTCTTAATTTATTGCGCCTACTATTTTGATGAGTGGCCACCATTAGAATAAATCTATATTTCAATAAGCATCCGGGAGGAGAATTGTAGGATAGAACGAAGAAATTAAGGAGCAAGGTTCTTATCCTTTTATGAAACAAGGGGTTTGAATTAGCATCTAGGATAGAGATATACCTAAAAGCCTTGCTTGGTTCAATTTTAAGAAGACAACTTTATGAATCTAGAAGAATTATTGTATCTCTGTGGGAGTGGTAGTTGCAATATTCAATAGATGGAAGATTTGAGGTCGGAAGACCAAGATTGTAGCATAAACCTTGAGAATCAACAACCTGATTACCAATTAGACTGCTATACGAATAAAAATTTGTATGCATATGCCTCAACCCTTAAATTCTTATCATTTCTATTTACAACCGTTGCTCGCTTTGCTCTAGTCGTAAACTTTTATTTATTATTTATTAATTTACTTTCTTATTTTCAAGTAAACAATCATCTTGATATTTTACAGCACTTAATACTTTGTTGTCTAAAACTAAAAACTGGGTAAATTTCTAGTTGCTTAGTCCTTGTGGAATGATATATGACTGTCTAAGTCACTATATTACTTGTATGATCGCGTGCACTTGCATGTGCATTTGAGTCACAACAAGTTTTTGGCGCCATTGTTAGGGACTAGTATAATTAGTAAATTGCTAAAGTTTTGATTTTTTGATAATAAGTTTAAGTGTTAACAACTTGATCTTAGCGGCTGAATTTTTGCAGGTTTAGCTGAATACCGAACTGGAGAGAGATAAAGAGTTGGTAGAGCCTTTTGCAGAACCAAAATAGATCTTTCAACAAAGGCGAAGAGCTCAATATCCATATCAACACGTCCAAATGGCTGAAATAAGAGATCCAAATGACCCTATCGATCCAAATGCCAAAAATATCCCTCCTACAATTATCCCAGTTGTTCCTTCTTAACCAGCTGCTAAACCTATTCGTGAGGTGGCAATCCCACTCACGAACTATGTGACGAACAGTATTCACAAGCCCAAACCAGGTGGTCGATTTGAATTAAAGTAGAATATGGTGTAATTTTTAAATTCAGCGGGGCAATTCCAAGGCCTTTCATATGAAGATCCGTAGCAGCACATACAGAACTTCTTGGAAATAAGCGATACTTATATTCCTGAAGGGGTGAATTCTGATTATGTAAAACTGATACTCTTTTCTTTTTCTCTAATGGGGGAAGCAAAAAGGTGGTTACATGCTTAAACACCACTCTCCATCACTTCATGGAAAGATCTAGCTTGAAAGTTTCTTATTCAATTCTTTCCATTAGGGAAGGCAACACATTTAAGAAGTGAGATTTTGAGTTTCAGATAGAAAGAAGGAGAGAATCTATACCAAGCTTGGGAGAGATTTAAGGGTATGCTCAGAAATTGCCCTCACCATTATTAGTCCAATGATGTTCTTTTTCATACTTTCATTAAGGCATTGGATCCCAATACGAAGATTCTCTTGGATTCAGCAGCAGGTGTCCAGGCTCTTGAAAAGACGTATGAAGAATTGTACATACTACTGAATTGAATTTTATAAGGGAATCCTGATTGACATTTTGATTTAAGAAGTGCTCCTAGGAAGGTTGCAGGAGTATTGAAGTTAGACTAGTTTACTAAATTATAAGCACAGATTATAGCAATTAAAAATCATATGATTATCCAGCTTAATAACATAAAGTTGGGGGTTACACAAACAATAACTACAACTAATGCAGTCTAATAGGTGAATTCTAGGTTTGAGGTTTGTGGAAGTGGTGAGCATGCAACAGATGCTTATATGACTAATTCAAATTCTGTCAACTACATGGGGAATGCAAATGGACATAGAATTTTTGTAACACGTATAATCCCAACTGGAGAAACCATCCAAATTTCTTATGGATGGAAATCAGGCATAAAACACTAATTTGTTTAAGGGGCCAGTGCAACCAAACCAATAGCCATCTTAGAATAATCAGGTTACTGCTTAAAGTAATATGGAGGAGATGATGAAGCAGCTTTTAGCTCAACACGCGTAGTTTGCAATAGAAGTAAAGACTCAACAGACGTAATTTGCAGTAGAGTTGAAGAGTCAACAGTTGCTTATGAGAAATCTAGAGTTGCAACTTGGTCAGATTGTAGGAGCATAGAATACAAGACCTCAAGGAGCTTTACCTAGTGATACCGAGGTAAATTTGAAGCAGGTGAATGTGTTACAATAAGAAGTGGATTGCAAACTAAGAAGATGGTTCAGGAGCAGGTTATTCCCATAGTCACCGATGATGGTTCTAAAGACAATGAGGAGAAAGAAGTCAAGGAAAAAGCTATAAATGATGAAATTCACACAGAAAATAAGACTTTACCTTTGCCCTTTCCTCAAAGGGCAAGGAAGCATTAGGAGAAGGTGAGTTACAAGAAGTTATTGGATCTTCTAAAGAAGGTTCATGTAAATCTTCCTCTTGTTGATATTCTGCAGAGTATTCCAAAATATGCAATATACTTGAAGGATATAGTGTTAAATAAAAATCGATTGACAGAGTATGCTACAGCTGCACTTACTGAGGAGTGCACATCCAAGATTCAAAACAAATTGCCTACGAAGCTAAAGGATCCAGGAAGTTTCACTATAGGGCAGACCATTAGTGCCCGTGGATTGTGTGACTTGGGGACTAGCATCAATCTTATGCCCACATCTTAGTACCATAAGATGGGTCTTGGGTATCCCAAACCCACTACTATTATTTTGCAATTGGTAGTTAGGTCCCTTGCTAGGCCTGATGGTATTGTATAAGATGTCTTGGTGCAAGTGGGATCCTTAATCTTTTCAGTGGATTTTGTAATTCTTGACTTTGAAGCTGATCCTGTTGTTCCATTTATATTGGGATGACCTTTCTTAGCAATGGGACAGTCATTAATTGATGTAGAAGCAGGAAAAATGACAATGAAAACACATGATAAATTGGAGGTTTTGGGTGTGTATAAGGCGCTAAAATTGCCTGCTATATATGCAGAGTTGTCTGCTATATCTGTTATAGATCTTGAGTCTTATCAGAGGCTGTTATTGCTAGATGATCTATTAGAGCGATCTTTGGTAGGTTGTGATCTTTAGGGAGATATGAAAGCCTTGGCATTAGTTCAAGTCATGAATTCGGCGGTCATTGAAATAAGAAAATTGTCTTTTGAGCTATTGAATTGGCTAATTGGTCCATCCCCCAAAGCTTTAATTAATGAAGCTCCAAAATTGGAGCTTAAGGTTCTTCCTCTTCACTTGAAATATGTATACCTTAGTGGTAATGATACGTTGCCTGTTATTTTGTCTACATGATTATCTGATATGCAGGTATAAAAAGCAATGACAGTGTTAAAAAGGAGGAAGAAGGCGATCAGATGGTAGATGTCTGACATTATAGGAATAACTCTAGCTTTTTTCTTTCACAAAATACACATGGAAGAAGGTTCAAACTAAGGGTGCAACAACAATGCAAGTTGAATCCAGTGATGAAAGATGTGGTGCAGAAAGAGGTCATTAAGTGGCTCAATAATGGTATTATTTATCTAATTTCAGACAGCAAGTGGGTAAGCCCAATACATTGTGTCCCAAAGAAAGGTGGGATGACCGTGGTTATGAATGAAATAAACAAGCTAATTCCTAATTGCATGGTAACTAGGTGGAGAATTTTTATTGACTACCGGATACTAAATGAAGCCACAAGGAAGGACCACTACCCTATCCCATTTAATGATTTGATGTTGGACAGGTTGGCAGGGCAGGAGTATTACTATTTTCTAGATGGTTGCTTTGGTTATAACTAGATCACCATTGCTCCTGAATATCAAGAGAATATGACTTTTACTTGCCCGTATGGTAGATATACATTCAGAAGCATGCCGTTTGTCCTCTGCAATACACCTGCAACATTTCAGAGATGCATGATGGCAATATTGTATGACATGGTTGAAGAATTTGTTGAGGTATTCATGGATAATTTCTCTATTTACAGTGATTTTTTTGATAAATGCTTACAGAATCTAGATCGGGTCCTAGCTCGATGTGAAGAGACAAATTTGGTGCTGAATTGGAAAAAATACCACTTTTTGGTGAAGGAAGGAATAGTCCTTGGTCATAAAGTGTCATGTAGAGGACTTGAATTAGATCGAGCCAAAATTGAAGTGATTGAAAAGCTACCACATCTTGTCATAATGAAGGAAGTGTGAAGTTTCTTGGGGCATGCAGGTTTCTACAGGCATTTCATTTAGGACTTTTCAAAAATAGCGAGCCCAATGAGTAAATTGTTAGAAAAAGAGGCCAAGTTTAATTTTGGGGTGGATTGTCAAGAAGCATTTGAGAAGTTGAAAAACAAGCTGATAGAAGCTCTAATTTTGATTTCTCTAGATTGGGAGTTGCCATTTGAATTGATGTGCGATGCTAGTAACATGGCTGTAGGAGCTATTTTGGGGCAAAGAAAAGACAAAGTATTTTGCTCTATTTACTATGCTAGTAACGTATTGAACGATGCCCAAATGAACTATACAGACACTACAAAAGAGATGTTATCAGTGATTTATGCATTCGATAAATTTAGAGCATATTTGGTGGGCACAAAGGTTATTGTTCACACCGACCATGCGGCCATCAAGTATGTGTTCAATAAAAAGGATGGAAAGCCTCGATTGATCCGGTGGATTTTATTACTGCAAGGGTTTGACTTAGAGGTTCGTGATTATAAAATAGCATAAAATCAAGTTGCAGATCATTTGTCAAGGTTAGAGACTCATGATCATGTTGTTGATAACTTTCTCTGCATTTGGGAAGATTTTTTGAATGAAAAATTATTGTCTATATAGGAGTGTGAAGTTCCTTGGTATGTGGACAATGCAAATTTGTTGGCAAGTAACTTTTACCCTCCTGAAAGTATAATTCAACAGAGGAAGAAACTACTTCATGATTCTCGTGCTTATACATGGGATAAGCCATATCTTTTTAAGTAGGGTCCGAATAGAATTATACGCAGATGTGTTTCGGAAGTGGAATTCACTCAAGTGATACAAAAGTATCATTCATCCCCTTATGGTGGACATCATGAAGGTGAGAGAACATCTCAAAAAGTGTTGTAATTTGGTTTCTTTTGGCCAATATTATTTTGAGATGCAGTAACTTTTGTAAAAAGTTGTGATCAATGCTAGAGGTTGGGAGCAATTTCAAGGCATCATGAGATGCCCCTAAATAATATTCTTGAAGTTAAAGTGTTTGATGTTTAGGGAATTGATTTCATGGGACCATTCCCACAGTCCAATGAAAACTTGTACATTCTAGTGGCAGTTGATTATATATTCAAATTGGTGAAAGCTATAGCTAGTCCTACCAATGATGCAAGAGTAGTGCTGAAGTTTGTAAAGAAGCAAATATTTTCTTGGTGTGGCTCTCCAAGAGCTATAATCAGTGATGGAGGTACGCACTTTATTTACACTTGGTTTAAGAATCTTTAAGCTAAATATGGTGTTAGTCACAAGGTGGCCACTGCGTATAATCCACAGATGAGTGGACACGTTGAGGTCTCCAATCGGGAGATAAAGCAAATACTGTAGAAGACGGTTAATGGGTAATAAAATGATTGGGATGAGAAGCTAGATGATGCATTATGGGCGTACCAAATAACTTATAAGATGCCAATTGGTACTTTCCTATATCGGTTGGTTTATGGTAAAGCTTGCCATTTCCCTGTAGAGCTGGAACATCAAGCTTATTGGGCTGTTAAAAAGTTGAATCTTTAGATGAAGGTAGCGGGAGAGAAGAGATTGTTGTAGCTTATTGAATTAGATAAATTTTGTCTCCATGCGTATGAGAACATAAAGTTGTACAAAGAGAAAACCAAAGATGGCATGATAGGTAAATTCAGGATAGAGTATTTGAACTAGGACAACTTGTGTTGCTATTCAATTTAAGGTTAAAGTTGTTTTTGGGTAAATTGCGGTCTAAGTAGTCTGGACCTTTTAAAGTGGTACAAATGACACCTCATGGAGCGGTTGAATTATCGAACAAAGAGAAGACTGAGAAGTTTCTAGTGAATGGACAATGTGTGAAGCATTATTGGGATGATCATGGAGACAAGCACAATGTATCCATCACTTTGGTTGATGAGTAAGACTGAGCTAAGTCATTCTATGACGTAAAATAAGGCACTATGTGGGAGGCAACCCACAAATGTAATGTAATAGGTAGTTTAATTATTAGTTGTTAAAGATAAAGAGAAAAATGCAAAAAGATGAGTCGTACCACGACCAAAAATACGGCGCTTGGTAGGAGGCAACCCACTTTTTCTTATGTAATTTTGTTGTTTTTGGTTAATGTGTAGGAATGAGAAATATGGTGGAGATAGAAAAGATGAGAAGAGGGTGAACAATAATCTTTGAGTAGGTTAAATAGGTGATAAGAGGTGAAAAAGGTAAAGGTGACAAAAAGATGCCTCAAAATATGGGAAATTTGGCCTTACAAAATATTTTGGATACAATTTTTAGTGAATCGATGCTAAGTCGACGCGTCGCGTTGATGTGCATCATGTACACACTTAGAAAAATTTTCAAAGGCTAGTTCCAGTGAGCTGACATGATGTCAACGCATCGCATCAGTGCTTCTAATGCATTTACCATTGCGTCGCATCAACAATCACCCAGGTAGCACTTGGATAAATTTTTAAAGGCAAAGTCTAGCGTAATGACGCGGACTTGACGCGTCACATTGCCTCTATTATGCGATTGTTGAAGCATCACGTTGACTGCCCATTTCTATATAAATTTAACCCTAATGAGACCCCTTATTTTCACCTCTCTATATATCCCTTTACCCTCATTCACCTCATTCCCTAAACCCTAGCCCCCTCCACCGCCCCAAAAATCCACAACCCTAAAATAATTTCTTTCAAGTGTACTCTTTGTGGTGCTAATTCATACTTAATTTTCATTTTACTCATCTTAATCAAGACTAAGGTAAGTCTTCAAAATTCTTATAAGTTTAAATACACTATATTAAGACATGAGATTATTTTTTATAATTTATGATATATGAAATTGGCATGCATAAAAGTTAAATGTCTAGTGTGTTGTACGTAGATTCATTCAAAGTTATAGGGTAAATTGTGTAATTTAGAAATTTTGTTGGGTAGAATTTGGGGCTGATGACATGTGAGTTTTTGGATCCAAAATGGTGTTATGTTACAATGCTTTGTTGCATTGTTAGTCCATTTGTGTGATTGTTGACAAGTTGGGACAGAATTGGATTGTTTTTGTGCTTGCTGTAGTTGAAATAGTAAATTGAACTTTTAAGTTGATCTTGTTCCTACATGATGAGTTGCTGAATACTACTATGAATTTGAATAAATTTGGGGTGTTAATGTTCACTTCATGATAGAAATTAAGTATGGGGCGGATCCCGATCTTACACTACCTTAGTGTTAGCTAAATATTATTGAATTGAGTGCCATTGCTGGTTTGATAGAGTGAATGCACACTTGTGAAATTGTTGAAAAGAGGTGATATGTTACTAAAGGACTATATGTTTTATAGAGGCTGTTAAACCTTTAAGCTATTATGATGAGATTTTGAATTTCCATTTCTTTGAGATGAAATTTTTTTTGATGTTGGATGATTGATGACGGTAATTGTATGATGAATAGGGAAAGTCTAAGTACCCTGGTTCACTTACTTATGTACCTATGCTAGCAACTAAGTGTGGGGTAAAATTCACACTTAGTGGTGGCTAGTTCCCTAAAGTGCTTGTTTAATGTGTTGTGGGTTGTTATGATTAATAGGTACCATGTCTAGCCAGCAACAAAGGAGCAAGGGAAAGAATGTAGCTGGTACATCTCAGTCTAGACATAAAAAAAGTCGACATGCTGACCGTGTGCTCCCAGCCCCACATATTCCATGAGATTAACCTAGGAGGTATGGGACAAAGGCTATGGTGAAGACCGAGAGAAAATGGTATTCCCAACATAAAAAGTCTAAGTATTCAGCTGATCAATTCATTGATAGGGCGAGTCTGATGAAAAAGTATCTGAGTATGGTACACAGAATTGAGGCGCTGCACATTAATTTCTTATTTGAATAGCCATCTGAATGCAACCTCAGTCTTGGGAGGGAATTTTATGCTAATTGAGATCCACGAAACAAGGATGCAGAGATTGAGGTAAGGGTTCATGTGGTTACTTTTACTGCTAATTTTGTGAATGACCTGCTAGGTACACCTGTGATGGATACGGAGCTACTAAAAAGAATGAATGTTGAGCCACCATACTAGCATATTCGCCATCTCTTATGTGGCACTCATTCAATTCGTGACAAAGAGGGTGGTACTCATGTGTCACTCCCCTTCGCTCACATGAATAGGGAAGCTCGCTTATGGGCAAAAATCATCTATGCTGGCCTTATTCATGGAACACATATGACAGTGGTGATGCATGATAGGGTGTGTATCATCCATGCCTTGATACGAGAAGATGTTGAGTTGAATGTTGGGGCAATTATTTTCTCCGCCACGAGGAAAGCCAAATTTTTAAGAGGTCGTCGATATGGTTTTGGTGGGCTGTTGACTAGATTTATGAGGCAACTTGGTGTGCCTGAGGAGGATCTTGATTAAAATCCACCTGTTAATCTTAGACCATTTAATTTCTCATGTAATAAGGGGCCTGCCTCTTATGGTGTTACTTTGACTATGCCCGAGCTTCAAGCTCAGAATGATGAGATTACAGCCAGTATGCATGGGCTCACTATGCTGCAATTGAAGATTGGGGGGCATCCAACAACCCAATAGAAGGTTTGTGCTATAGATTTGGACTACCCACTAGGGCTTCATGCTCGGACTATGCTGTGGATTAGCCCTGATTTTGATGATCCATTGGATGGTGATGTCCTCACTGAGGAGGAAAGACACATGGGCTCTTCCGATAATGAGTCCGTAGATGAAGAGTAGTCTGATGATGGAGATTCAGGTGATGATTTTGGTGATGACGAGGGTGCCAATGATGACATGACGACACTAGTCCCATTCGTCTGAATAGGGAGTTTAACACCACCTTGACCTATGCTTATTTGATAGCACTGGGATAGTGCTTCATTTTAAGTGTGGGGTGTGGTGGAATTTCTTATTTCATCTTCTTTCTTATGTTTTATATTTGTTGAAAATTTTTTAATTTTATGTTTTGTTTGGATGATTTTGTAAGTTGACAGTTTGGATTATTACCCTCTTTGGCAAATTCAGCTTAAAGTGTTTCAGTTTAAAGTGTTTGTTTTATTTATTTTTTCCCTCCTTGTCAAATTTTTAGTTTACAGTAATTATTTATTCCCCTTTTGGTAATTCTCATTTTGGCATCATCATAGTTAGTTTCCTTCCCCTATGATAGATGGATGACGACCGTCTTAAAGGGAGTGCGTCTTTAGAAGCTGAGAAAGTGATAAGATCCCGATTGCAACCTTCGATAAATGCTTGATGTTGGGCAAATTTTTGGTGATTACAAATTCAGTTGCTTTAAAAGAAAAGAATGAGTGTTTTGACAATATGAAATCTCAACAGGTGTAGTACGATTCGATTGGCTTAATGTTGAATTTGATAAAGAACAAGATCAGGAACCTTAAGGATCCGACTTGATTGTTAGAATGCACCGAGTGTGTTAGTATTTGTTCGTATTCTACATGTATAGGAATGACTAGAACTTTCCCGGTGTGTTTACAAAGTGAAATAAAGGGTGTTGGATGTAGGGAGTGCTTTAGGGATTTCTTTGTTAACTAAATTGTAAAGGCTTTATTTATCGATCCTTATGCATGTCCCTAGTTAGCCCCGTTGAGCCTATAACTTGATTTCTTTGGTAGCCTCATATGTAGCCTAATCCTTTCTTTGATGGACCTTAATTCAATCCATAGTTCCTAAGCACTTTGATATAGATAACTAAATAAGAAGGGAGTATGAAATTTAAAAAGGAGAAGGGTGAGAGTGAAGCTCTAAAGAAGTGTTCATTGTGTGTTTAATTGTGACGGTTAGGAGTTAGAGAAAATGTGAAAGAAATTTAAGTTTCTGTTGCCCTTTTTTGCTACAATGAACCTGTTTTGTCCCTGGTCCATTTAGGAAAATGTGTACCTCAACCAAGGTGAATACTTAGGTTGAGGGTGGCTACTATAGGGGTGCATAAAAAGAATTGAGGTGTGAAGAAGAGCTGAAAATTGAATTAAGATGTAAAAAGAAAAATATTTCTACCGTAGTTTTGTTAATGTGCTTAAATATATTAGAGTGAAACAATTGGTGTATAAAGGTAATGAAGGAAAAAGTTGGGTTTAAAAAATGTGATTTTGATTGAAGATGGTTATGTATTAAAGTGCTTAGGGAGATTAGTCACTATTTCCTAAATAGTTCCTACCTATCCCTTAGCCAACATTACAACCATGAAAGACCTAATAGATCCAACATTTCAACGTCCGACTATTAGTGAAGTATTACACTAAGGGAAAACTTATGGTTCATTATCTATTATGTATGAATTCTTTGTTGAGAGCGAGTGATTGAATTTTGATATTCCCCCCATGATAAATATTGAAAAATTGTGAGTGATATGGGGAAAACTTTCTTATTGTAAGGGTACATGCGGATGAAAGTCCGAATTTCTTATTTTGTTGTTTCATTGCGTGCTTTGATTAAGTTTGCCAATGAATTGAATGCCACTGTTGAGATGGTGAAGTTTGAAATAAATTATTCATGTGCCCAATGCTAGCATGACTCTTAGGTTATGATTAGAAGGTTTAATGATTGTGCTGCTTGAAGTTGCTCAAGGATGGATAAGGTTTTAAGTGTGGGGTGGTGATCTTGGGCATATTTATATGATCAAAAACCGCTATCTACCCATATTTGGACTTGGTTTGAGAATAAAACTTGTGTTAATTATATTTCATTTGAGAAAAATTGTGTTTCATGGCTAACCAATTTGATTAGTGATACAGGGAAAATTTCCAAAGGATTCTGACAAAAATTGAACACATATTATGAAGCAATTATTTATCGATGGTGTGGAAGTAATCATGATTGAGGTAGAAGACTATTTTTATAGAGTCCAAGAGCATGTGTAGATGCACGAGAGCAAGAATAAAAGGAAGCAGCTGAAAAAGAGGATTTATGAGAGTTAAGTGAATATTTGAAGTGAATTTCCAGTGACACGATGCTAGCTCGACGCGTTGCGTTGTCCTGTAAATTCTGTGCCTTAGAAAATTTTTTAGAAGGAACTTCTAGAACATTGACGTGAAGTCAATGCATCGCGTCGATGCGTGAGTTTGGGATTTTAGTCAAAATTTCATATGACATTTCCAATAATACGACGCGATGTCAACGCATCGCGTCATGTGTTGTGAAATTAGACTTAGTCGGATTTTTAAAGTGTAGTTCCAGTGTATCAATGCAAAATTGACACGATGCATTGACCTGAGCAATGCAATTAGTGATGCATCGCGTCAGTATTGCAGATCTAGTGAAATTTTCCCATGTATAAAAGGAACATGTGAGCACAATTCCAAACACTTTTGCAAGCATAACAACGGCGGAAAAGCAGAAAATTCTCTCTTTTAGGATTCATATTATTTCTTTTGAACTTCTTTACTTCAAGATTAATTTTGGGTATGTTTAATTACTTATTTTTGATGTTTAATTCAAACATGAGTGGCTAAATACCCTTTTTCTAGGGTTTACGTCAAGAATATGAGTACTATTTGATATTCTTTATAGTAGTTTCTTTTTAGATTATCATCTGGGTTGTTTTTAATTTCTTGCGCTTACTATTTTATGTGTGGCCACCATTAGGATAGATCTATATTTCTATGTGCATCCGGGTGGAGAATCGTAGGATAGAATGAAGAAATTAAGAAGCAAAGTTCTTATCCTTTTATGAAATAAGGGGTTTGAATTAGCATCTAGGATAGAGATATACCTAGAAGCCTTGCTTGGTTCAATTGCAAGTAGACAACTTTATGAATCTAGAAGAATTCTTGTATCTCTGCGAGTGTGGTAGTTGAAATATTCAATAGAGAGAAGATTTTAGGTTGGGATAAGATTTTAGGTTGGGATACCAAGATCGTAGCATAAACCTTGTGAATCAACACCCCGATAACCAATTAGACTGCTATAAGAATAGAAATTTGTATGATTGGTCAATATGCCTCAACCCTGGAATTCTTATCATTACTGTTTACAATCGTTGCTCGCGTTGCTCTAGTCATAAACTTTTATTTATTATGTATTAATTTACATTATTATTTTTAAACACACAATCATCTTGATAATTTACAACACTTAATACTTTGTTTTCTAAAACTAAAAACTGGGTAAATTTCTAGTTGCTTAGTCCTCGTGGGAACAATATCTGACTGTCTAAGTCATTATATTACTTGTACGATCACGTGTACTTGTATATGCATTTGAGTCACAATAACAACCTTTAGCTATAGAGGATCAGTGTTTATCTAACCATATGGTTAGGCTTGATATTTCGACACCTGAACATGTTTTAGCCTTTGTTGATGTTAGATTTTCTTTGATGGAGTTGATTTGAGCTCACCAGTTTGATGATGATAGCCTGAGGGTGATTTCAGATAAGGTATTATGTGGCGAGGCTAAAGAGGTATCCCTTTTTGATGATGGTGTTTTAAGGATTGGTGGCTAGGTTTATGTGTCGAGCATTGGTAAATAGGTAAGATTGATTTTGAAAGAGGCATATTGTTCTAGATACTTTATTTATCTAGAGGTGACCAAGATGTACTGTGATTTAAAATAATATTACTATTAAGGTGGTATGAAAAAGGATGTAGCTGACTTTTTAGCTCATTACTTGTGTTGTGAGCAGGTAAAGGCCGAACATTTGAGATCAGGTGGTTTACTTCAGAGGTTATCCATTCTTGAGTGGAAGTGGGTTGAATTATTATTGACTTTATGACTGGGCTGCTCCATACTTCTTGTTGCTTTGATAGCATTTGGGTCATAATGTATCGATTGACCAAATCACCTTATTTTGTCATATTCAAATTTTCTTAGTGCCGAGAGGTTGGCTCAAATATATGTTCATGAGATAGCTTATCTTCTTGGGGTACCCGTGTCTATTATTTCAAATAGAGGCTCAGTGTTCACTTCTAGCTTTTAGAGGACATTTCAGAAGGAGTTGGATACTCGGGTTTTTCTTAGCATAACTTTCTACCCAGACCGATCCTTAGTTAAAGTGGACTATATTGGTTTTATAGGTCATGTTCCGTGCATGTGTTATGGACTTCAGAGGTAGTAGGAGAAGCTTTTAGCCTTAGCGGAGTTTGCTTATATACTAGTTACTATTCAAGTATTAAGATAGAACCTTTTAAGGAATTGTATGGAAGGAGTTTTCGATCTTCGATTGGTTCATTTAAAACTCTTAGATTAGACCCTGTGGCATTGAATTTATTTTTAAGTCTTTGGACAAAGTTTGGATGATTCAAGATAGGCTTTGGGCAACCTAGAGTAGGCAAAAGAGTTATGCTGACCGCAGACTTTGTGCTTTGAAGTTTGGGATTGGTGATTGAGTTTTTCTTTGTCCGTCACTCATAAAGGGCATGATAAGGTTTGGTAAGAGGGTTAAGCTTAGACTGAGGTATATGAGGCCCTTTGATACACTTTGGATCGTTGGGTAAGTTTCTTATGAGTTAGCCTTGCCCCTAGACTTTTTAAACATTCATTTAATAGTTCATGTATCTATGCTTTGATGCTATATGCCGGATGAGCCCCACATGTTTCATGGTTACTCGATTTAGTTGGATGAGAGGTTGAAATCTGTTGAGTTATTTTCCATTTTAGCCAAGGACGCTAGACGTATACACTATAAAGATATTCTAATGGTTAAGTTTCAGTGGAGACACCATCTCGTCGAGGAGTCTTCATGGGAATTCGAGTCAAATATGGGTAGTAGTTACCCCCTGATCTTACTCATTTAGGTACTTCTATACCATTTAGTTCGAGGACGAACTTGAGTCTCAGTGATGGATATTGTAATGATTTGACTTGTGAAATTTTGCCTTTTAAATAATATGACCAATTTTCCCTTCTTTGTAGTTGCTACATATTGATTTTGGGGTATGGGGATGGTTGACATGATTTCCAATGTCTTTGGAATAGTTTTGGGAGATTTTAAGACACTTAGTGGCTTTAAAAGCTACTGGTTTGACTTTCATCAACATTTAATGTTTTGAGTGCCGGATGATGATTTGGATAATTATATGAGATCCGTAATGTTGAATTTCGATTAGTAGCAAAGTTGGTTAGGGTTCAGAACCTTTTATTTGCATTTCGACCCTTAGTTTGAAAACTATTAAAATTTACCTTAAAGAGATCTTGGGGGCTAATTTATTGAAAATAATCATTTTTTGATAATCCGACATTGTTATTGAGTCTAAAAAATCTACAATAGCCTAGTAGCATATATAGTTTGTTCCAATGGGGTCCCAAACATAATCTGAGGATCCGTTCAAAAATATTCCTTCACTTGGAAAATCAATTGGTGTAATATTTTTTGGAGCATCAGTCCCTTCATCGCGATTGTATGGTCACGTGTCATAATTGTAGGTCTCAATGACAACATTTATCGTAATCGTGTGGTGGTGGTACCACAATCGCAATGGAGTGTTTGGTGGACCGAATCAGGTTGATTCATCACGTTCGCGAGGCCCATCTATTCAATAGTGATGATCAATTTAATAACGTTTACCCTAGTGATTGCGTGGTGAGGTTTGCATTGTGAGATACTATTCATAAAATAGTATAAATATTTCAATTTCATAATTTTACTTTATTTTTGGACCTCCAAGCTTCAAAAAAGATGATTTTACTAAGGCTTCTTCATCATTTTTGTGTAGATAGCCTCTAAACTCATCTTTTCAATAATTTCTATTGATTATGTTTTTGAAAAGACTTTTTAACCTAGATTTTGAAATAAATTATTGGGGTTTTGCTGGTAAAGATTAAAAATATTTTTTTCTTCGATTTAGACCTTGTTTTAACTCATTTTTGCATGGATTTTCAACTAGACTTCTATAATCTTGAAAAATGTGTTTCTAAAGTAAATTTTTGTTTTACCCCTGTAATTTTCGAACCAATTTTTCGAATCCATTTTGGATCCAACTTATATATGGTCAATATGAGTATCATTAACTATCTTTTAATGCGTAGATATTGTATTTATATATTTTAGTTGATTCTGAAATGGTTCAAAAGGGGAAAACTCCGTATTGAAGGACTTTAGACTGGGATTTAGAAGATTTGAGGGGGGTTATTACTTAACTTTCTTTAGACTAGGCTGAGTAGTTAATAAAAAAGTAAAACATACTATGGATTTGGGAAAAATAACTATGGAAATTGTATTTCAAGTTTATTATTATTGTTGTGTGTCTGCGTGGGAGGTTATATTCTTGTTGTTGTTGACTTATGATATTATATATCGCATATTGCCTGTGTGGGGATTTATTTGACATTGTTGGCCTTATTTGTGAATTTAAATGCCTTATTCTTAATGTGATGTCCGTGCGGTGGCTTGATTAATTATTATATGTATTACTGAGCAATGATTGCTTTTATCATGATAGAAATGTCTGAGTTATGGCTTGATATAATATTAATGATGTCTTACATGTATATTTATTCCAATAGTGCCAAGCTAGAAGTTATACCATGAAATGTTGACCTATTGAGTTATATTATGGGCTCACTTATACATGTATCAGATGAATTTGTTATCTTTATACTGATTTGATTGTGAGCATTATATCCTTAGTACAGTATAATTATTGTGAGCATTATATCCTCAGTGCATACATACATAGTCGTGGGATTTTGGTATCATTGAGGAACACTGATTTTGAATGAATCTGAGACACTTTAAAAATACTTAGATCGGGGAATGTACCGGTCAGATGGATTTGAGATATGAAATTGAGATTGGTGGAGATCTTGGGATAGTATTGTGAACCACCCATGGGTCGTACTTTGGGAGCATTGAGGCTCGATTGGTGTATATAGAAAGTCATGAAATGACTTTCAATTATTTACTTCATTCATTGCCTTGCATTTGCATACGCTTATTCAGTGCTAATTTTATGTGTTCTCTTGTCATTAAATTAGTTCCTATGTACCTTCGTGAATTCTTGCTTTTATTGCTTTCATTGATGCCGTGAAATTGGTTTCATGTCTTCATTTCATATAAGAGACAAACTATGTATTTTTAAGCTCAATTATGTTTTAGATGCTCTTGTACTTGTTGTGATCTATCGCACACGCAAGTGCACATGATCGTACAAGCAATATAATGACAAAAATGAATCAGTTGTCGAAGCCACATGGACTACTTGATTAGTAAATTACTTAATTTTAGTTCCGATAATATTATATTCAAGTGTTTCAGAGTATCAAAATAGTTGTAACAATTTAGTAAATAATTAACTAATAAATAAATAACAAAGTGTGTCAATGGCAATGTAGGCAAGGTTGTAAACAATATGAGAGAGACTTCCATTGTTAAGGCGCTCTTAATAATTATGTAAATCTCTATCCTTATTGTGTCTATGTTGGTTATTGGGTTGTTGATTCATAGGGTTAAGATTACGATTATAGTCTTCCGAGCCTCTAATCTTCTACCTAAAAGGGCATCATAAGTACATTTTTGAGCGGAGATGCGATCATCCATTTTAGATGCTTTAAGTTATCTTTCTGAAATTGAACCAAACAAGGTGTTCTAGGTATATTCCTATCCTAACAGCTAATTCAAATCCTTTGTTCTGTAAAGAAATAAGAACTTGTTCCATAAAATCTTCGATCTATCCTAATGATTCTCCTTCTGGGTTCACAAAAGGATTAAACATGTATTTTAATGATGGCTACTTATTAAAATAGTAAGAGCAAGAGAATAAGAACAACCCATATAATGAACCAACGGTTAACCACTCTAAGAATATTGAAATACAATCATGTGTTTGGCCTCAACCCCAAAACAAGGGTGTTTATCCACCCATGTTCAAACTCAACATCCAATAAATATAAATAATCATACCAAATTCAAAGTAAAAAGTTGAATTATAACCCTAATGAAGCTTTCACAAGTGTTTTCCCTTGCTATTCCGTATGCCAAAAATGTCCTCAAATATTATAAGTTATCCTTTTATAGTAAGGCTGGACTGAACAATTTTAACACATCAACGTGCCACGTCCTTATCACAGAGGATAACGTTTGTGGCACGTCGAAATCGTGGATGCTTACTGGAATCATTAAATCCGCTTTGACGTAGCCTCCGGACCATGGACCCTATTGCAGAGATTAAGGTCTGTGGCATACTAATATAGCACATGCTCACTGGAAATTGGCATTAGCTTTCATTCCACTAGTATGCCATACCCTTATCGCAGAAGCTAGGGTCCGTGTCACACTGGCATATTAATTTCTCCATTTCCAGCTTGTTGCATGTTGTCTTTCTTCTGGAGTTATTCCTATGCTTTCCACACCTTGTTCCATTATCTTCATACTCAACATGTTACTTTAAGTGCTTTCATGATCCATAAGCTTTGAGTTTATGCTTTGTTACGTTCATTTTATTTATATTCAAGCCCTGCAACACTAATCATATCCATTAGTGCAAGAATACAAATTTAAATCAAACACAAGACATTTTGCCATCTTTAGCTCATTAAAAAAGTACATATATAAGTAATAATTTGCACTTTGACATATAAGTACACTCAAGATCACCACTCCACACTTAGAGAGTTGTTCTCCCTCGAACAAGCCCATGCATTTATTTTCACATGCTCAGGTATCATATCACTATCTTAATGAGTCACTTTTGTTGGGCACACACAGGATACACCTGACTTATAAACTTTCACCCCCAGCATGTCATATCACAATTGAAAATAGATGGTCACTAATTTCAAGACTTACTAACCTCTAAAACTAACTCTATTACGTTGGCAAACTTATGTACATTATTCTACCAAGAAATTATATCGGTCACCTAGACATCCTCCACATGCACCCTCCTAACAAGATCTTTACCCATGTTCACTCATCATAATGAAATATATTATAAGAATGGGTACACAGGTCAAAGAACAAGTTTCACTCATTCTCCTAAAGAATTTACACATGATATATGATGAACCATAGGTTTGCTCTTAATGTAACACTCCACTAATATTAGACTGTTAAGACTTAGGATCAAATAGGTCTTTGAAGGTTGTAATGTAGGCTAAAAGACGGGCATGAATAATTCGGCTAAAAATAGTGACTAACTTTCCTAAGCGCTTTAATACATCACATGTACATTAGGATCACTCAATTAATAACCAATTTTTCACCTCGTCTATCTTCATACATCTCTTTTGTTTTGCCCCATTTCACTAAACTAATTCATATACACTATGGAAGGGAGAATTCTATTCAATACATTATTCAATTTTCTTGAACCATCTATATTCATTTCATAATACAACACCCTCCCTCAGTACACATCAATTCTTAACACCAACAACTATATTTCAGGGGCTTTACTTTCAGCGTTCCCTACTTATCTTTGAACTCCTTTACTTAATTAATTTCCACTAAATCACTTAGGATATTTGAATCAAATTAAAGTCAAACAAAGAAGGGGTATAGGCTACTCATGAGGCTTCCAAATAAAATAGGCTAAAGACTTAACACAGCTAACTAGGAGTATGCACAAGGGTAGGTAAAAGAGGATTAAAACATGGCTAGCAACAAAATGCATATATCATGTCCTAAATCCAACACTCTTTATTTCACTTGGTAAAAACACTGGGCAAGTTCTATACATCACTATTGACAACGTCCAAGCGCCCATGTAAGTGTACATTGTCTTATCAAGTAGTAAAGTGGCCTAATGAAAGCCAAGTATCTTTCCTACAGAGACTTGATTCAACAATGGTCCAATTTCAGTTCACAATTTATATTTAGTTGATTCAAGCATAACCAAAAAGAGAGTTTGGAATTTTTTCAAGTAAAGTAAACAATGAGTAAAGTAAAGATCTTGTAACAATCAATAAGAGAAAAACCAGGGTTAAATCACTTTGAACAATCATACTATGTTGTTGAATGACATTCGTTAACTTGGTTATCTTGGTTGTTGATTCGTAGGATTAATTATGTGATTATGGTTTCCCAACCTCTAATCCTTTACCTAAGTTGAACGTTACAACTACATCATTGAGCGGGGATGCAATAGGCCACTTAAGTTCTTTTAGCTATCATCCTATGTTTGAATCAAGTTCGACTCCTAAGTACATCCCTATCCTAGGTGCTAAGTTCAATTCTTTATTTCATAAAAAAATAAAAACCCAAACTTTGTTTATTCCCATGTTCTATCTTCCTATTTCCTCTCCCGAGTTCACAAGGTTGACAATAGATTTATTCTAAGGGTCGCGAATCCTTAAAATAGTTATAACAATAATAAACAAACAAACAATAATGATAAGAAAATCAAATGAACTTACTCCAAAACAATAATACTCATGTTCTTGGCTTTAACCCCGGAAAAAGAGCGTTTAGCCACGCATAGTCATAATTGTAATCACTAGATTGTAATTATTGACTAAGGACATGAATGAACTAAATTAAAATGATAAAAAACTAGGTTATGAAGTTGTAGCAGCCTCCTTGATGCTCTAGTACATTCCTAGATGATTAATAGCAAGTACAAAGATGTATTTATAGTGGACAACAAGTCCCAGTTCATCTAGGATTCAAATTGCACACTTTGGTCGTGTATGAAGTGGCCCTCGCTACACAAGTTTTGGAGACGTCTATGGAAGTCGTATCACGAGATTGGGAGACATATGTGAAAGTCATGTCGTGAGATTGGAAGATATCGGTAGAGGTCATGTCACGAGATTGGGAGACTTCTGTGGAGGTCATGTTGCGAAATCATCGCGATAGCTCTCTGGAAATTGCATCTTGAAATTTGGTTAAGTGTTAAGCGTTCCTCCTTCTACACACATCTTTGTGGTGTATTTCCAATGGTTTTACAACCTCTAAATAATCTATATATCATCATATTAAGATCATAATACATCCTACAAGAACACACCACACGAATTAGATGTTCAAACAACACAATATCCATTACGATGAATCAAGAACAAGAGCTTAAACTAGGTTGATCTCCATGATCTTCCACTACATATTCTGACTCTTTACTTGGATCAGTTGAAATTTGTACACTACCAACAAGATTTTCCATATATAATAACACCACTAAAGCCATTTAGAACACATTGAACACAATAGAATCCAACAAAAGAGACTAGACAATCACCTTGCTTAAGCTAGTAACACTAGTTTCATCGATTGAACTCTAAGTGATCCAGTTAACCCAAACTTTTTTGAAATACACTTTGCACATTAAGAACACACACTATAACACTTAGATTCTCATTTATATCAATATTAACACACTAAGCACATGAATCATCCTCAAAATAAGTCTAAATAGGCTAGAATAGTGACACTAGAATGCATAAATACACCCAACACCAACTATGCATATGGAATGAATAGAGAACCGCATTCACATCTGGTGCATGTTAAATTCAAGTAGGATCCCTATAGGATCTTGACCTAGTAATTACAAAAATTCAAAATTAATCCAACCAACAAAGAGTCATATAATTGAGCTTAGGTATCTCAAAATAAGCATCCCTTTTTTTTTATTTGACACCCTTCTTCCAAAAAATGTTTCTCATGTTATTTAGACATATGTCCCAACATAAATTACCTTGCACTAGAGTAGTGATCAGGTTCTCTCAATTATTCACTCCCTAAGACTAATTCCCCTTAAAACGACCATCATCCATCTATCATCGAGAAAGGCACAAAACTATGATGAGTTATTGAAATTACCCTAAAAGGATTTATTTTTACTCCTAAAATCAAATTAAAAATAAATAAGCAACTAGAACTATGATCTAAGAACAGTGAAATGAGGAAACTACTAACCTCAAATTCAGAAAGTAGAATATTTACTAACTATTATAGACCGAATAATTAGAATGTCTATCTAAGCCCAACATCAAAACTAACAATAATTTCCAACAAAATAATATCCATAATAACAAACAATCAGAATAACAAAAAAATAAGCACGAAGAATGAGAACCACCACCCCACACTTATAATACAACATTGTCCCTAGTGATTGCAAAATAGAACAAAGTTATGAGGTGGTGTAAACACTCCCTGATCAAGACTCGTCCATGTAATCACCAATATTTGGACCATAGGCCTCCTCACCCAATTCTGGGTCTATAACATCATCCTACTCAGACTCAATATCTAGATCCCTCAGTTGTCACTCCTCATCAGTAGGCACATCATCGTCCATGGGCTTCACAACATCTGGTCCTATCCTCAAAAGAGTCCTGGTATGGTAACTAAGTGGGTAGTCAAGATCCACAACACGTATATCTTCTCTCGTAGATGCTCTACTACCCACTGATAATGCTCAAACTACACTCTTGAATGGGTGTAAGCGATTGTAGTCAATAAAATAACCCAACTTAGATTAGGGTCGAATCCATAAGGAGTGAAAGCATGGAATTCAAAACTCAAGAGTATTAATAGACTAATAAAAGATGACCCGTAGTGTGAATAAAGAAAGTATAAATGTAAAATGGGGGATTTAGCTTGAATGTATTTATAAATGACAACTACTTCAATTTTAGTGCACTAGCTTGACATTGAAGAATGCTAAGAGCCAATTTAATTAAGAATAAGCCATGGGGTTATGCAATTATAGGTGTGGGATCATACATGGGTATTTGACCATTTATCCAACTTTTAGCTAAAATTCATGGGTATACTACATGAAAATGTATTGGTGTCAATCTTTCAATTACAACACCAAATTTCACTAATGGGTTCTTTCGAACACCTCACAAGTATGACAATTTTCCACATCTATTGACTCAATTGACATCCTTATGTCTAAGAGATATCATTAAATGAAATGAATCAAGTTATTGGTTACATTTATTCCTCACCAATGCCCCCTCTTTCAAGAATGACATGGGCTTTAGGGTGGTTTGAGGTTCCAACTCCTAACTTTCAATTAATTCATGAAATAAATACAACACCCATCACAACTAACTAATTAGAAAATTATTATCCAAAACCCATGCACTACCATTACCTAAACAAGCATAACACCAAGATTGAAAATTAGCTACTCATAGATAAAAGGGATAAGAATATACCAAAGTTATCATTAGCTTCATCCATAAGAAATAGAGACAATGCAGTTCCACATTTGGGAATTTGATAATTCTTTAATGGAAAATCACTAACCTATATTTTTCATTCAAACTTAGTACAAAATTCTCAAAATATGGAAAGATGATGCTAAAAGAGAAGAAAAAAGTTAAAAACTAAAAGAGAGGCTATATTCCAAAAGATGAAAACTAGGTCTTGAAAAAGGAGCTAAAAACCTCCTTTTAAATTTCACTCTACATTTGATGAAAATTACAAAACTGCCACCTTATGCAGATCCAAAATGGATGAAGAGCAGACAGAGAGCAGATGGCTAGCAGCTCCAAAGCAGATGTAAAGTGGATGCGAAGCGAATGACTCATTACCTTCACATTTGTCCTCTTGGTGACTTGAATTACTTGCCCAATCTTCTCTTTTTGCTTTTACCTACATAAATGGGCATTACGTAAGAAATTATCATCAAATCAATGTAAAAGCATGATAATTTAGGCTTAAAAGGTGCTAGTAAGTCATCAAATTGACGAATTATCAACCCTCCAAACTTAAACTATTGCTTGTCCTCAAGAACCCAAGACTAACTTAATGAGATAGGGTATTTAACTCAAATCCACCTAGAAGAAAGCTATACTAAAGGAATAGGCTAACAAAATTCTACAAACACTTTCCACACATGTCATGGCAACAAGTAAACCAAAACTTTTCAATAAGCGCATATTGATGAAGTAAGGATGCAAATGTGTGTCAAATGAATTTTCTAAATCACAAAACATCTTCAGGTAAGATAGAAAATCCTCAAAGATTGCCTCAATCTTTACAAGGTAACTTACTTCACTCATTTACCCAAACCGGTAGTAAAGCATCACCCTCTACCCACAAGTACCAATGCCGCTCACATGCAAGAGTTGGCTCCACACACCAAAGATATTTGAATTACTAAGGGTGCTCAAATAAAGAAAGAATTCACACTCACCCTCACAAAGAAATTCAAGTACATTGAATAGAACCATAGGCTTGCCCTTTATGTTTTTCGCCACTAATGTAGACTTACTTAGTTTGGAATCACCAAGGTCTTGCGAGTCAAGATGAAGTTTTAAGATACGGGAAGGAATCTATATGGATCAAGTGACTACAAGACCTCCTTCAATGCAATCGCTTAATCCTTTCTACCCCAAAATTGTCAAACCACCCACCTTATTCTTTTTCAAATCATTTCCCATATTTTCCTAACTTTTTGTTTAGCATTTACCAAACCATTCAAAGCCACCATTTTCTTTCTTTAACTTCTTTGACTTTTTCAAGAGATGTTCTACCTATAAGCCTTTCTTAGCCCCTCACTCATTCAATTTTTCTTTTTTTTAAAAAAATTCTATGGGATAGGCTATTCAATTTTATCATCAAGCACATCTCTTGTATTTTAAGCACATATATTGACAACCTTACATACACCTTTCTTATCTTTTCTTTGATCATCTTCTCCCAAATACACAACACCCCTAAACTTAGACTTTTGCCTATAATCCATTATCTAGAATCATGCAACACATCAAAGGAGGTTAGGTGCCAAAAGAGAGGTTTTCAAAAGGGTTTAGGTATTTTAGCATGATTATCATTACAATAAGAAAGAACAAAGGGCAAAAAGGTTCAAATTGGTTAACTAGGAAACAATGTTAAGGTGGGAATTTGGCTATGTGACGGGTCAAAAAGGGCCTTGGGTCATTCTCCAAATCAATATTGCCCAGAACTTTGCTTTGAATACACCCGGGGTAAGTTCTAAACTACACAAATGCACAAGAATTATTCAAAAACCTCACCACTCATGGCATCGTACTCATAGAGAAAAAAGTTAGTCTCCCAACCAATTTGAGTAATTTGAGCTTCATAAGTTACTCCGAGTCAACAACTCATCCTTGTAAAGAAAAAGCCAAAAATTGAGTTTAATGGTCTCACTCAAAAGAAAACTCAAGACATCCTTGATCTTACAACTATATTTTTGGTTTTTTTTTTATTAAAAACATTTTATTCCTTGCCAAAGACAATTTGGAAGTATTTTCGAAAATTTTCTTCTTCCTAGTTAACCAAAATCATGATAATAAAATAAAATATTAATAAAAAATAAAATGCCATAAACATCAAAGTAATAACATAGTGTATGTCCCTACGATGTTTCTACAAAATGCCATAAAGTAAAAATAGTGGGTACCAATTATAAAAAAAATCATAAAACTGTCCCACCCCCACTAAAGATATTGCATTGTCCCCAATGCAAAAGTAAAAAGAGAGTAGACGAGGGTAGAGAATCCCTGTGGCGCACTAGGCGCTCGGATTCTTATCGGTAAATGATTTACTGTCTCAATAGGAGCCTTGTTAGACTGGGTTCCTCTCATCAAGTCTTTTATGAAGGGTGACTCATCATCATGTCGAGTGCTAGAACTTGCCCGAACCATCCGTGCATGCTCCTCATCCATGGATAACTGCATGGAGAGCTCAACCTATCAAGCCTCAGGTAGCCCCTCTATAAGATCAACCTCAGCCTCATCATTAATGTCCTCATAACCCTCTCCAAACAAATCATCAAATAGAAGTACTGGTCCTGAAGTCTCTGGTGGAAAAGCAATTCTCTGCCTCATCAAGACCGAAGGAGGGATATCCGGAGTGAATCTTTGCCTGTAAACTATCAAGGTTTGCCCTCACAGATGCCATCCCCTCACAATATCTCCTTTCCTTAAGCGTGGTCACCCTCTACTCTAAATTTTCTATACGAGGACGAAGAGGTGCTATAGTAGCCTGAATAAACTGGGGAATGTCTGGACCAATCGGGTAGGAGTAGCATTATTTGCTAAAGTCATGGAAGCAACCTTGGCAAAGTCACTGTAGAAGACCGTGTCGATTATATGGGCCAAGGTGGTGGTATGATGCTTGATGATGGAGGAGTATCGATAGAATCCTGATGGGCCTTAGCATCAAGTGTAGAATCCAGAGAAATCTCCACCCCCCTGAGCTTGGCAATCCTTGCGCACCTGAAATTACCAAAACCAAAGCTTTCCTTTTTAAGCCTGTAGGGTTATCCTCATCCTTACACTATGTGATGTCAATGAAGTCAGTACATATAACCAGATGATCAATCTTAGAGAGTAGCGAGACTTTGAATTTAAGACAAAGCATGGATAAGAGTGCTGGAAAGGGCAATAAAGTACTCGATTGCTTTGAACTCAATTTGATCATCTTCGTTATCAACTCTCCCGAATTGATAGAAATTTTATCCATGATGCAATTGACAATGATTGCCTTATCAACCGTGACATCTTGGTCATTTGTTGAGGGAAGTAGATGGTTACCCACAAATCCAAGCCAATGTTTGGCTTGAACCAAAAAATCTCTGCTCTTGATTTGACCTATACCATTAGCCCATGGAGGAAGACTCTTAGCAATCACCCTAGCAAGCCATGGATAACTCTGATGTTTGCCAAATATAAAACCTCTTGCACTTTACCACAAAATTTACGTCACAAGCAAAATAGATCTCATTGATCTTCGAGGCCGTGCAAGGGACTTCCACTCCTCGAACCACTACATTCTCGAGGCAAGGTTGTGCGACAATTGGAATTTTGTATTTTTGTTCATTGTTCCTAACAACATAGGAAGCATAGAACTCCCGAACAATCACCGGAAAAAGGGCATACTGGGTGAGAAGGGGGCGTCATATCTGTGAAAAGTTCCCAAAACCGTTCTTTAATTTCAGCAATAATTTTGGGGAAATGGGTTTCAACTCTCTTCGTGCTAAAGATATTCTCGGGATTGAACCCCTGAGTAGTTACCCACTCATCATATAACTCCTTCACATGTTCTACACCAAATCGAATTTGATCCGCTTCCCTTCCTACCTCCCGTGTATGATAAATGATAGCTTCAACATCTGGGACTTTCGGAATATCTTTGGAGACTGTTGCTTTAACCCTTTCGAGCATATATTTTGCCTTGCCTTTATCCTGGCTATTACCCTTTATAGCTTCTCATGACAAGTTTTTTCTTGGAGACATACCTATAAGAAAGAAACAAAACAAAATCAAAAGGGAAAAGACATCGTTTCCACCCCAAATTATACAAGAAAAGTCAAAGCCACACCTAAACTATACTAGTGACCTATTACACACCTAAACTATAAAAAGTGAAACTATTTACCCCTCCAAAATGACCTGGCAAAGAACGTGATATCACATTCCTACATGCGCGTGAAAAGCAGAAAAAAATTATAAGCTTATTAAAGCGTATACGTGTCATTATTCAATTGCATTTTATCAATCAATTATATTTAATTAGTTTTTTTTTTATATTTATATAATTTTTATTTTCTTTCTTTGTCTTTTAATTTGTTTTTCGTTTTCCTTTTTTTCTCTTCATCTCTGTCTTCTTTCATGTTTTCTCATTTCTTCCTTAACTTTATTTCTTATTCCTTACCTTCTCTCAACCTCTATCAATTCATCAATGAATTCACAAATTCACTTACCTTTTTGTTTTTCCTTTATTATTACAAGTAGGAAGAAGTTTGTTATTATTGCTATGTCCTTTTGGTTTTGTTAAAAAAAAATAGTACGAATATAATTTGATATTGATGTGTTCTGTCTAATTTATAATTGATATTTATCTATGAATATGGGTATTATTTAGATGAAATTTAATCAATTTTAATTTAAATTAGATTGTGGGTTTTTTGGCTTTTACAAAATTGGATTATGGGTATCTTGAATTTCACGAGTTGGATTGTGGGTTGTTCGAATTTTATATAATTGAAATGTGGATATCTTGAATTTCACGAGTTGGATTCTATGTTTGTTGGATTTTACTGAATTGCGTTGTGGGTTTCTCAAATTTTGCAAATTGAATTCAAAATTTTTCAAATTTTATGAAGTTGAGTTATGGGTTTCTTGCATTTACCAATTGAATTGTAAATTAGTTGAATTTTATTGAACTAAGTTGTGGGTTTCTTGAATTTTTAAGAATTGAGTTCTGTGTTTGAATTTTACGGTTTGGGTTATTATTTGCTCAAATTTTATCGAATTAGGTTGTGGGTTTCTAGAATTTCACAAAAAATGGCGGAAGATTGTGAAACAGTGAAAGGATTGAAGTGATTTTGTTTGTCGGATTTGGATTGCTTTGATCCTGTCAAATTCGTTTGTTTATTAGTAAATGGGCTTTGCCTAGATTTTAACTAAAAGAAGAAGGATTGAAAGAGATGATATTTTAGAGTTTTCATATATATATATATATATATATGTATGTATGTATGGATAGAGGTGGTGGAAATGGAAAAGGGTGTGTGTGCTGGTGATTAATTTAGGAAAAAAGAAAAAAAAAAGGTGAAAAAAATATGTGTTTGACACGTGTCAGCGCGTGTATATACATTCAAGATAAAATCTGGTTATGACATTTCCAGGGACAAATAGTTTCACTTTTTTATAGTTTAGGTGTATAATAGGTCACTAGTATAGTTTAGATGTGACTTCGACTTTTCTTGTATAGTTTGGGGTGGAAACGATGCCTTTTCCCAAACCAAAACAAAAGACAAAAGGTAAAACATGTTTTTGGAATTTTGTAAGTTAAGAAAGAAATAAAGATAAGAAAAGAAAATTGTTGAAAGATGCAAGGTAACTCATCACTAGAGTCCATGAGTTTCATTTATTACAACACTTAATCGTTTAGGCACAACATTGTCTCACATTCTTCACATTCCTCAAAACTAGATCATAGGACATCCATAACCTCCAATGGAAACAAGAATGACCAATACCCTTAAAAATGATGTCATCCAATCTATAATATGGTAAGGCAAACATTCATGTTTCCCGGTTAGGCTTAGTGACCAACAAGAACCATGGACGCCCTATTTCCCAACAATCTCCCTCAACCAATAACTACGAACTATTTCATTATTAGGTTCAATTGGACCAAAAATGATTCATAAAAAATTACCACACCACGTCCTAAGGAAAATCACATTGGCCATCACACGCATACAACACTTTCCCCTCTTATTGTTATTTCAACAAACACATAGTGGGCATGCCAACCAAGAACTTGGAGAAAGACAATAAGAGCACAAGAGAGCATCTCATCTCACCAAATTATCTCCAAACATATTCAAGGTGTTCATACTATCGTACTTGAGCCACCCACCACATAAAATAAGCAAGAAAGGCTTAAAGGACGTTTTGTCAAGCACATGATGCACTAACTTCATTTAAAAGAGCATCATTAATTAAGCAAGTGAAACAAGACACTTATGCCAACATAATTATTCCAACAAGTGTTAATCATCCCAATAAGCTCATAAAAACTTAGTACAATCGACAAATCATCATAAGCTATGAAGGACTATGTCCGTCTTTAAGGAAATTTAAAAGTGAAGTCACGAGAGAGCATATCTTTCTTGATGTAAGAGAAGGGAAAAATTGAAGAGCAAGTCCAAAAAAATTATTAGACTTCTAGCTAGCTCAATTGTTGACAAAGAAAGAGAGAATGTTGAGTTTGAGAGAAAGAAACATTGGAAAAGAGTCATAATTAAAAAAAAATCAGAAGGTTGGAATGTTTTGGCACTGTTTATGTGTTTAGAAATATTTTGGGCTGACTGGGTCAGGTTAGCCCAGCAAGATCCAACCCATTTTTAAAACTTAATAGCATATAAACTCAACTTGTATCCCATCTATGTTGAAGTTGTGTCTGGACTGCTAAAACAGTTCCAGCGCATACTTGGATAGTTTGTAGGAGCTCCAAAGCATAATTCTTTAACCAACCTAGTTTGTAGGAGCTCCTAAGCGTAATTCTTTAACCAGCCTGCGCCTCTAATGCGACAGACCTACGTCTGGACTTCTTGAGCAGCTCCAGCACAGGTTAAGGCAGCAACTTACCAGGTTTCTCTTTGCTTGTCTTACGTCTAGACTGCACCTAACATATACTTGGACTATTGCAACAGTTGCAACGCAGGTCCAAGAAGAATGTTCCACTAAAATTAGTCTCACATGAGTCCAAAATGCCTTGTACCTGCGGCTGAGCTGCTCAAGAAGGTGTAGCGCAGGTTATTCTAGTTTAAGGCACAAATTTTTCTTCACAAGTTCATGGTTCGGAGCTTAGTTTCGAGCCTCTAAGCGAACCTTCTTGCACCCAAATTTTATTATATTACCTGTATCAAACAACACTAAACTAAAATTAATAATAAAAACATTAAAAACATCAAAAGTAAATCTTGGGTTGCCTCCCAAGAAGTGCCGTAGTTCTAGTCGTGGCACGACATCACTTGATTATCATTTTTGATCCTTAAAGCGAAGTGACTCAACTTTAGTAGCTCTGAGTCCACCCACATGATAGTGCTTCAATGGTTTCCCATTTACCATAAATTTCTTCTTCTCGTGATCTTCCAACTCAATAGCTCTGCTAGGATAAATCTTGAATTGAAGAGGAGGACATCATCACCTACGTGAAACTCTCGCTTTAAGATTTTGGCATCATTATACCTATTCATCTTCTCTTTGTACAACACGGAGCTCTCATATGCTTTGAGTCAAAACTCTTCCAACTCATGAAGTTGATTCACTCTCAATTTTGAAGCGTCCTCCCAATCCATATTCAACTTCTTCAATGCCCATAAAGCCTTATGTTCTAAATCGATGGGTAAGTGACAAGCCTTCCCAAACACCAATTGGTAAGGGAACATACCAATAGGAGTTTTATAGGTCGTTCTATATGCCCAAAGAGCATCATCGAGTTGCCTTGCCCAATTTGTATGACCAACTTTCACAATTTTCTCAAGGATAGACTTGATTTCATGATTCAAGACGTCAACTTGGCCACTAGTTTAGGGATGATAATGAGTATCAACCTTATGCTTCACCCCATACTTATAAGGCAAGCACCGAAGACCCGATTACAAAAATTAGAGCCGCCATCACTAATAATTGCCCTTGGAGTCCCAACCTTGTAAAGATGTCTTCATCAAGAAAAAGGTGACACTCTTGCCTTCGTTGTTCTGTAAAGCAATGGATTTCACCAACTTTGAGATATAATCCATGGCTACCAAGATATATTTATTACCATATGATCTCACAAAGGGACCCATGATGTCGATCCCCCACACATCAAATAGTTTAACCTCGAGATTGGGCTTAAGAGGCATCTCATTCTTCCTCGAAACACCACCTTGCATTTGATATTGAGGACACGTTTTGACCAACTCATAAGCATATCTATGAATGGTAGGACAATAGTATCCACTTTAAAGAACCTTAACGTTCGTTCGGATCCCACCATGATGACCATCGAACGGAGAGGAGTGGCACGCCTCAAGAATATCTATCATTTTCACCTCCATGACACACCTACGGATCACACCATCCGCACACTCCCTAAACAAGAATGGTTCATCCCAAAAATGTTTTTTCACATCAAATAGGAACCACTGCTTTTGATAATGATTTAACTCATCAGGAAGCACACTGCTCACAATATAGTTCACATAATCTGCATACCAAAGTGTGATGCTCCCCGAAAGTGACATGACTAGCTCATCGGGGAAGGTATTATCAATATCAATCTCACCCCAAATCTTATGATAGGATTCAAGGTGGGAAAGGTGGTCGGCTACTTGATTCTCACACCCCTTTCGATCCTTCACTTCAAAATCAAACTTTTGCAAGAGCAATATCCACCTAATAAATTAAAGTTTTGCCTTTTTTTTCCATGAGATATCGAAGAACGGCGTGGTTCATGTGGACAACCACTTTCAAGCCTAACAAATAGGCCCAAATCTTTTTAAAAGCATACACCACCGCGAACAACTCTTGTTCCATAACCGTATAGTTACGTTGAGCATCATTCAACGTCTTGCTTGTATAGTAAATTAGGTATAACAACTTCTCTTTTATTTGGCCCAAAACTGCACCTAGAGAAACACCACTTGCATCAAAAATTGATTCAAAGGGCGATGACCAATCCAGGGCTACTAAGATAGGAGCCGACACAAGGAGTTCCTTGAGACAATTAAAATCTTTTACACAATCACCATCAAACTCAAATTTTTCCTCCTTTTTAAGAAGTTAGCAAAAAGGGTGAGCAATCTTCGAAAAATCTTTAATGAAGCGCCGATAGAATCCGACATGACCAAGAAAACTTCTAACGCCCTTCACAGAGATTGGTGGAGGTAACTTCGTGATCACCTCAAATTTTGCTTGATCCATTTGGATTCCTTTTCGTAATATATTGTGTCCTATAACAATGCCTTCCTTGACCATGAAATGACATTTTTCCCAATTCAAAAAAAGATTAGTCTCTACACATCTTTCAAGGACTTTACTTATGTGAGCAAGGAAAGAATCAAATAAATCCCCAACCACGGAGAAGTCATTAATGAAAACCTCCATTGTAGCCTCTACCATATAGGCAAAAATGGACAACATACATAGTTGGAATGTGGCCGGCGCGTTGGATAACCCAAAGGGCATGCGCTTGAAAGCAAATGTGCCATAGGGACAAGTGAAAGTGGTCTTTTCTTGGTCTTCTGAGGTGATACAAATTTGATTGTACCCTGAGTAACCATCAAGAAAACAATACCAACCTAGACCGGCTAGCCTATCCAATATTTAATGCATGAATGGCATGGGAAAGTGGTCTTCCTCAGTCCACGAGTTCAATTTGCGATAATCCACACACACTCTCTAACCCGTGACCGGGTGCATAAGTACAAGATCATTATTCTTATTTAGGACCACCATCATGCTGCCCTTATTAGGAACACATTGAACCGGACTCACCCACGTGCTATTTGAAATTGGGTAGACAACTCCCGTATCAAGCCATTTAATAATTTCCTTCTTAGCCACCTCTTTCATCGGTTGATTTAGTCACCTTTGGTGTTCCACACTAGGAATATAATCAATATTTAGCTTGATTTTATGAGAACAAATTCTGGGAGGAATGCCTATAATGTCCGCGATAGTCCATCCGATAGCACGAATAAAATTTTTCACAATTTATTTCAAGGCATCCATTTGATAAGGTTCAAGATCACTCGCTACAATGATTGACAATATATTATCTTCACCCAAGAAAACATTTTGGAGATGGGATGGTAACGACTTAAGTTTGAGTTGAGGTGGTTCAATAATAGATGGCTTGGCGGCTAGACTTTCTTGATTTTTCAAATCAAGATCCAATTTGACTGGGTTCTTGGTGTAAGATCCAAGACCCATCAATGAAGCTACCACCTTATCATATTCTTCAGCCACCTCACTTCCAAAGTTCCACAATATACCCACCAAAGGGTCATTCACAAGATCTATTTTGACGGTGTTAGCTACCTCATCATCAACCATATTAAACACTGAAATAACTTGCAAGTCCATAGGTTGCTTCATGAACTTATACACATTGAAGGATCCTTCCTCATTGTTCACCAAAGATTTTATATCCCTACATTCCACATCCACTAAGGCCCTTCCGGTAGCCAAGAATGGTCTACCAAGAATGATTGGGACCTCATGATGAACCTCACAATTGAGAATCACAAAGCCGGCCAAGAAGATAAACCGTTCAACTTTTACCAAAACATCATACAACACACCAACAGGCTTTTTGATTGAACGAAGGCCATTAGAAGCCTTATAGTGGTAGGCTTAGGAGCACCCAAGCCTAACTTTTGAAACACGGTGAATGGCATCAAATTAATACTCACCCCAAGATCATACAACGTTTTTCAAAATTTGTAGACCCCGATTATGTAAGGAATAATGAATGCACCTGGGTCTTCTTCCTTCACCACCATTATGCTAGACATTATAGCACTACAATTATGGGTTACCTCAATTATTTCAAAATCCATTACTTGCTTCTTTGTAACCAAGTCCTTCATAAATTTATCATACCAGGGCATTTCTTGTAAGGCTTCTAGCAAAGAAATATTCATCGATAAATTGCTAAACTTCTTAAGAAACTTCTTGAACTTGGTATCCTCGTCTTTATTCTTGAGTCTTTGTAGGAATGGGGGAGAAATTTTGATTTGTGGCAATGGAACAATTGGAGTTTCATCCACTTTTGAAATATCATCATCAATCACCTTCGGAGTTTTCTCACTTTCAACATTTTCTTCAACTACCGTTGGCCATTCAACACTTGTCTCATTAGGCTTTGGGTCATTTTCAATTAATTCTTCTAGCTGCTTTCTCTTTGCATTGGCTTGTTCTTCATTTGCCTTTAAATTGGGGTCTTCACTAAGATTAATAACATCTTTACCAAGAGTCCGACCGCTCCTAGTGATAATAGCTATGATGTGAGCATCATTTTTAGGATTGAAAATTGTGTCACTAGGTAATCCACCCTTTTGTCTTGCATTAAGTTGTGTCGATATTTGGCCCAATTGAGTTTTAAGTTACTTGATAGAGGCCGAATGAGATATCACCATTTGACTTAGTTATGAGAAGTGACCTTTTATTTCTCTCACCATCTTATCGGTCCCCTCAACACTCATTATAATTCGAGCAAGGGTGTCTTCATTCTTGAGCTTATCCAGGTCAATAGAACTTGACTCTTTACCCTTTACCCGATTATGTGGGGGTACGTACCGATCATAATCTCTCTTATTATCTCTCCAATATTGATCTCTATCACACCAATCTCTATCACAATCTCTTTTCTTCCTACCTTGATTCCCACCTTGCCTTTGATAGGTAGGGCGGGAACCCCTCGATTGGTTCGACTAGAAATTAATTTCTTCATAAAGGGACTCTGTTTTCTTATCATCATAAGCTTTAGCACTCTTAGAATCAACGGCGTTAACCTCCTTAGGAGGATCTCCCATCACATGCTTGGTGAGAAGATCAAGTTGTGTCATAACTTTAGCCATATTTGCATATCTTTCTTTATCCTTTTTCTTTTTTTCTAGACTCACAAAAGATGCGGAGAGAGCCCGCACGGCCACCTCGGTATATCTTATGTGACACCCTCTACTTTCTTTGGCCACTTGATCTAATAATGTTGATGCAATACCATATGATAATCTAACAAGGGAACCTCCGGCCGCATTGTCGGCTACCATCTTGTTCAATTGATCGAATGCCCTATATAAAATTTGAAGGAGCATTTTATCCGGGACCTTATGATTTGGAGATTGCATTAACTTGTTTTTGAATCATTGCCAAGCCTCATATAATGGTTCGCCATTAAGTTGGCAAAAGTTGACAATTTCATCCCTTAGTTGCAATATCCGAGAAGAGAGAAAGTATCTTTCTAAGAATGTCTCCATGAGTCCAACCCATGAAATGATAGAGCCCGCGGGCAAAGGCCACAACCATAAGACTACTTCTCCCATTAAAGAGAATGGGAAAAGCGCAATCGGATAGACTCTTGAGATATGTGGGGCATGTCAAATGGAGAACACACCTCAATAAAATTCGTCAAGTGTAGATTAGCATCCTCATGTGCTTGGCCTTGAAGCAAGTGAATCATCACACAAGTAACATGAAATACTCTATTCCCTTTTGATTTTGGAATATGAATAGCACTAGCTCGATCCACATTGTCGAGGTGATCCTCATCCTCATGATACCTATTAATTGACCCGGTATGACTACCGTGTTGACTCATAGTATCGTGTATAATGTTACGGACACCTGAGAAAGAAAAAAAACACCAAACAATGTAAAATAAAACACTACGGCTAACCTAAAGTAACTAAAAACACTGTAAGAGTGAAAATTATGTTTCACTCCCAGGAAACGACGCCATTTTTAATAGCGCACAAACTACACTCTTGAATGGGTGTAAGCAATCGTTGTAAATATAATAACCCAACTTAGGTTGGGGTCAAATCCACAAGGAGTGAAAGCATGGAATTCAAAACTCAAGATTATTAATAGTCTACTAAAAGATGACCCAGTAGTGTGAATAAAGAAAGTATAAATGTAAAATGGGGGATTTAGTTTGAATGTATTTTTAAATGACAACTACTTCAATTTTAGTGCACTAGCTTGATGTTGAAGAATGCTAAGAGCAAATTCATTTGAGAATAAGCCTTAGGGTTATGCAATTATAGTAGGCATGGGATCATGCATGGGTATTTGGCCATTTATCCAACTTTTAGCTAAAATTCATGGGTAGGCTAGATGTAAATGTATTGGTGTCAATCTTTCAATTGCAACACCAAATTTCACTAATGGGTTCTTTTGAACACCTCACAAGTGTGACAATTTTCCACATCTATTGCCTCAATTGACATCCTTATGTCTAAGAGATATCATTAAATGAAATGAATTAAGTTATTGGTTGCATTTATTTCTCACCCATGCCCTCTATTTCAAGAATGACATGGGTTCTAGGGTGGTTGGAGTTTGCGATTCCCAACTCACAATTAATTCATGAAATAAATGCAACACCTATTACAACTAACTAATTATCAAAACAATTAGCCAAACCCATGCACTACCACAACCTAAGTAAGAATAACCCCAAGATTGGAAATTAGCTACTCATAGATAAAAGGGATAAGAATATATCAAAGTTATCATTAACTTCATCCATGAGAAATAGAGACAATGTAGTTCCACACTTGGGGATTTGATAATTCTTCAATGGAAAATGAACTTATATTTTTCATTCAAGCTTAGTACAAAATTCTCAAAAGATGAAAAGATGACGCTAAAAGAGAAGAGAGAAGTTAAAAACTAAAAGAGAGGCTATATTCCAAAAGATAAAAACTAGGTCTTGAAAAAGGAGCTAAAACCCTCCTTTTAAACTCCACTCTATATTTAATGAAAATTACAAAACTACCACCTTAACCTAGATCTGCATGAGCGGATCCAAAGCGGATGAAGAGCAGACAGAGAATAGATGGCTCGCACCTCCAAAGCAGATGTGAAGCAGATGCAAAGCGGATGACTCATTTCCTTCGTATTTGGAATCTTGATGACTTGAATGACTTGCCCAATGTTCTTTTTTTTTACTTTTACCTACATAAATGGGAATTACGTAAGAGAGTACCATCAAATTATTGGAAAAGCATGATAATTTAGGCTTAAAAAGAGCTAGCAAGTCGTCAAATTGATGACTTATCACCCACTCTCAGTTGAATCATTTGCAACCCATACATATAAGTAGTAATGTCATCATCCCATGCATGAAACTTGGGTAATGTTAGCACTGGACCATGAGCAACATCCAGTCCTTGCATCTGGGTCACATTTACTGGGCGCGTGTCCAATAATTATCTATAATCCAAGGTGTCCTCCTCAAAAGTATAACCCCTCAAATAAAAAGTCAACAGACCACCAAACCCATACCTGCGACCTTTATAAAAGTGCACTTTCTTCATTTCTAAGATAATTACTGCACACCCACATTTATTTCAAAACCCTTTTGCATCAGAGCATAAATCAAGCAGACTCTATCCTGAGTAATGTCTGTCGTATGCTTCCCCGAAATGAGGAAGTGATAGATGATCTTACACCATATTCTTTCCTTCCTATTTGTCTATGCATGAGGAAATGTCATGTGATGGTCGTTCTCTCAGTGGAGAATCAACCTAACTGTAGATCTACTGCCGTACAATAGATATCTGATATCGACGTATGGTGGAGTGATATTCAGCTGCCTCAACTGAAGTGCATCCACCTCAAGAGTGTCTAAAATGGCATTCAAATCATGTGCAATAACGACCACTACCTGCTCGCGAATCTTTACTTTAAAATTAGGATTCCCAGGGTCACAGTAAGCGTAAAACTCCTTGATTAGGTGCAGGATGTACTGAGTAGGATGCTCAAAGTTAAAATTCATATGCAGCTCTTCCAATCTCCGAACCATGCTTGAGTACTGCCTCTGTAAGCTCTCTCAATTAATGAACTCCTCCAGAGCATAATTTGACTCAGTTTGCTTGGAATACCACTTCTTCCCAGCTTCTTCCACCCACCTAGTCCTGTACTTACCTATTTGACCACGTGGGACAGGAGGTTCTCTAGGTACCCGACTTGTTAGTCAGTTTCTCTTCTTTGATTGCTTATACAGCCTAACAACATCTTTTTATTTTTAAAGTTTACTTTCCATGGTACCTGCTAGCCACTTTACGTAACAATCATGTTAAAATAACAACTCTTTAAGATAGCAAACACCAACTATAGGAGGAGTTAGGGGCTACCCCACACTTAGTTGTTATCATAGGTGCGTAAGTTTTTGAAAATAGGGTACTTAGATTTTCCCCATTCCAAAAAGTAACCTCATTAGCCCAGCACCTGTGGATACAGTCAACTAAGTAGGGAGTTGAGTCATTAATCTTGTGGTGACGCTCATTAATCTTGTGGTGACGCTGCTTTTCTCAAACTCCAAGCATGCACCGCATTTTACACCCAAAGTTTCAATACATCACAACATACCAAGTCATTATGGTTCTGTAGTTTAGCACATAACAAAAGTGTGACTTCGGTGCAAGCACATGTGCAACCATGACTCCTAGAGGATAGAATTTCAACCGCATTCGAGAACAAGGACTTAACATAACATTCACATTGTATTTATTTCACAAAACTTCTTTCCTAGTAAATACCTGTGGTACAATAATTTTTTTGACATACTTGTGTAATCAAGACATCTCTAACACTATTACAGGATACTATGATTGCTTTATTGGCACACACAACACCACACATAGATATGCAAGAATGAAGCACATTATCTTTACATGACAACTCCAGGGATACAATCTGCTCCATGTTTCATTCTTAACAAGTTCAAGCAAAAAACCTTCACAATATCAAGCACCATTATATACCTATACGCACAAGAGCTGACTCACTAAACACCATTTCAACTTCTATTTCAAATTAATCACTCACTTCTCATACTTTAGTGCCCATCATACCAACTATTAAGACACAAGCATAAAAGACACAAAGTTTTCCCCATACATAATTCAAAGGCTCAAAACAAAGGTATAATTCGCACTAATCTAATGATTAATACGGAAAGATGCATAAATTTGAGTCATGATTCAACTCACTAAGGATTCTAACACACAACATCAAAAAATGCAACCATAAAATATTCAACTATAACCCATGAACAAAAGAGATAAATAAGTCTCTAAGAAATTACTTTATTCAAGTAGAGGAGATAAGTTGAAGAATTTGAGGTGTGCAATCAACATGACACGCGATAGGATTGAGGGAATTTAGAGATGAGTGGTACGCTAGGTTGAAATAAAATGAGGGGATTTGGGGATTTAAGGGGCATAAAAGGGGAATATTGGGTTAAAAGATCTAAGTCAGGTCAAACTCGACTTTTCATTTAAAATTTTCCAAAAAATGACACCCTCTGAGCATGGTCTTGTCGAGGTGACTAAGGTCCATGGCATGTCAAAATCACGGAGGCTTACTGAAATAGCCTTCATAAATTTTTTTTCTTGGTTTACCACAACCTTATCGTGGAGAATAACATTCGTGGAATTTTAATATCGCTGAAGGCTACTATTTTGCCAATCTTGGTGGAATTTTTGTTCCCCTTTGCTTGCCTTTATTTTTACTTTCATGAAATAACATTTTTCATACCTTGTACCCTCCTAGAAACACACTTAACTCAATTTTATTCCTCCCCCATGCCATGAGGTATCTCATTCCTGCAATCTCATCAAAACAACAAAGCACATAAGAAAAGGATGGATTGCCTCCCGCCTAGAGCTTTAGTTTTGGTCGTGGCTCGACACATGTTTTGGTATTTTTGATTTATTTTCTCTTTTTTTATTTTTTATTTTGTTTTAAATAAAAAGAAGTAAAAATATGCTATTAAGCTACATCCTTGGGTTGCCTTCCACACAATGCCTTATTTAGTGTTGTGGCACGACTAAGCTCAACATCACTCTTCCTCAAATATGATAGACATCTTATAGCTATCCATATTATCTGCCGAATAGTGCTCAACTCTTTTTCTGTTCACCAAAAATGTACGCTCTTGTTCTTTTTCCAAAGTTCAACAGCCCCGTGAGAGGTCATTCTCGCCACTTCAAAGGGGCCAGACCACTTGGAACTCAGCTGTCACGACCCAAGGCTACCCCCTAGTCGAGACTTGGCTCAACTAATCATAACAACAGACATTGCTTGTCATGATCATAACAACTAAAAAAATGGTTATATTCATGATTTAACTAATATCATTACTTTAAAGATTTGAAATGTAAGTAAGCACATAGCAATCGAGTGATCATAATCCTCCAGCACTGAATAATTATAAAACACCATATTAAAGCTTAAAACTATAGTGGGGAGTCATGGTTCAAAACCCAGCACATAACATTTCACCAATTTAAGTGAGGAACATGAACTTCAACATGGGGAGTCTTAAAACGTGACAACATGTCTTTATCGCCAAATTCAAAATTCGATATTATGACATGAAATTCAATTGAATACAACATGGAAAAATCAAAACTTGAAACATGAGATAGCCTAACTTTCCCTGGAATCATACTAGGACATCAATTGAGTCAAACTACTCAGGAAAAACATGAATTTAAACTCATTTTTAACATATGCATCTCCATAATAACGGAAAACTCATATTTTTAATCAAAGAAAGGTTTTTGGGTTTCGTGGGTGAAAGGGACCTATGGATGAACACCCCACATACCTTAATAACTAAATTCTTGAAGATTTCTTGGATTGAAAGCTTGAACTCTTGATTTCTTGAGAAAAAGCTTGAATTTGTTCTTGGGGAAAGATGAGGGGTTCTTGAGAGCAATTCGGAGTGAAAGGGGCAAATAATGCCTTTTTGGAAGTTCCAAATCATGTTAAGGATGAATTGATTTGAGGAAAATGACTCAAAGGTCCCTTGGGAACTTACACCATATAAATGTGCGGGATAGAGCCATATGCTATGCCTCTCTCGCTGCGGGAGAGAGAAACACACCGTGCAGCTTACTCTGAGAAAGCAAGCCGCGCGTCGTGGACCACCTCACCTTGGGAGAGAGCAATGCATTGCGGCCTTATTGTATTGCTTCTCTATTTTAGCCATCCAAACACCCTTTCGATCCTCGTCCAAAAATCCTAGAAATCTCCCGAGATGTACTTTTAACCTCCCTAAAATGAATCAACTTAAAAACCAATATTTCGGGGTTGAGAAGGACAAACGAAAAATGTTTAAAGTATAGGGGTCTTGAAAATGACTAAGTCCTTAACACTTAGTGAAAATTTCAAGTCTTGGACCCTCCTTAACCATGCAACTAGAACTGAACCGAGCTAAGGATCTTACGGGGTATTACAATATCTCCCTCTTGGGGACATTTTTCCTCAAATAAGATTGGTTAGACTAAGAATACTAAGGCAACTGAGATCATATATTGTATATGCATGACTCTAAACATGATTACATAACAGTGTCTTAAGCACGATACATGAATTAAAATGATTTTGCGAATGCATGCAATGACATGAGAGTGCTTACATAGCTGAAACTAAGAATTAAATTGAGTCAATCTAAGAAAAGTCATTACCTCAAGCTACATATGAGTTTGCGGAGAAAAGATGGAGGTACTTGGTTCGCATATCTGCTTCTGCTTCCCAAGTAGCTGCCACAACGGAATGATTCCACCAAAGAACTTTATCCAAGGGAACTTATTTATTCCTTAGAATATTAATCTAATTATCAAGGATCTCAATTGGGACTTCTTCATAGGACAGGCTATCCTGAACACCCATACCGTCTAAAGGAACAACAACAATTGAATCACTAATAATTTCTTTAATAAAGAAATATGGAACACTAGATATACTGACGCCAATTCTGTAGGCAACTCATGCTCTTAAGCTACCTTTCCGAAATGGTTTAAGATCTTGTAAGTGTAATGCTCTAATAGTACACCCCGAACACCACACAGTGCTTACAAACACAAGTAACCATAAGCTAACCCATGAGCTGGTACCTGCTGTAAGCACTGATTAAAACTGATAATAATGACATGTGCCAAAATTTAACTGAAAAATGCCATAAGGTTTTAAGTTCTGAAAACAATACAACTGAATCCAAAAAACTAAAACTTATGTGGAAATACCAAAATCTGACAGATAGTACTAACAAACTAACTGACTATCTGAAGTATCTGAAAGCCTCTAAACTGATTGAGGAGTTGATGGGACAAGCCCCTAACTAACTCCGACTGACTAACTAAAAGGAAATACCGAAAGAAATATACTAGGTCCTCAAAACATAAGGACTCACTACTGCTGCTGATGCTGATGAGATCAACTATCTAAGCACAATCAGGGAATTGTGTATCTTAACCTATGATATTAAACATCATAGCATAAAAAACTAGTTTGCGGTCAGTACTTTGAATGTACTGGTATATGAGATGAGGTTTAGATGAAGTGCATGGGTTCATGTGCATATGATAGTAACTAATTGAATGAAATAAGGTAACTGAATATGATTACATAAGAAACTAAAATACTAAGAATGTAAGACCAAGCATATAATATATCAGAAATAATCTGTATAACTGAAATACCAAAATCTGGTAACTAAATATTGATAAATTGTATGCTATGGTCAAATAAACTGAATTAAATTCTGTACTGAGTATTGAAATTGAAACTGTGGGAGGTATGATCTAATCGACATGCCCCAAATCTGAGCTGATAGGGGTCCAACCTATGACCCCAGTTGGAAGGGTGCTCGTACCGTGCCATGGGTACTAACAATGGTTATGTTAATCCTAAACTAACAAGAAGACATCTTGTCAACCCTAAACTAATAGGAAGACTCATGAGCAATATGTCAATCCTAAACTAGCAGGAAGACATATCAAACCTACACTGGCTACATAGTTATGTAACTCAGGCATTGCTACTAAAGGTCAAACCCTATACTAACAGGAATACCCCGATCCCTGGGTTTGTTCAGTGTTGAATCCCACTCCCAACTAAACTAACACTAATTATAGGACCGAACTAAGTTTAACTAAAGAAGGAACTAACTCAAATTACTAAACTGATCTTAGTTTGACTGGCATGAGAACTGACTGAACTGATAATGCTCATACATGTTTGAAACCATTCTAAAATATTGATACTAAGTAAACAGCTAAATTCAGGTATTCATAATCCCCAGGACTTGATATCAATAACAATAGGACCACATGAAAACTTTGAAACCATAAAGGGGAATCGTTGTTCAACATTCATCACTTAGGCATTTCATAAAACACATGAGGGTTATAAGTTAAAGCATGGGAATAGTTAAAACATGTTCTACTAACATAATTGCAAAACAAAATCATGGTTTAAGGATGTAACATGCAAAAATCACCATTCAAACGTGTCCTGGGAAAATTCCAACAAAAACATATGGTAAACATAATTTGAAATCAAAGTTCATAATAGCTTCATGTAGATAATTCATAACATATGTAAAAATCATAACTTTAAACTTGAAAATGGATTCTTGACTCCATGAGTGAAAAGGACCCATGAATGAACATCACACATACCTTAATTGATGAATTCATGAAGATTCCTGATGGTTGTCTTGAAAATTAAACTTGAATTTTCTTGATTCTTTTGAGGAGGCTAAGGTTTGTTCTTGAGAGACAATACTTTCTTTTGATAGATTTTGTGAAATGGGATGGCAAATTATACTTTTGAGACCCTAAATCCCATGTTATGGACCAAATGAGTGTAGGGAAAAGACCCAATTGCCCTTGGAAAAATTAAAACAAAAGCTGGAAAATAAGGCCGTGCGATGGAGCACGCACCGCGCACTCTGGTTCGCCGGAGTGGACCACTAGCTGCGGACTCTATCTAGGGCACCCCTACATGTGAAATAGAGTGTACGCCACGGGCTTATCTCGGTGCTGCTACTATTTTTGAAATCCAAATACACCCTTACGCTCGTCCAAAAATTCTAAAACTCACCTTAGATGCACCTATGACATCCTCGATCATAAATCAATTTTAAAATTGACATTCTAAGGCCGGAAATGACTAAGTCCAAACACTTAGTGAAATTTTCTAACTCTTGGACCCCTTTTTACATACAATGGTCTCCCCCTTGGGAACATTCATTCTTGAATTAGACTTATTAAGTTGAGAACACTGAGGAACTGAGATTATATACTGAGCATGCATAACTGAAAACATGATAACATGACTGAGTCTTAACATGATACATGACTTGGCTGAAATACTAAGGAAAGACTGAGATGATTCATGGGGCAGTTACGAACTGAATCATGGCTGAATATATGGAATCTGAAACATGATACATGGAATGAACTGGATTCACAATTTACATGGATGCAGATAAACTATCTCTTGGAGTGTTAATATTCATTACACATCAAGATAGTAAGACTAGATCGGAAGATTAAAAAAACTATAAGAACTTGTATGTCTAACTACTAACTAAATTGCTGGCTAAACAAACTAAATTATACTGAAAACTTATACTCAACTAAACATTCCACTTCAAAAATGCACTTTACTTGAGGCTACTAAAAATATTCACATAGGATAACTCTAACTACTGAAGTCTGAGCTGAATTGAATTCTCTTATTATGTTCAAGCCTACTTAAATCTACAAAGTGCACATAAAACACTGTGATACTAGCCTAAATCATGAGTTCGACACATCTATATTTTCATAACTCCTCATCTCATGAATAATTCTTATTATCACTTTAGAAACTACATTCAACCTCTTACTAGACATTCACTAACGCACAGTGCATTCATCCATATATATGCAAACATGACATTCAAGCCTATCTTCATAACCATATACGCCCTTCAAAACAAACACCCATAAAATCATTTTCCTCATATCCTCAAAACCTCTATTATTAATAACTTCCATGCACTACCTTAAGAGAACACATAAAAAATTTCAACTAACCATGACATATATCAAAAACTTAGTCTCAATCTTACTTCACACTTACAACCTTAGCTGAAACAAACATACAACAATCTTTCCTTAACAAGAAACATTTACTCTCTCCCATCTAATCAATTCCTCATCACTACTATTATTTCATAAGGAGAGGTCACTGAAAGGTTAAAACATGAGGACCTGAAGCATGAATGAACAATATACAAAACTTGACACTTAACTGAGGCCTGAGGAATAGAATATCAATATTATGGATTCATCAAGAGATCTAAAGAGAGGATATACATGACATAATGTTAATTTTGCTGATCATTAGGAGTTTAGCATAAGTCATGGGAACTGAGTATGCTGTAAAACATGAATACATGAGTCATGAGCTGCATGACCTAGGTTTGGAGTTCATAAATTTATAGAATATGATTCGGACAGCTAGGTGAATTGGAACTCCTCATACTAGGAATTGGAAGCATATATGGTTCTTTATGATGTGCAGGAATATGAACTATGATCATGGAGATGACATATAAGGCATAAGTAAGTGTCATAATGGTTAAAGTACAAAAATTTGCACTGAGGTAAGAATAGGTCGGGCATCATCTTCCCTACTGATGTTCTACAACATATTGGCATCACTACTAGAATCTAATAACCAAACTTGGTTACTGGTTCTATCATCTCCCCCTTAGTTTAAAGCCATCACTCTAAGTCTGTGGAACCCTTTCAAATAATTCTAAACTAAACTACAATAACTTTACCCTAGAGTATGAGACATAACAATGTACATAAATACTATACTTACATTGAAAGACTACACCTGATAATGTAAGGCCCACTGCTAGTACTTTCTTCTGATACATAATTCTTAGCTTTTTACAGCCTCAACAATTACCATACAATAACTAAAACACTGACTAACTTAAAATTTTCAGAAGTATCACCATACCATGAGTTCATACCGTCTAATGCTTCAACTCTACTTTTCATTAGCTCAATTTTCAAATATTCAAGCTTAGCTTCTAACACTTAACATAGATATTCTCAAACTCTTAATGAACCATACTAACTTTGTTTATATCCTACTAATATCATATCTCTATACTATATTTTGAATCAACAACATAAATTCTTGTATGCACTATTTAAGCCTACTGATTCACCTTTATACAACTAGCCCTATGGATACAAAATTTAATAAATCCAAATAACACAATCCTTACTTTACTACTGCTGAACTTATGGGTTCATGCTTTGAACTCTAGGTTATCTATTGTCAAAGGATTCTGAGAGAAGATCTAAAAACACATCTAACTCCTAAGCACTGAAGTACCACCCCTCTATTCAATGATTGGTTCATTGTGAAACTGAAATTGAACGACTCTAATTCTGCAATCAACTAGAGTGATTTTTTGGGGTACGGTAATTGGGCAATCTCTGTATACCTGTCTGGCTATAATAGAGACACCTACTATAGTAGACACTGAGAAGGGTTCTACTAAGATTTTGGGACTGACTCTGAAATTAACAGCTATATAAGGGGTTACAAAAGAGAGTAAAGTATGGGATCTAACAAAGCATAAACATGTAAATAAAAGACTTGTAACGTACCTGTAATGACATTAGGAGAACTTTACTGATCGTGTTAGGACTAGAGTGCCTAAAGTCTTTTTGGCATTAATAACTAAGGGCACTAGAAGTGGCGCCATTTTGAGTTGGGCGACCTACTGGAGCTGGAAGACGACTATGCTAACTCCATAGACCAACCTTAGGACATTATCTGACTTTGTGGACTGGCTCGCCACATCCAAATTACACATCACTGCTAGCTCTACATACACCTTTAAGATTCCTACTACATTCACTGTAAAACGAATGGGTATAACTATTCCCACTACCCTAGGTCTTAGAGCCTGGCGCCCCATCTCAACTGTCATTCCCAAACTTTGGTACTATGCACTAGCTGAATATGGAGTTGGGCCTAAAAACTTCCAACGGAATTAAGAACAGTTACCACCCTCTAACACTGGCTGAGTAAAATTAAAACTACCTATCCTAGCCCTCTTACTCTCTCTCTCTCTTTGTCCTCCTTAATCTGTTGAGAATGGACCATAAGCCTAGACATGTCCTTCTCCTTAATCAACATAGCAGTCCTACACTCTTTGACTACACTATCAACTACACCAGAAATAACTTTACTCATTCTATACCAGTTATCAGACACCACATTAGGAGTATACCTGGACAACTGAATAAACTTAAGTGAATACTCCTTCACACTCATGCCACCCTCCTTCAAATTAATAAAATCTAAAACCTTAGATTCTCTCAACTTTAAAGGAAATAATCTGTCTAAAAAGGATGTAGCAAACTACTCCCACTCTATAGGTCCTGCCTCAACATCTCTATCCCATCTCCATTGCTTATACTAGGTGTGAGATACATCCTATAACTGGTAAGAAGCCAAGTCTATACTCTCACTAGACGGTACAAACCTTTTAAACCATATCGATAAACTCCTATGGATCCTCATCAGACTTAGATCTAGAAAACAAAAGAGGGTTCATTCGAGTGAAATCCCAAATCTTAACTACGATGGTATTAGCCACTTTATTGGCTGGGATAGTAGCCTACTGATTGTTTTGAGATACTACTGAGTGAGCTAAAGTAGTGCAGGAAACTCTGAACTCAGTGTGAGAGACATGCTCATCCAGGGAATCTTCCTGAATGGGTAGAGGTGCGGGCTGATTCTCATTCTTTCTTCCATTATTTTTTTTAGGAGGCATTATCTGTAATGAAAAATAGAATGAATTAGAAAGATATTTTAAATTGAGCTCATGCTCATTCGTATGAATGAATACCAAAAAAGGAAAACATTTCCTAAAACGTCTTGTAGCCTTTTGTCCATAAGTGTGGCACCCTTTACACACATGCATAAGACACTACTCAACGCAACTTTCAGACTCCCAAGGACACTGTAAAACCTTAGGCTTTGATATCAAGTATGTAACCCCCAAGAGTAAACCGAGATGCCATGTAGTGCTTACGATTAAAAGTGACCACAAGCTAACCTATAAGCTGGTACCTGCTGTGAGCACTGAATAAAACTATTAACAATGACATGTGTAGAAATTAATTGAAAAATGCCATAAGGTTTAAGTTCTTAAAATAATACAACTTAATCCATAAAACTAAAACATATACAGAAATACTGAAATCTGACTGGTAGGACTGACAAACTAACTCACTGTCCAAAGTATCTAAAAGCCTCTAAACTAACTGAGGAGTTGATGGGACAAGCCCCCAACTAACTCCGACTGACTAACTAAAAGAAAATACTACAAGAAACATAGTAGGTCCTCGAAAAATGAGGATTCACCACCCTTGCAGCTGCTGATAAGATGAACTATCTAGGCGTAATTAGGGAACTGTGTGTCTAAACATATGATGTTAAACATCAAAGCGCAAGAAAAGAGTATCTGATTAGTACTTTGAATGTATGAGTATATGAGATAAGGTTAGGCTAAAATGTATGGGTTCATGTATACGAGATAGTAACTATCTAAATGACATGAGGTAACTAAATAGAAGTACATGAGAAATTGAAATACTGAGAATGCAAAACCAAGAATATAACATATCTAAAATAACCTATAAAACTAAAATACCAAAATCTGGTAATTAAATACTGATAAACTGTATTCTATGGTCAAATAAACTAAACTAAATTCTGTACTAAATACTAAAATTGAAATTATGGGAGATATCATCTAACCGACATACCCCAAATCTGAGCTGATAGGGGTCCAAACTGTGACCCCAGTTGGAAGAGAGCTAGTACCATGCCACGGGTACTTACAATGGCTGTGTCAACCCTAAACTAGCAGAAAGATATCTTGCCAACCCTAAACTAATAGAAAGACTCATGAGATATGTGTCAACCCTAAACTAGTAGGAAGATATCTCAAACCTACGCTGGCTACATAGTTCTGTAACTCAAGGATTGCTACTAAGGGTCAAACCCCATACTAACCGAAATTTCCCCATCCCTGAGTTCTCTTGGTGCTTAATCCTACTCCCAACTAAACTGATACTGATTATGGGACTGAGCTAAGTTTAACTAAAAAAGAAACTGACTCAGGCTACTGAACTGATCTAAGTTTAACTGACATTATAACTGACTTAACTGATAATGCTCATACGTGTCTGAAACCATTCTTAAAATACTGAGACTAAGTAAACAATTAAATTTTGGGTATTCATAAGCCCCTGGACTCAATAGAAATAAAAATAGGACCACATGAAAACTTTGAAACCATGAAGGGGAATCCTTGTTCAATATTCATCACATAGGAATTTCATCAAACACATGAGGGTCATAAGTCAAAGCATGGGAATAGTTAAATCATGTGCTAATAACATAATTTCAAAACTAAAATCATGGTTTAAGGATGTAACATGCGAAAATCACTATTCAAACATGTCACGGGCAAATTCTAATGAAAGCACATGGTACACATAATCTGAAATCAAAGTTCATAATAGCTTCATGTAGATAATTCATAACACATGTAAAAATCATAACTTTAAACTTGAAAATAGATTCTTGAACTCTATGGGGGAAAAGAATCCATGAATGAATATCACATATACCTTAATTGATGAATTCATGAAGATTTCTGATGGTTTTGTTGAAAATTAATCTTGAATTTCCTTGACTCTTTTGAGGAGACTAGGGTTTGTTCTTGAGAGAAGATGCCTTTTTTTGAGAGGATTTTGTCAAATAGGATAGCAAATTATGCTTTTAGAACCCTAAATCCTATGTTGTGGACCAAATGGGTGGGTGAAGGGAAAATACCTAATTTTACCTAAAAATATAGAAACAAAAGCTAGAAAATAAGGGCGCGTAATGGAGCCTGTGCCGCGGGCTCTGGTCCGCAAGACTGGACCGCGCACCATGGGCTCTATTGTGGGCACCCCTATGGGTGAAATGGAGCAGCGCGGTAGTCTTATATAGATGCTACTACTATTTTGGAAATCTATACACACCATTATGCTCGTCCAAAAATTCCAAAACTCACTCGAGATGCACCTGTGACATCCCTGATCATGAATCAACTTTAAAATTGACATTCTAAGGCCGAAAAGGTCAAAAATAAAATCATCAAAATTTAGGTACTTTAGAAATGACCAAGTCCTAACACTTAGTGAAATTTTCTAACTCTTGGAACCCTTCTTACATACAATGGTGAGATTAATTAAGCTAGGATCTTACGGGGTCTTACAGTAAGGGACAACATAGTGGGGATTGAGTTTCCCCTTCTTTCCAAATCTTTTTACCCCCTTCATAGGTGAAATCTTCAAATAGACCAAATCACTAACATTAAAATCAAGATCCCTTCTTCTCACGTCTGCATAAGATTTTTCACGGCTTTGGGCTGTCTTCAACCTTTCCCGAATCAACTGAAATTTCTCTATTGCCATAAACGCTGAATCTGGCCCTATAAAAATAGTTTCACCTACTTTAAATCAACTAATAGGAGACTTACATCTCCTTCTATAGAGAACCTCAAATAGAGCTATCTGAACACTAGAGTGATAACTATTGTTATAGGTAAACTCAATCAAAGGCTAGTGATCATCCCATCTACCTTTAAAGTCAATAACACATGCCCTCAACATGTCCTCTAAGGTCTGGATGGTCCTCTCTTCTTGAAAATCTATCTGAGGATGAAAGGTTGTATTGAGATGGACTTGGGTACCAAGACCCTTCTGAAAAACCTTCCAAAAGTTACAGGTAAACTGAGTATCTCTACCTAAAATAATCAACAACGGAATTCAATACAACATAACTAACTTTCTAAGATAAATCCTAGCATAATCCTCAGCCGAGTACGAAGTATGAACTGGCAATCAATAGGATGACTTGGTCATTCTATCAACAATAACCTAAATCGAATTATGATGATGAAGCGTACGAGGCAATCCTGTCACAAAATCCATGTTCACCATTCCCACTTCCAAGTTGGGATGCTAAACTCCTACAAAGTGCTACTAGGCCTCTGGTGCTCAACGTTAACCTACTGATAACTTGAACACTTAGTCACAAATGCTGCAATATCCTTCTGTATACCATTCCACTAATAGATTTCCCTCAAATAACGGTACATCTTACTGGCTCTTGGGTGGATAAAATATCGCATACCATGCACTTCTACAATAATTCACTATCTCAAACTATCAATACACACAATACATAACCTACATTAACAATGAAACACACTATCTCCCCCTTGGGAGAAAACCTCCACCTTCTGGCCTCTAAATGGCTCTTTTAACTTAACCAAACTAGGATCCCCGTATTGATTTTCTTTAACTTCGAAAACTAAAGAAAATTTCAAACCGTTCTGAACCCATATACTACCTTCAACTGAATCAACCAACCTAACTCCTAATCTAGCAAATTGATAAACCTTATTGTCTAACTTCTTCTTTTCTTACTCAAAATGAGCAACACTACCTATGGATAATCTAATAAAGGTATCTGCCACTACAGTGGCCTTGCTTGGATGATACAACACACTTATATCATAATTTTTTAACAACTTAAACCACCTTCTCTAATGAAGATTCAAATCTTTTTGCATGAACACGTACTGTAAACTCTTATGATCCGTGAACACATCAATATGAACCCCATAAAGATAGTGCCTCCAAAATTTTAAGGCAAAAACAACACCTACCATCTCAAGATCATGGCCAAGATAGTTCTTTCTATGGGGTTTAAGCTATCTAGAGGTATAACTTATGAACTTACCTCTATGCCTTAATACACATCCAAGTTATGAACTTATCTCTACGCCTTAATACACAACCAAGAACAAATCTGAAAGCATCATAGTATATAACGAACCCATCTGTACCTTCTGGGAAAGTCAAAATTGGGGCAAAAGTGAGTCGAGTCTTCAACTCCTGAAAAATCTTCTCGCAAGAATCTGACCACTGAAATTTGATTTTCTTCTGAGTCAATCGAGACATGGGGATGCAATAGAAGAAAACCCTTCAACAAATCATCTTTAATAGTCATCCAAACCCAAGAAACTCCTAACATCTGAGGGAGAGATGGGTCTTGGCTAGTTTCTCACTGCTTCAGTCTTTTAAGGGTTAACTCAGATGCCATCACCAAAAATAATATGGCCAACGAAAGCTACTGATCTTAGCCAAAATTTGTACTTGCTGAATTTAGTGAATAACTGATGAGCTCAGAGGGTTTGTAATACAATTCTCAGATCATTTCCATAAACATTTTCACTACGAGAATATACAAGGATCTCATCTATGAATACTATGATGAACATGTCCAAGTAATGCTTGAACGCTCTGTTCATCAAGTCCATGAAAGCTGTAGGAGAATTCATTAGTCCTAAGGACATAACTACAAATTCAAAGTAACCATTCTAAATTCTGAAAGTTGTCTTTGGGATGTAACATTCTCTGACTCTAAGGTGATGATAGCCAGACTTGAAGTCTATCTTAGAGAAATAACTAGAACCCTAAAGTTGGTCAAACAAGTCATCAATTCTGGTGAGTGGATACTTATTCTTGATAATGACTTTATACAGCTGATGGTAATCGATGCACATTCTGATAGAACAGTCTTTCTTTCACACGAACAGGACTAAAGCGCCCAATGGAGAAAAACAGGGCTAGATGAAACCCATATCTAGGAGATCTTTTAACTATTCTTTTAATTCCATAAGCTTTGCTGGAGTTATTTTGTACTCTATAGGGGGAATAGATATAGGCTAGGTATCTGGAGGGAGATCTATTCCAAAGTCAATTTCCATCTTGGGAAGATCTTCAGGGAACACATCTAAAAGTTCACTTACTAATGGACCTAACTCAAGACTCGGGGTCTCAGTATTTGAGTATTTGACTCAAACAAGATGGTGAATATGCCCTTTAGATATTATTTTTCTTGGTCTAAGATAGGAAACAATTTGACCCCTAAGCACTGAAGTACAACATCTCCATTCAATGAATGGTTCATTGGGAAACTAAAATTAAATGACTCTATTTCTGAAGTCAACTGAGGCATAGCATGAGTGGAGCAAATCCATGCTGAGAATGACATCGAAATGAGTCATCTCTAACTCTATAAGATCAATTGAGGTAATTTTTTGAGACATAGTAACCAGGAAATTTCTGTACACTGCTCTGGCTATAATAGATTTACCCATTAAGGTAGACACTGAGAACGACTATATAAGGAGTTATAAAAGAAAGTGAAGATCTGGGGTCAAGTAAAACATAAGCATAAAGATGTAAGACCCGCAATATACCCATAACCACATCAGGAGAACTTTCCTGATCATGCCAAGTCTAGAGAGCATATAATCTATTTTTCACTATTCACTAGTTGTAATGGAGGGGGCACTCTGCTGAGGCGGGCGATCAACTGGAGCTAAAGAACGGTTGGACTGACCCTGCTGACCAGCCTTGGGTAATCCCTAAACCTGTGGCCTGACTTGCCACATCCAAAACATACATCACTACTAGCTTTACACTCACCCTGATGATTTCGACCATATTTTCAACAAAGTGAATTAGTATGACCACTGTTCACACTGCCCTAGGACTTAGAGCCTGACACACTATCCTGACTGTCTTGTCTGAACTTAGCCACTAACGAACTAGCTGAAGATGGAGCTGGGGCTAAATTTTTTTAACGGAATTGAGATCGGTTATCGCCTTCTGACCTTGGCTGGAAAAAGTTAAAACTACCTGTTCTGGCCTTCTTATTTTTTCTCTACTTCTCCTTATGCTTCTACTCCTTAATCTACTAACATGAACTATGAGTATAGATAGGTCCATCTCCATAATCAATCTGGCAGTCCTACACTTCTTAACCATACTATCAGTTACAACAGATACAAACTTACTCATTCTAGACCTATTATCCGCCACCATAGTAGGAGCATACCTCGCCAACTGAGTAAACTTAACCGACTACTCCTCCATACTCATATTACCTTGCTTTAAGTTAATGAACTCCAGGACCTTAGATTTCCTCAACTCTAGGGGAAATAACCTATCTAAGAAAGTTGTGGAAAACTCCTCCCACTTTTTAGGACATACATCAATACCTCGGTCCCCCTTCCACTTCTTAAACTAGGTGTGAGCTATATCTAGTAACTGATATGAAGCCAAATCTGTACTCTCACCCAAAGTGGCACCCATGATATCTGTCAGTTTCTGCACCATGTCTAAAAATTTCTATAAATCCTTCTCAGACTTAGATCCCAAAAATAAAGGGGGATTCCTCTGAGTGAAATCCTAAATCCTAACTGCAGTTGTATTTACCACTGGATTAACTGGAACCTATCGTGAGCACTGAATAAAATAGTAATACAATTGATGAGCGAAAGATAAACTAGTATGATATTGAAATTTGAATACTAAAATATGTGTTAATAGCATGTCTAAAATATCAGATATAATACTAAAAACTAAATTATCTATCTGAAGCAACTGATAATACTGAAAGGACTAACTGACTGTTTAACTGATTATTTGAAAGCCTATAAACGTCATGAGGATTTGATGGGATAAGCCCCTAGCTAACTTTGACTAACTGAATATAAGGAAATACCAAAATAATTGGGATAAATAAATCCCATCCTCGATGGATGAGGACTCACCACTACTGCTTTTGAGTAACGCTGAGCTATCTAAGAACGATTAAGAAAATAAGCGGCTGAACCTATGTTATAAGACAATAAAGCACAAAAGAAAGTATGCGGTTAGTACTTTGAATATACTAGTATATGAGACAAGGACTGGCTGAAATACATGAGATAACTGAGCATGAATGCATGAACATATAATATCTGAAAATGCAAAACCAAGTATAAACTTGATACTGGAGTAATCTATAAGTTGTAAGGCAGAAATTTGTATAATTGAATAACTGACAATCTTCAAGCTTGGTCAAGAAAACTTGAGCTGAGATACATTGAGATACTGACTAAAATTGTGGGAGGTGTCATATAAACGACGTACCCCAATCTAAGCTAATCGGGGTCCAACCAATAACCCCAGCTAAAAGGGTGTCAGTACCATTCCACGGGTACTAACACTGGAAGTGTGGATCTACTAAACTGGTGTCCAGAAGGATAAAGAGTCACCCTTTACAGGAAGGTGCTCTCATGAGATATACATCAACCCTCAACTGACAGGTATACATCTCAAACTTACACTGGTTACTTAGTTCTGTAACTCAGGGATTATTCTAAAGGTCATACCCTCTACTGATAGGTGAGCCCCCACCCCTGGGCTCATTCGGTGCTAAATCCTACTCCCAACTAAACTGACACTGGTACTGAACTAATCTTGACTCAACTAATCATAACAACAGACATGGCTCGTCATGATCATAACAACTAAATAAATGGTATTAATCATGGTTTAACTGAAATCATTACTTGAAAGATCTGAAATATAAGTAAACATATAGGTATCGGGTGTTCATAACCCTCTAGCACTGAATAATCATAAAACACCATATTAAAGCTTAAAACTGTAGTAGGGAGTCATGGTTCAAAACCCAACATATAACATTTCACCAATTTAAGTGAGGAGCATGAACTTGAACATGGGGATGTCTTATAACATAAGAAAACAACACGTATTCATGGCTAAATTCACAATTCAATATTATGTCATGGAATTCAATTTAATATGACATGGGAAAACATGAGATAACCTAACTTTCTATGGAATCATACTAGGACATGAGTTGAGTTGAACTACTAAGGAAAAACATGAATTTAAACTCATCTTGAACATATGCATCTTCATAATAAAGGAAAACTTATATTTTTAATCAAAGAAAGGTTTCTAGGCTCCATGGGCGAAAGAGACCCATGGATTAACACCCCACAAACCTTAATAACTAAATTCTTGAAGATTTCTTAGATTGGAAGCTTGAATCTTGAGTTCTTGGGGGAAAATATTGAGTTTAGTATTGGGGAAAGAAGAGGGTTTCTTTAGAGTAATTTGGAGTAAAAAAGGTAAATAAAGCCCTTTTAGAAGTCCCAAATCGTGTTAAGGACGAATTGGTTTGAGCGAAATGACTCAAATGCCCCTTGGGAACTTAAACCATATAACTATGCAAGATAGAGCCACATGCTGCTTCTCTCTGTCCATAGGAGAGAGCAACACACCATTGCAGCTTACTCCAGGGAAGAAAGCCACGTGTTGCAGACCATTCCACCATGGGATAGAGCAATACGTCATGGCCTTATCACATTGCTTTTCTATTTCATCCATCCAAACATACCTCGATCCTCATTCAAAAATCTTGAAAATCTCTTGAGACATACTTTTAACCTCCCTATACATGAATCAACTTAAAAACCAATATTTTGGGGTTGAGAAGGCCAAACTAAAAATCCGTAAAGTCTATGGGTCTTGAAAATGACTAAGTCCTTAAAACTTAGTGAAAATTTCAAGTCTTGGACCCCTCCCCCCTTAAGCATGCAACTACCACTAAATCGATCTTAGGTTCTTATGGGGTATTACATTAGCTTACCAAGAAATAGCTTCAGCCTGGAGTTCAATAGCAACGCTTTCTGCCTAGGCTCAAAGATTTAAGTCAGGATCTGCTTATCATGCCATTTTTTATTTTTTTCTCCTTGTATAACTTCTCATTTTCTTATGCATGTAAGTAAAACTCATCAAGCTCACATAATTGTGGCATTCCTTTCTTTCCTGAAATCACTGGATCAAGATTTAATTTCTTCACTGCCCAATAAGCCCGATGCTCAAGCTCGACAAGCAAGTGACATACTTTTCTATACACCACATGATAAAGAGAGGTCCCAACAGGTATTTTATAGATTTTCGTATAGCCTATAATGCATTATCCAGCTTAATCGACCAATCCTTACACTGACCATTGACATTTTTTGCAGAATTTATTTGATTTCCTGATTAGATACCTCCACTTAGCTACTCATCTGTGGGTGATATGCTGTGGCCACCTTGTGTATGACTTCTTAATTTGCCATCAAGTTCTAAAACCAATGATTTACGAAATGAGTTCCTCCATCACTAATGATTTCTCTAGGTGTGCCGAAATAAGAGAATATATTCTTCTTAACAAATTTCATCACCACTTTTTCATCATTAGTAGGGAAAGATGCATCCTGTACCCATTTAGACACATAATATACAACCACCAAAACATATGAATAACCATAGGATGGTGTAAATGGGCCCATAAAATCTATCCCCTATATATAAAAAATCTCCACCTCCAGAATATTATTCAGGGGGATTTCATGGTGCCTTGAGATAGTTCTCATTATCTGGCATCGATCACACTCTCTCATATAAGAAACAATAATATTGAATAGTATGGGCCAAAAGAAACCAGACTGCAATACCTTTCATGTTGTCCATTTACCTCTATGATGTCCTCCATAAGATGATGAATGAAAACTTTCAAGAACCCGTTTGGATTTAGATTCTGAGATACAACTTTTCACTATCCTATCAACACCTTGTTTGAAAATATAAGGCTCATCCCACATATATGAGCGAGAATCACAAGACAACTTTTTTTTGGTTGACTTGTGGCATCTGTAGGATACATACCACTGACGAGCAAATTCACGATATCAGAATACCATAGGACCTCTGCTATATCTAGTTCCATCAACTGTTCATCCATAAATTCTTTCTAAATACACAAGGTATCATTAACAACATAAGCACAACTTTCTAGTCTCGATAAGTGGTTAGCCAAGTGATTTTCAGCTCCCTTTCTACAATGTACCTCCAAATAAAATTCTTGTAGTAGAAGAATGCTTCATATCTTTCTTATTGAATAAATATCGGATGAAAAAATGATCCATATGAACAATAACCTTTGTTCCCACTAAGTATGCTCTGAATTTGCCAAATGCATAAAAAAAGGCAAACATCTCTTTCTCGTTGACTTTATAATTGATTTGAGCCATATTTAAGGTCTTAAATGCATTATAATAGAATAAAATACCTTATCCTTGAACTGCCCCAGTACTGATCTGACAACCATATCTCTGACATCATACATCAACTTGAACGGTAGTCCTCAATCAGGAGTAATTAATATTGGCGCCTCTATCAATCTTCTTTTCAAGTTCTCAATTTTTTTTAACACTTGGCCCCAAATTCAAATTTTACCTCTTTCTCCAACATCTTGCACATATGACTTACTAATTTTTAGAAGTCTTTGATAAACCAGCTGTAAAACCCCGCATGCCCAAGGAAGCTTCTCGCAACTTGTAATGACAAGGGATATGGTTGCTTCTCAATGACCTCTAATTTAGCTCTATCTACCTCTAGTCCTCTGTGTAATACCTTATAACCAAGGACGATACCCTTCTTGACCAAAATATGGCATTTCTCCCAGTTCAAAACTAAGTTTTCTCGCATCGAACCAAGACCTTATTTAAGTTCTGCAAACACACATAAAATGAGTTACCAAATACAAAAAAATCATCCATAAATACCTCGACAAAATCTTCCACATATCTTAGAAGAAGGCCATTATACACCTTTGGAAAGTAGCAGGTGCATTGCACAATCCAAAAGGCATATGTCTAAGGGCGTAAGTTCCATACGGACAAGTGAAGGTTGTCTTCTCATGGTATTTTTGTACTATGGATATCTAATTATAGCCAGAAAATCCATCAAAGAAGTAGTAAAATTCTTGTCCTGCCATCCTTTCAAGCATTTGATCAATAAAAGGGATGGGGTAGTGATCCTTTTGAGTGGCGTCGTTTAGCTTCCTGTAGTCTATACAAATCCTCCAACCGGTCACTGTACGAGTTAGAATCAACTCATTATTCTTATTTGTCATGAAAGTCATCCCCCTTTATTTTGAACATACTGCACAGGACTGACTTATTTTCTATCTAATATGGGATAAACTATCCCAACATCAAGCCACTTGATAACCTCTTTTCTAACTACTTTCCTTATGAGAGGATTAAATTTTCTTTGGTGCTGCACACTAGATTTGTAACCTTCCTCCATGAATATTTTATGCATGCAAAAAGTAGTATTGATTCCTTGGATGTCTGACATTTACCATCTAATCATCTCTTTTGTTCTCTTAAGTACTGTGAATGCTTTCTTAACCTGTACATCATATAGGCCTATAGAGAGAATTATAGGTAAAGTATCATCTTCACCAAGGAAAACGTATTTAAGATGGGATGGTAGAGCCTTAAGCTCCAACTTTGATACTTCCTTACTTGATGCCCTGGGAGAAAGACAAAAGGACCTTTACAAAGGCTTAAATTCACACTTCCAAGTAATAACACTCACCACATCTAGGAGATGACCTATTTTAAATGCTTTAACATCATAAAAAATATTGTATCCCATTAAGGCTCACTTCAGTGGGTCCTTAGGTGTAATAAGAAGGAACTCAGACTCAAGATCTATGACTGTCTGGTAGCTTTATTGGCTTATACATGTCAAAAACCTCGATCTTATCATGAGCTTGCATAGTGAACTGTCCTACAACTACATAAATCAATGAACTCCCAGTTTCTAGAAAGGGACATCTTAAAATAAATGGGACTTCTGGATCAATATCAAAATCAAGAACAATGAAGTCCACTGGGAATATGAGTGACCTCATTTGCACCAATATATCTTCAAATATTCCATCGAGTCTGGCAATGAATGGTTAGCCAACTAAAAAATAACTGTGGTGGGCATCAGGCCGCATAACCCCATCTTTTTGAACAAGGATGAGGGTATAATATTTATACTCGCCCTAAGATCACATAAGCCTTGAGAGCTTATAAATTGCATGATTGTGATCTAAATAGTGAAACTTCCTAGATCCTTCTACTTTTTAGGCAACCTATTCTGAATCCTGGATGTGCACTCCTCACTAAGTGCAACCGTTGTATATTTAGTTAATCAATTCTTATTTGCCACAATATCTTTGATGTACTTAGCATTTTTTAGGATGCTTTGCAAAATATCAACAAGAGAAAGGTTAATGTAAAACTGTTTCAAAACATCAATAAGCTTCTCATAACATGCTTTCTCTTTATGCTTCAGTAGCCTCTATGGGAAAGATGGAGGTAGCTTGATATTTCCCTTTTATCTTTAGTTCTTTCATCTTTGTCTTTCTTGTCCTTTTCTTTATCTTTAGAAACAACTCTATGAGTCACCTTTTTTGGTTCTAACTCCTCTAGTTGCAGCCCATTTCAAAAGGAAACTGTATTCACTTGTTTTTTAATTGTCTCAGTATCCCTAGGTTAACCTCCCAGAAGTCTAGTATTTTGTGCCCCTAGAATCTGACTCATTTGAACCTCTAATTTCTTCAGAATTGTTTGTGTATTCTTCATATCTGCTACCAACTATGCTTGAGTAGTCATAATCTATTTCAACATATCCTCAATATTGCTTGACTGAGTAGTAGCTTGATTTCTTAGAGCATGCTGTTGCTGATTTTGATTTACTAGCCCACAATATTGATTTGTATACTGTCCTTGATTTCCACCCCATGAGAAATTGCGTCGATTTTGCCAATTAGCATTATAAGTATTTCCATAATTTTGATTCCCTTGGCAATTTGCATTACCCATATAATTAACATACTCTAGATTTGTTGCATAAGTATCTGTTGCATGGTCACTATTACCGCATACTTCACACCAAGTCTGATCTTGATGTACTGCATTTTCTATTTCTGGTGTGATTCCCAGATTCATATTGTTGAACTGTTTAGTTATTTGATTCTATAATGCAATAATCTATGCTATTATAGCAATAAACTAGTCAACCTCTTTCACCCCTACAACCTTTTTTAGAGCACTCTTTGTTGCATCTACATTCCACTCTAGATTCCCCTGTGAAATTCAATTCAACAGTGTGTATAATTTATTATAGGTCTTCTCTAATGCTTGTCCATATGCTGCTGAATCTAGAAGAATCTTTATGTTTGGCTCGTGACCCTCAATAAAAGTATGCATCGGCACATTATTAGTCTGATGATGATGAGGTTAATTGCGGAGCATAGACTTAAATCTTTCCCTATCTTGGTACAAATTTTCTCTATCTTTCTACATGAAACTTAGAATTTCACTTCTTAACCAAGCTGTCTTCCCAAATAGAAAGAATCAAATAAGGAATTTCCAAGCTAGATCATCCCAGTAAGTGATAGAGTTTGGTGGTTCAACGTTTAACCACCTCTTAACTATCCCCAATAGAGAAAAAGAGAAGAGAGTCAGTCTGACATAATCATTAGATACCCTAATGGAAATGTAAGTATCACTGATCTCAAGAAAGTTCTATATATGTTATTGTAGGTCCTCATGAAATAAACCTATAAACTACCTATTTGTGTGCAAGAGTTGCACTATATTTTATTTCAACAAATCAACCACCCACGGTTGGCTTATGGATGCTATTAGTAACATTGTACGCAAATGGGATTGCCACTTTACGAACAGGTCTAGCTACTGCTCTATTCGTAGGAATAACATTTACCGGATCTTCCATTTGAAGTTGCTAAACTGTATATCGGAGTTCTTCTGCTCTCCGCCGCTGATAAAATACTCACTCAAGTTCTAACACGACTCAACCAATTCTCTTTCTCTTGCCAGTACAATATGTTGATTCCAACTTTTGCAGTCAACCACTAAGATTAAGTTGTTAACATACAAATTTATTATCAAAAGCAAAAATTTAGAAGATTACTAATATTTGAGTCTCCGACGATGGCACCAAAAACTTATTGTGGTCTATCGCACATGCAAGTTCACGTGATCGTACAAGTAATGACTCAAAAGAATGAGATGTCGAGCCTATATGGACTACTTGATTAACAATTTACTTAATTTTAGATCCGACAATATTATATTCAAGTGTTGTAGAGTATGAAAATGGTTGTAACAATTTAGTAAATAATTAATTAATAAATGAATAAAAAAGTGTGTCAATGGTGACGTAGGCAAGGTTGTAAGCAATACGAAAGATACTTACAGGGTTAAGGCACTCTTAACTATCATGTAAATCTCTATCTTTATTGTGGTTTTGTTGGTTATTAGGTTGTCGATTGCAGGATTAAGATTATGATTATGGTCTTTCGAGCCTCTAATATTCTACCTAAAAGGAAATCATAACTACATCGTTGAGCGGGAATGCGATCATCCATTTTAGATGCTTTAAGTTATCTTCCTGCAATTGAACCAAACAAGGCATTCTAGGTATATTCCTATCCTAGCCGCTAATTCAAATCCTTTGTTCTGTAAAGGAATAAGAACTTGTTCCTTAAACTCTTCGATCTATCCTAATGATTCTTCTTCTAGGTTCACAAGAGAATTAAACCTATATTTTAATGGTGTCCTCTCATTAAAAATAGTAAGATCAATAGAATAAGAACATCCCATGCGATGAACCAACATTTAACTACTCTAAGAATATAAAAATATAATCATGCGTTCGGACTCAACCTCAAGGGTGTTTACCCACTCATGTTCAAAATCAACATCCAAGAAATATAAATAATCATACCAAATTCAAATTAGAAAGTTGAATAATAAAAGAACTTTAATAAAGCTTTCACAAGTGTTTTTCCCTTGCTATTTTGTATGCCAACGATGTGCTAAAATATTATAAATGTGTATTTATAGTAGGACTGGAATGCACGATTTTAACTCATCAACGTGCCACGGCCTTATCATGGAGGATAAGGTCTGTGGCACATCAAAATCGTGAAAGCTCACTGGAATCATTCAACCCCTTTGATGCAGCCTTCGTGTCCCGAACCTTATTGCAGAGACTAAGGTTCGTGGAACGCCAATATTGGGCATGCTTGTTGGAAATTGCCATTATCTTTCATTCCACCAATGTGCCATGCCCTTATATCGGAAGCTATGGTCCATGGCACGCTGGCATATTAATTTCTTCATTCCTAGCTTCTTGTATGTTCTCTTGCTTATGGACTTTGTCCCATGCTTTCCAAACCTTGTTCCATTATCTTCATGTTTAGCATGTTACTCCAAGTGCTTCCATGATCCATAAGCTTTGAGTTTATGCTCTGTTACGTTCATTTTTATCACATTAAAGCCCTACAACACTAATCATACCCATTAGCTCGAGAATACAAATTTAGCTCAAACACAAGACATTTTGCCATTCTTAGCTCATAGAACAAGTACATATATGAGTAATAATTGGCACTTGGATGTATAAATACGCTCAAGATCAGTACTTATGACACTAGGTTTTGAAAATTTTTACGTCGTTTACTTTATACTTCCACTTATTGTGGTATTGTGCTGACCTGGATTTATTTTTTTGAAGTCTTGTTTGTTTTATTTGGTGTATGAATTCGATCTTCTTTTCTCTTTGAGTGTTTTTGGCCTATCTATCAAGGTTGGATCGGGGTAGTTGCCATCATGACCTCAACTTTTGGATCATGACGTTTGACTATGAAAAGATTCACCAAAAATATGTGAAAGATGCTAAACTTTTTAAGTTCATAAATAATGTAGAAGCAAGACTAAGAAAGAATCAAGTCAAGAACCTTATATGAAGCTTCCTGAAATTTAAGATAATAGAGAGTCATCCTTTATGCAACAACAACGACTAAAGAGATTCACATCTAAACTACAGATCTAATATTTATTGAAAAACTGAAGGACTTCACCATGGAAGACATCAACAATATATCTAAGTTATCATGATAATCTTTTCTCGTGTATATAGAATTATATACATAAAGAACTGATAATTTGAAGAAGTACGCTGACTACTAGACTTCTAAATTGCAATAATTCAATGGAAAAGGAAATTTCAAGCAACATATAGCACACTTCGTGAGATTTGTAATGATGTTGAAACTTCTGGTAACCATCAAGTAGTTCACCCATTCTCTAAAAAAAAATTTGATTGATTCACGAAATTCAAATCTAGTTCTATAGATAGTTGGGAGCAGTAAGAGCAGGATTTTCTTAATCATTTTTATAGCACAAGACGTATCGTTAGTATGAATGAACTTACACGGTCTACCAATGTAAAAATGAGCCTGCTGTGGACTTTGTCGATTGTTGAAGGAGCTTAAGTCTTAACTGCAAAGATCACCTTAGTGAAACTTCAAGCATTGAAGTGCGCTAAGTCTTCTTGTCGACTCCCATAAAATTTTAATGTCTATAAATGTCCCCTACTTCAAGACTTGTCAGAATGAACACTTGATGAAACTCAAAGACGAGGCTTGAAGTACTCATAAAACTAAAACTTTCATCTTAGCAATTTTGTTACCCCAAAATTATAAATTTGACTTATAAGAGAAGAGATGAAGGGCATAATTAGTCCCACTGGATGTGTCAATTTGTTTGCAATAGATTTTAAGGTGATGAAAATAAATTACAGTCACAAATAATATATAAAGATATACTTTTATTGATAAGCAATATGACTACAATTCTGTTTGTTCCCTGATTTTTCTTTTTAGATTATCTCTATAATTCGAGGAACAACAATAGTGTATTTCTCAAAGTTTGGAATATTTTAACCTTCTTGCGATACATTTGACAGCGAAGACCATGGGGTTAGGACTTTGACAAAACAAGTAGTTGGTGCATTGATCTCATCATGAATATATTCCACAAGTTTATCGGATATTCAAGAAGTCCTTTAAAGAAAATATATTACCCATTTATATAGACTTGATCTTGAATTTAGAATAGAGTAACCTCCACAAAATTTTTAAATGAAATTATAATATTACTTCTTACTAGAGAATAAAAATATTGATGCACATTCTCATTTCAATTATTTATGATAAATTAGTATAATTTAATATAAATATCAAATGAATGTATATAAATCAGTGTTTTCAAAGGCGTTTTCAGGGTGAGTCTCGAAGCAAGATGTAGTAACAATGCTTCGAAGCACAAATAAAAAATGTGGATTCATAGAGAGTAAGTTCTAGAATTTGAGGCGTAAGTCCCAAATGTAAAATCATAAGTACTAGACATAAAAACATATGCCGAAACGTTAAATTTGATTTTTATTATTTTAAAATATGTTTTGCTATACTCATATTTTTTTAATTATTGATGTAATGATATTATATATTGTATTATCATATTATAGTTATTTTTTCTATAAAATATGTAAATAAAGAAATCAAATTTCATAGAAAATGACGTAATCATAAATAATTTTTTAAAGATAATTATGCTTAAAAAATGACAAAGCTGAGTTTCTTCAAATTACTAGTTTTAAAAAGAAATTGAGAGGATAGAGAGTCCATAGCACTATGTTAATGAAGTAACTTTATTCATTTTTTGGTCAATAATCTTACATTTTTTTTAATCATTCTCCTTCTTTGAAATATATAAATAATAAGTTTAATATTAGTTGATAGTAGAAACAACTAGTAAATGTCGAGATGAATACTAATTTTAATTTTAGAAATTATCTCGACTATATCTTTTTGTGTTGTTATCATTCTACAATAATTATTGCAATATCTTTTCAATATTATTGGTGATTTCCATTGAAAATTTTACTTTTACTTATATATTTAATAATAAAATTATAGAAATAAAAATACATGAGATATACACCCTATAAATTCATGAAACTGACATCTCATATCTCGAGACTTACATCTCATCTCGTGATATATAAAATACCCCGCCTCATATTCCGTCTTTCAAAACACTAATATAAACATGTATCTTTCAAATAATTTTGCATTTTAGATATGCAGTTGATAGCAACTCTACATTTAAAGTAGTGAAGCACTCGTAATGTCGGGTCCGCCACTGCTAATGTGTCACTAATGACTAACCTTGATTACTTATCATCATTTAATAAATGTAATGTGTGTTCCAAAGTTCCCCGATCCACCAAATTAAAAATTCTAGATTTTTCTTTTGATTGTACTTTTTTCGTTCATTTTTGCTTGTCTAATATAATAAAAATAGATATTAAATAATATTTTTTTATTCCTTTCATTTTATTTAATTGATTATTTTTCTAAAAATATTTATTTCAATATAGTTGTTCCTTTTATGAAATCAATTGTTTAATTATGTTCTTCAAATATTATTTGTATTATTAAATGACTAAACAAAGTGTACATAGTCAAATTTATATTTTCAATACATAATTAATAAAATTAATTTAGTAAAATAAATTCATATTAAGTATTTTCTTAAGGAGAGTGCTAAGTCAATAAACTTTTTTGAAACAGAGGAAGTACTTTAAAAACTTAATAGATAATTTATTATTTTATGTCCATTTTATCCTTGTTATTAAATACTACCTAATGCATTTTTTAAAGCATTAAATTTATTATATTAAATGGTAATGTGATAAAATTACTGATATTATTTATTGTTTATTAAAGTATATACCATGTTAATAATAGATAAGTAAAAATGAAAAAAGTATAAATTATAGAGAAATTATTAATGATTTGGTTGTGGTCAAGAATTTATATTTTTCTGAAAAGATAGCACTAATATTTAATTATTGGAAATCTTTCTTTTTAGGGTTCTTTTTGACGATCCAATCGTGGTTTTCAAGTTGCAACTATCTTATTTTAACACAACTTGCAAAAAACTTTAGTAATAAAATTCCCTCATTATGGAAAGCTCTAAGCTGGTCCACATTTTTGAAGTTTAAGTTCTGCGAACTAATTGATTTTTTCTTGTTTATATATTAAAAACTTTTTGTCAGTTCTAAATTTAATTTATCTGATATCATTTCTTTGTTAATTATTTAAAAAGAATGTTATCTTTTTATAGTGAGAAATAACATAATTTTAAAAAATTTCGTTCACTCTTAATAAAATGATTTATTGTAACAATAATATTTAAGATTTATTTTCGACCACAGGTTTCAAAAATTTTTCATTGTTTGTTAAACTTTAAATCAAGTTAAACGGTGCCACAAAAATTGAGATGAAGAAAGTATTTAATTGGTGTTATAATAAATTAATTTTAACATGTTAACATATGTTAAACTTCAGTGATAATATCAACAAAAGAATTACTCTAATCTGTATTATAACTTAATTATTTTTTCTTTTATGGAAAGAAATTCGTAACTGCTGAATATAATCAATTAGACAAGGATGATTTGTCAAATTGTGCTCTCTTGAATATACAAGAAAGACAGCTACTTCCATAAAAGAAAGCTACAAAAATTTTTTAAGTAGTAATTGTATCTTATATTACATTACATGAGTCATGATGAAGAATAGTCAAATACATTTGTATAGTCTCTAATAATTAGCTTAGCATGAGATGATACAATATTTGGCTTTCCATAAACATTAATAGCATGTCTTAACACAGATTGCCTTCTTATTTAGGATTTCATTTTACCATTTCTATTCACAAAGTCAGAGCTAAACTTTACTCATAAACCCTACATCAACTCTAAAACAAATTACCGCCACATACGACGATTTAAGTTATATTCACTGATAATATATAGATCTTTTACACTATCATGTTAATTTAACCTATAACAGGTAAAACAAAATTAGTATAATAACCTGTTAAAGTTGGTTAAATCAAATGGACGGTGTAAAAATTCTTTAAATTATCAATGTATATAACTTAACTCCTCCAAAAAAAATAGTAATTAACCCTTTGTTAGCCAGCAAAAAATGTGTTATCCTGGTTGTCCAAGCAATTATAAAACTGAGGAAACATCTTAGTTTCTTCTTCATCACTCATCCATAGTGTGTTATTGGGGCAATAATTCCATAAAGGTGATGACATGATTGGTTTAATATTATTCATTGTCTCACTTTCTTCTGATAATTCAATATCTTTCCATATTTCATCCATGGAGTACACCTTCATTTTGCCACCATCATTAATCTTTTTCTCAACTCCGCCTGTATCATAGAAGTTCCTTTCATTGTTTTCCATAATGGGCGTGAAGTCGACATCAGGACTGTTGGAATAGAAAGATGAAGAGTTGGAGAAGGATGAAGATGGAGAAATAGTAGAAGCCTTGTTTTTCCTTTCATCTTGAGCCTTTTTCCTCATGTGAGTTCTCCAGTAATTCTTGATTTCGTTATCAGTTCTGCCCGGTAATTTCATGGCAATTTTTGACCATCTGAATGGTAAACAAATTTAAATCATATAGTAATTTAAACAATTAGATATAATACTATGAATTAATGGTGAACAGTGGCAGAACGAGAATTTTTTTTAGAAAAAATATTCAAGAATATATATATCACACATGAGGGTTCAAATTTATTGGATTTCAATATATATATTAAAAATATTAAATTGAGATGAACCCACCCATTATGATATCAACCCATCTTTCCTTGAGAAGTTACAACAACAACATACTCAGTGTATTTGCACAAAGTGGGGTCTAGAAAGAATAAAGTGTGCGCAATCCATATCACTACCTCAGATGACGTGGAGAGGTTATTTCCTTAGGATCTCGGCTCATGACAAATAGCAGTATACCAAGCAGAGGACATAAAAACAAATAACAAAATAATAGAAGAAACAAGAGACCCACAGAGTAATAATGTGAACTACCAATCCAAAATCACAAACATCCCAAAGACGCCACGAATAAGAAACTATAAGATACATTCACAACACTTAGACTATAGGAAAAATCGCCAAACAAAGCACTTCTCCCTATTGGTAAGAACGAACACTTACCCACTATATATTTCAAAATTCACTCACTTAACTCGCAACACGTCATATTTAAGTTCTGAATCCAAAAGAGAAGAAGTTGGAAAGTAGTCAAACCTATTTCCCCATTTGGAGTGGAGTTCAAGAATAAGGCGTTCTTCTTGAGGAGTCATCTTTCCTCGTTTAAGACCAGGATGCAAGTAATTCACCCAACGTAATCTACAACTCTTTCCTGTTCTTCTCAAACCTATTTATGTAACAACAACAAAAAAAAAAAAAAAATTGTATACAAAAAAACAAAAGAGTTAGAAATTTTATCCATGAAATATAGGATTTCATGTCCAAGACAAGCCTACCTAATCTATATGTCTCCCTCCAACCTTAAAAACCTGAAACTTTGGCCAAGAAATCCCATCGTCGATCGCCAAATAAGTTCACATAAAATGCTAGCTGAAGATCTTCTTGTTCTGTCCATGGTCCTTTTCTCATTTCTTCTTGTGCCATCTTTTTGCTATTTCCTCTTTTGAGTTGTCTCCCTAGCTTGCCTTTTTCTTGACTCACCCTATTTGTTGGTGCATAGTGTTGTGTCCAAAGGTAATATTTATACTTGGAATAATTGGCTTAATGGGCTTGAAAAGGAGGGATATGAGGACGTATGGTTTCCTACCTTTTTTTTTTTGAAAAGGAAATCTTACCGATTTAAAAACGGGTGAATCTCAAAATTAAGCTTTCAAATTTTTAGTCCCAAATAAAAAAAAGCTTTCTTAAAAAAATATTTACGTATTAATTATATTTTTTGGACAAAATTACCCTTGATCAATAGAATAAATTACATAAATGATCTTCATAAAAAATAACAACTTCATATTTATATGTTTCAACTTTTATTTTTTTCTCTTTTTAATTTTACTTTGATTTTTATTTTTTACTTTTTCTTTGCTCTTTTTACTTTTAATTTTTTCAATCCTTACTTTTTTTTCCTTTTTTCCTCTCAACTTTTTTTTTCCCCTTTTTATTTTATATTATTTTTATTTTTTATGTTTTCTTTCCTCTTTTTTTTTTTTTTTCTTTTTAGTTTTTCTCAACTCTTCCTTTTTTTCTTTATACCTTTCAACATTTACTTTTAGAAAAAAAAAAACTTCTTTTTTTATTTTTTTTTGATTTTTATTTTTTCGTTTTAAATTTTTCTCGACTTTTATTTTTATTTAATCTTTCTTTTTTTTATCAACCTTTATTTTTTTCTATTCTCTCTCAACTTCTACATTTTCTTTGATTTTTATTATTTTAATATTTTTATTCATTTTCTACTTTTTTCGCAATTTTTATTATTTTTGTTCTTTTCTTCAATTTCTTTCATTCAAGTTACATCTCCTGAGCAAGAGTTGACACTATCACATTATAGGCAAGACTTATGAATTTGGAACAATAAGCTACGTTTCATGGGTAAGAGTTGACACTACTACATTGTAGAGACAAGACTTATGACTTTCAAACAACAAGTTATGTTTCATGGGCAAGCGTTGACACAACCATATTGTATTTTGATTTATGAGATGTTTTATAACTATACCTTAAAGGCAAGATTTAGCTCAGGGGCTTTCAAACAATAAATTATACCCCACGGGCAAGAGTTGACTCTACCACGTTATGTTTTCATTTATGAGATATTCTACAACTATTGCCTTACAGGCAAGACTTAGCTCAAGGACTTTCAGACTATAAATTAAGCCCCACGGGCAAGAGTTGACTCTACCACGTTATGTTTTCATTTATGAGATATTCTTCAACTATTGTCTTAGAGGCAAGACTTGGCTTAAGGACTTTCAAACAACAAATTAGGCCCCACGGGCAAGAGTTGACTCTACCACATTATGTTTTCATTTATGATATATTCTACAACTATTGCCTTAGAGGCAAGACTTAGCTCAAGGACTTTCAAACAACAAATTATGCCCCACGGGCAATAGTTGACTCTACCGCATTATGTTTTCATTTATGAGATATTCTACAACTATTGTCTTAGAGGCAAGACTGGCTCAAATACTTTTAAATAACAAATTATGCCCCACAGGCAAGAGTTGACTCTACCACGTTATGTTTTCATTTATGAGATGTTCTACAACTATTGCCTTAGAGGCAAGACTTAGCTCAAGGACTTTCAAACTACAAATTATGCCCCAGGGGCAAGAGTTGATTCTACCATATTATGTTTTCATTTATGAGATGCTCTACAACTATTGCCTTAAAGGCAAGACTCAACTCAAGAACTTTAAAACAACAAATTATGTCCCACAGGCAAAAGTTGACACTACCACGTTATGTTTTCATTTATGAGATGTTCTACAACTATTGCCTTAGAGGCAAGACTCAGCTCAAGGAATTTCAAACAACAAATTATGCCCCACGGTCAAGAGTTGACTCTACCACGTTATATTTTCATTTATGAGATGTTCTACAACTATTGTCTTCGAGACAAGATTTAGCTCAAGGACTTTTAAACAATAAATGATGCCCCACGGGCAAGAGTTGACTCTATCACATTATTTTTTTATTTATGAGATGTTCTACAACTATTGCCTTAGAGGAAAGACTTGTTAGCTCAAGGACTTTCAAACTACAAATTAGGCCCCACGGACAAGATTTGACTCTACTACGTTATGTTTTCATTTATGAAATGTTCTACAACTCTTGCCTTAGAGGGAAGATTTAGCTCAAGGACTTTCAAACTACAAATTATGCCCCACGGGCAAGAGTAGAAACTACCACGTTATGTCTTCATTTGTGAGATGTTATACAACTCTTGCCTTAGAGGCAAGACTTAGCTCAAAGACTTTCAAACTACAAATTATGCCTCACGGGCAAGAGTTGACACTACCACGTTATGTCTTCATTTATGGAATGTTCTGCAATTCTTGCCTTAGAGGCAAGACTTAGCTCAAGAAATTTCAAACTACAATTTATGTTCCACGGACAAGAGTTGACACTACCACGTGATGTCTTCATTTATGGGATGTTCTACAACTCTTACCTCAGAGGCAAGACTTTGCTCAAGGAATTTGAAATAATAAATTATGCCCCACGAGCAAGAGTTGACACTACCACACTATGTCTTTATTTATGAGATATTCTAGAACTCTCGCCTTAGAGACACGACTTATCTCAAGAATTTTCAAAGAACTTCGTAACAACAATTCATACCCTTAAATTTGTTTTGATGTCAAAAAAAGAAGATCCCTTTGCGGATTATCCAATTTTTTATTTATTAGCAAAATATAATAGAAGTTGAGAAAAAAGAAAAAAATGATCAAACAAAATAGAGAAATAAAAAAAATTGAGAAAAAAAGGAAAGAAAAAACATAAAGATCAAGAAAAAAGCGAAGAATTAAAAAAATTGAGAAAAATAAAAATGAGATGAAAAATAAAAATAAAGTTTGAAAAAAATGAGGGAAAAAAAGAGAACTGAAAAAGGAAAAAGCGATCAAACAAAATAGAGAAATAAGAAAAAAGAGCGAGAAAAAAAAAGTAAGAGCAAAATAAAGATTAAGAAAAAATCGAAGAATTAAAAAAAATTGAGAAAATAAAAAATGAGAGGAAAAAATAAAAATAAAGTTTGAGAAAAATGAGGGGAAAAAAGAACTGATAAAAACCAAAAATAAAAGAAAAATAAAGGTTAAAGACAAATGAATTACCAAAAAAGAAAAAAAATAATGTTTGAGAAAAAAGAGAAAAGAGAAAAAAATAAAGATTGAGACAAATGAATTAAAATATGAAAATAAAATTAAAGGAAAAAGAACCATAAAGTGAAAATAATAAAAAATAGAATAATAAATTAAAGGAAAAATAAAAAGTAAAAATAATTAAAAAATAAAATTTGATAGACAAATAAGTATGGAAAATTTTAAAAATATATTTGAGGTGTATAGGGGTAAAATGATACTTGTACTATACTTAAAAAGCATGGAAGGTTATTCTTTAAAAACATTTTTTATTGGGGTCAAATATCTAAAGTCACCCATATTTGGGTCTATGACATGCAATTTTCTGCTTAAAAACAATGTTTGGGCCATTAGACATGGAGTGTCGTCAGTCAGTCATTTTAATTTCATTTTGGTCTAGGTAGTTCAAATACAGTTCATATACCATACTGATACAGTTCGTAAAAAAAAATTAGAGCAACGAATTTAAGGGTTGAAAATTTATCATTATTATATAGAATATGCATTTTTTAAATGTGATGTACATAAAATTTTATCATTTGTTGTATAAAATATGTGTGTGTATATATATATATATATATAAAAGATGTATCTAGAAATTGTATATTTATAGTATAACATATAGATCTGTATAAGATATGTATCGAAATTGTATCAATATTGTATAAGTTGTCAACAACTGACTAGAACATGAAATTAAAATTCACTGGTCATTTTCGTGTCAATAGTTTTAGCCGAAGTGCTATTTGTGTCCTTTCTACTTTATTTTTAAATTATTTTTTTTAATCGGATTTTGCTGATCCGACTAATCTTGATTCTCGTTGAATAAATTCATTTAGGGCAAAGAGCTCTTCCAAACTAAAAGTTCACTATTTCACCGACAAATTTCTATAGCTACTAAAAATTCGTCATTAGTCTTATTTAGCAACGAATTGACGATAGATTATTAAAAAATTATGTTAGCTACGAATAATTTAGCGAGGAAATAATGACAAAGTTCTTAGTTTCAATTTTTCTTTGTAGTGAAATTAAGGGCATATAACTCACAACCATTATATCACAAACAGTTAGTAGTTATTATTGAGATTTTCTTTTTTGATTCAACTTATATACATTAAGAGTGTAAATAATATAAAATATATTAGTGCAATTTGATCATTTTTCATCTTATATAATTATTTTTTTTTAGAATTTTATATTCATATCATACTTATTAGGAAGAGTTAAATATTTTTATTTATGTTATAGAATTTATAGAATAAGAAAACGAATATACTCTCAGCTTAAACTAGTTTCTAAAAAGAATTACTATTAAAGAAAGAGAAGGCCCATCTTCACTTTATAAGTGGTCAACTTATATAAATTAAGAGTGTAAATAATATATAATATATTAGTGCTATTTGATCATTTTTCATCTTATTCAATTATTTTCCTTGTTTAGTTTGTTATATTCATATCAAACTTGTTAGGAAGAGTTTATATACAATTTATAGCATAAGAAAAGGAATATACTCTCAGCTTAAACTAGTTTCTAAAAAAGAATTACTATTAAAGAAAGACAAGGCCTATCTTCACTTTATAAGTGGTATAATGCGCATGCTCATTGTGGTGGAAAGGAGCCAATGTTGCATATATGATGTAAGCCACTAAAAGGCAAGTGATTAAAAATGTAGATAAGAGGTTGATATGTTGATGCAACTTTCATAACCTGCTCACCATTTCACTGTTGGATGCCTTCTTGGAATTTGTCTTCATCTCTAGGAAAACTTAAACAATTAAATAGACGTGTGGAGTACACATTTTATAGCTACTTTAGTGTTTTTAAAATAATATCCAAATCCACTAGTAAAGGTACAAGTGGCAAATGAGCCATCAAACTTGAAAGGGTGAAGGCGTCAAATTAATAAACTTGTCAGGATAAATTAACCTACCAAATATAAATTAAATTAAGATGAGTCAAATAATATGTTGTATAGCCTAACCTCCCGTTTTTTAATATATGTTTTGGAGGTATTTAACTCAAGTATTCTCAGGAAGAGGAAGATTAATATAACTTATCTTCAGGAGACTAGATGAACAGGTATCAAAACGTGAGATATGAATTGATTTAAGTTGTGGTACTCCAGAGGATTGATGGATAGGAATGAAGTAGGTATTTTAGTAGATGGAGACTTTTGGGAGCAAGTGGTACTTACACGCCAGATGTAGGCTTGGAGGAAAAGGTTAAGAAGCACTTTTGGGAGGATTTGGACGAGGTAGTGAGGAGACTATCGAGCACCAAAAAGATATTCATTGGCCAAAATTTGAATGTCCACATCGAGGAAACTTCTTATGGTTTTGATAAGTGCATGGAAGCTGTGGTTTTGGGAAAATGGAGGTGGAGCCTCATGACTCTTGGATTTTACTAAAGTTTTTGAGGTGGTACTAACTAACTTGTGCTTTCCGAAGAAGGAGGACCACTTCGTTACCTTTCATAGTGTAATGTTCAAGACTCAAATAGATTACTTACTTTGTAGAAAGAGCGATAAAGGACTTTGTAAGAATTGTAAGGTCATCCCGAGTGAGAAGCATATTATTCAACATAAACGTTTGGTGATAAAGTTGGAGATTAAGAGACAGGAAGAAGAAGAGTTTTTGTGACCGACTGAAATTAAATGGGGTGACTTGACCCTTGCCCTATCTGGGGAGATGGGGGGAGTTGTAGTGGGATATAGACATCATATGTAATAAGACAGTTAGTTGCATTAAGAATAGCAAAGGATGTGTTAGGAGTTTCAAGGAGTAACTTTGGTGTCATTAAGGGGATAGGCGGTTGAATGGAGAAGTCTAATAAAAAGTGAAAGCAAAAGAGGCTATTCATGCAAATTTGGTAAAATATAAGGATGGCGAGGAGAAGTAGACAAATAACAAAAGGTATAAGGCGATCAAGAATAAGGCTAAGTTAGTAGTACGACAAAGATGGTAGCTTTTGAATGTATGTATGTTGAATTAAGGGACAAAGATGGTGATAGAAAGTAATACAAGCTTATGAAAATGAGACAGAGAAAGGCCCGAGATCTAGATCGATTGAAGTGCATCAAGGATGAGGAAGTTAATGTGTTAGTGAAAGAGAAACTTATTACACGAAAGTGGCAAGCATACATCCATAAACTTTTGAAATTGTGTTTGTTGATTTGGATTACTCTCAGAGGCATCATGATTTTGGATAAAGTAGGTGTATTAATATTGAGGAGGCTAAGCATACTATTAATAGGATGAGCAGGGCGTTAACTACCAGATACAGACAAGACACGTATAGAGTGGTTGACTGGATTATTTAATGTCATTTTTAAAATGATAAAAGTTTCCAAAGAATGGAGTTGGAATACAATAGTTCAATTGTACAAGAATAAGGATGATCCAAAACTACAAAAATTAGAAGGTATCAAGTTTCTAATCCACATTATGAATATCTGAGAGAAGACGATAAATATGAGGAGTAAGAAAGGATGTGTCCGTTTATGAGAACCAGTTCATATTCATACCAGGGTGAAAAACTCTAGAAATTATCTATCTTGTGCAAAGACTAGTGAATAAAATCAAGGAAAGATGGGGACTTACATATGATATTCACTGACCTTAAAAAAGTTTATGATAGTCTCAAGGAAAACTCTTCTAGAGATGCCTCAAAGCTAGAGGTGTACTGAGGGTTCACATTAAGAAAATGAAGAACATGTATAATAGAATTGATACTCAGGTAAGAATAGTGAGAGGAGACTCAAAAAACTTTCCAGTTGAGATGGTGATACATTAGGGATCAATAAGAAACCCATTTTTTCCTTAGTAATGGATGAATTGACACTCTATATTCAACACAATATCATGATGTATGTTATTTATAGATAATATAATACTAATTAATCAGACACACTGTGTGAAATACCCTCGATTTTGACCCTTAAAAAATTTCCTGGATTTTTGGATTTTGGAAATCATACGACTTGTGGGTACCAGTCGTATGATGGGGTACCATTGTTATGGTCTTGGTCATATGCTAACCAGTGTTGGTTGGTAGGTTGGATTGATTTCTGGAATGGAAACGACTTAGTTGGTATGAGTTGTATGGTTTAGGTTTTTCCTTCACTTAATCTGAGACTTAGTAAAACAACTTGGATCTGAGTATGAATGGCTTACCATGGGTTGTGAGTTAGGGTACGAGTCGTACTATCAACTCGTATGGTTGGCAGTGTTCAAACTTTCTTTGATTCTATTCTGCCAGGGATGCGGTTTAGGGGTACTAAGCGTATGGTGGGATACAACTTGGTTTGGGTAAGTCATATGATGGATAGTGTGGGGTCTAATGGGGAGATCTAGGGTATAAGTAGTGGGTACCACTTGTATTGTAAGGTACGACTGGTATATGGTGGAGTCGTACCCACCTTCGGGACTTTAAGTAGTTTAAGTTAGGGATAATTTGGACATTTCTCCACTTAACATCTTAAGGCCCCATGACTTATAACTCCATTGGGACATCATTTACCCTATTATTCTAATCTAAAAACTTAGAAACTCTCTCTAATCTATCTAAAGCTCTTGGGTTAAAGAAGGCTAGGGTTTCATTTAGAAAAGCAATTTGGGGATTGTTTGGGTGATTTCTCTCCATAATATTTATAATCTAAGGCATATTATCCTCCCTCATTATTAATACCAACTAAAGGCATGTTTTATACAATGTTTTTATGGCATGATTATTGTATATTTTTGGGGTTTTCAAATATATGTTGGGGGGTTTTGGTATTCAATGCTTGGTTATGGTTTTCCCATGTTTTAATTATGTATTTACATGATTCAAATGATGGTTTGGGTAATTGGTTGCATGAGTATAGTTAATGGGTAATTGAAATTGGTTTTGGAAATACTATGCCCCCAACATGTTTGATAAAATGCATTTGATAGTGTTTTTACTATATTGTTGGACTTTTAATGGAACTATTGCATGGTAATGGAGCCCTAAATGATATAAATAATTTGGAATTCTTAAAATGGTAAGGTTTGTATAACGCCCCGATTTTTCTGAACTGAAATGCCACACGGTGCTTATGACCCCGAAGGATCACAAGCTAACCCATGACTAATATCTATACCTGTACACTGCAATATATAATGTAATAATATGAAAAACATGAACATGTAGGCCATAAGGTTCAACTAAATAAAGAATCTGTAAAATAATAACATCCATGTTGGTGAAAGATACCCAAAACAACTGTAAATTGAATCAATTCTGGACTAAATCTGAAAGCCTCTAAATATTATCTGACTAAGGAGTTGAAGGAACATATCTCCAACTAACTCCGAAAAACTAAAAACTAACTAAAATAAATAATGAATCAAATCATAATGTCCTCGAATGAATAGGACTCACTGTAACTTTGTGACTGGAAATGCTACTGCTACTGCTGATCTGGAGCTCGTGTCTCTGGACCTATGGTGTAACATGAAAATAAAGCACCATAGTGCAAATGCGTCAGTACGAGGGAATGTACTAAGTATACGAGTGACGTAGGCTAAATATAAATAGGGTTTACATGCATGAACAATGCTAACTGACTGACTGATATGAACGTAAGAGTAAAACCATGCATACATAGTAACTGAAATTATGGGTGTATAATAGCTAGTCCTGTATGCTAATACATGGTTTACTGATGGCTAACATGACTGATACTGAAATTATGATAACATGGGCGACTGTATCTAACAGTCTTGATATACTGAAATCTGAAGAACTATCTGAGTTCTTTTACTGAGACTGATTCTGAAACTGTGGGAAGTTGTTTAACCAACATGCCTAAATAACGCATATAGCTAAGTTGGGGTCCAATCTCTACCCCAACTGGAGGGGTATCAATACCATGCCACTGGTAAGGACAGTTGTGGGTGACCCTTAGCTGGCAGGTATTCGAAAGAAGAATGGTGGGAACCCTAAACTGACCGGTTAAGCTACCTCATCAACCCTAATCTGATAGGCTAAGATGTCTCAACCTATGCTGGCTATGTAGTTCTGGAACATAAGGATGAATGCTAAGAATCACACCCTAAACTTGTAGGTGAGTTCCCATCCTTGGGTTCACTCGGTGCTAACTTCTACTCCCATATGAAGAGATTGAACATGATTTAACTGACGGTACATGGACTGATCAACTGACTTCCGTTGACTGATGGAATAGTACTACTATCTGAGAGTTAACTGAGATCATGAGATTCTGAGGTTTCCTGAGTCATATGACTGACTGAGTTCTATAGATCATGGCTTGACTGAGATAATTGTGACAACGTGACAAGGCTCTAGGCACACAGCTATGTTTTTCAGGTATGAATACCCCCAGGACTCGATAGAAGAAAACTGACACACAAGACATGACTTGATCACAAGATTTGAGTCCACAATTCATAATATCGTAAGTAGGGGGATATCATATTTCATATAGTTATTCAATATCTTAAACATTTTAGGGAATCTATGGATATATTTCGTGTACATATTGTATATCTCTATTATCTTACATGCTTCATACCACAACAATAGCAACACATGAAAAGCATGGAATTCATATTGAAGTATATAGCTAACATGGACTTGTCATTTTGACATCATAGAACCATACAACATGAGTTTCTAGCATCCTATGCATTTTATCAAATACCTTGCATGCATTCTTTAAGGCATAGGTGGGTTTCATACTTGCACTATATTAAACCACCTAAAGTTCATGGTTTTCAATTAACAAACACATATATTCCATGAAAACACCTTTAGATATCACATTGAAACTTAAACAACAATTGTCAATATGTACATACTTTTATCACCACAAAAAGTTTACAAAATAATATTTAAAACATGGTTCTTGAGCTCTATGAACGGATCGGATCCATAGATGAACACTACGCATTCCTTGGAAAGGAAATCTTGATGATTTGCTGGAGAGTTCTTGGATTGGGAAACTTAATTCTTGATTATCTTGGAAAAAGGCTTGAATCTTGCTTTTGAGAGATGAGTTTGATAGAAACCCTAATCTTGTGGTTGAGAGCATAAGAGAGGGTTTTTTAGATGCTTAACTAAAGAAAAATGGGAAAAATTATGCCTCTTTAGGGTTATAAGTCGTGGAAGGTGAAGGAAATGACCAAAATACCCTTATGAAATAAATTTCCAATTTCTGAAAAACATAGCTGACGACATTGGTGATAGGGCGTCAGACTTGTGATAAGTCGTCAAAAATGTCGTCAAATTTGTGATAAGTTATCACAAATATCGTTACTTGGGAACTGGTTTCTGCTTAAGGCTGACGACCTTCGTGATAGGGCGTCACAAATATGATAAGCTATCACAAATGTCGTCACTTAGGAGCTGGTTTTTGCCTAAGGCTGACGACCTTTGTGATAGGGAGTCACAAATGTGATAAGCTATCACGAATGTCGTCACACTGTTTCCAGCCTAACATGCTAGAGTAAAATAGGCATAACTCTTTTCTCCGATATCGAACTTAGGTAAAATTGATATTGTTAAAAATATAATTTGATTATCTATCTTTTTATAGGTCATGAGCTCAAATATTCCAAGTATAATAAGAGACATGCTCATTTGAAGTTGACTATACCAATATCCTTCTCAAGAATTCGATCGGTGAGAAATATTTTGATTCGTCTATTAGCTAAGAGTTATTTGAGGCCTTAATACACCTCAACCTTGATATTAACACCACCAAATCACTAAGATTTAATACTCATGAGTTCAAAGAATTGTCCTAATATTGGTCTAAATTTTTAGGGTATTACAATATCTCTCTCTTAGAAACATTCGTCCTCGAATGATGACTGATTGAGGGGGAAGAAAAGATAAAGTAATGCATACACTGATCATGCTCAACTGGCACAAAATTTTAGGACTGAAATGAATTCTAAACTAAATATAGAACAACTGAACATGCATATCGAATGGATGATTGATAAGCTGAACTCATGAATACATGACTGATGTTCGGATGAACTAAAATTTCTCGCAATGAGAATGCATATCTGATGTGTGATCGCTTGACTGAACTGATACATGAATGCATGATAAGCTATACAATGATACTTGATACCAATTTTATACTGGAATTTTGAACATGTAACTGAATAAGCTTAAGAAAAGTGGTTACCTCGAGCTAAGTCTGAATTAGCGGAGAAAAGATGAGGGTAATTGATTCGCATGTCTACTTCTGCTTCCCAAGTAGCTCCCTCCACTGACTGATTCTTCCAAAGAACCTTGACTAGAGTTACTTCTTTGTTCCTCAGCCTACGAGTCTGATAGTCAAGGATTTCGACTGGAATCTCTTCATAAGAGAGGCTATTCTGAATATCAACGCTCAGAATAGGGACTACAACTGCTGGGTCACCTATGCACTTCTTGAGCAAAGAGACATGAAATATGGGATGAACTGAGGCTAGATCTAAAGGAAATTCGAGCTCATAGGCTACCTTGCTGAAGCGACTGAGAATCCTGAAGGGACCAAAATATTGGGGACTGAGCTTTCCTTTCTTGCCAAATCTCTTCACTCCCTTTATGGGAGAGATCTTGAGATAGACATAGTCATCGACCTCGAATTTGAGATCCTTTCTACGAACCTCCGTATAAGACTTTTATCGGTTCTGAGCATCTCGAAGTCTATCTCTGATCAACTGAACTTTCTCTAAGGCATTGAATACTAAGTCAGGCCCTATGACTGTGGCCTCACTAAATTCAAACCAACCGATCGGAGACCTATATATCCTACCATAGAGAGCTTCGAATGGAGCTATATGAATATTGGATTGATAGTTATTGTTGTTGAATGCGAACTCAATCAAAGGCAAGTGGTCATCCCATCTTCCCTTGAAATCAATTGCATATGCCCTTAGCATATCTTCTAGAGTCTGAATGGTCCTTCTTCTTGACCATCTCTCTGAGGATGAAACATTGTACTGAGATAAACTTGGCTACCAAGACCCTTTTAGAATGCTTTCCAGAAGTGAGAGGTGAACTGGGTACCTCTGTCTAAGATGATAGCTAGTGGAACACCGTGTAATCTAACCAACTCCCTTATATAGAGTTTGGCATAATCCTCGGTTGAGTAAGAGGTACGAACTGGAAGGAAATGAGCTGACTTGGTCATTCTGTCTACAATGACCCAAACTGAATCATGCTGATGACGTGTTCTTGGCAAACCCGTCATGAAGTCCATGTTCACTTCTTCCCACTTTCAAGTAGGAATAGTAAACTCCTACATGGAACCACTAGGTTTCTGATGCTCTATCTTAACCTGCTGATATGTAGAGCACTTAGCCACAAACTCTGCAACGTCCCTCTTTATCCCACTCCACCAATAGATCTCCCGCAAGTCACGGTACATCTTAGTGGACCCTGGATAAATAGAGTATCGCGCACCATACGCTTCTGCAAGAATTTGCTGCCTCAAGTTATCTATACTGGGAACACACAAATGACCCTGACAACGAAGAACACCATCTCCTCCTTGGGAGAAAATCTCTACTTTTTGACTCTGAACTGACTCTTTTAGCTTAACAAGGCTAGGATATCTATCTTGCTTCTCTTTTACCTCAGAAACCAGAGATAAATCTGAACTACTCTAAACACATACACCACTCTCTGAAGAGTCGACTAAGAGAACACCTAGTATGGTAAGCTGATGAATCTCCTGAGCTAATTTCTTCTTACTATCCTCAACATGGGAAGCACTACCTATGTAAAGTCTATTGAGTGCGTCGACCACTACATTGGCCTTGCCAGGATGATAAAGGACATTTATGTCATAATCCTTCAAGAGCTCTAACCACCTTCTCTGATGAAGATTGAGATATTTCTTGGAAAAAACATACTGAAGGCTCTTATGATCTGTGAAGACGTCTACATAAACATCGTATAGATAATACTTCCAAATCTTTAAGGCAAAGACAACTGCTGCTAACTCAAGATCATGAGTAGGATAATTCTTACTATGGGGTTTTAACTGTCTGGAGGCGTAGGCTATGAATCTACCATGCTGCATGAGGACACAACCTAAACCTACTCTGGATGCATCACAATGTACTACAAATCCATCGAAACCGTCGGGAAGTGCTAAACCTGGAGCTGAGGTAAGTCGAGTCTTCAACTCCTGAAAACTCTTCTCGCAAGGTTCTGACCACTGAAACTTAACCTTCTTCTGATTAAATCTGGACATAGGAGATGCAATAGAAGAAAATCCCTCGACAAACCATCTGTAATAACCAGCCAAACCCAAGAAACTCCTGATATCTGATGGAGAGACAAGGCGAGGCCAGTTTCTTACTGCTTCAGTTTTCTGAGGATCTACTCTAATGCCATCACCGATAATAATGTGGCCAAGGAATGCTACTGATCTTAGATAAAATTTGCACTTACTGAACTTGGCGAATAACTTCTGATCCCTGAGAGTCTGAAGAACAATTATGAGGTGGTCTGAATGATCACGTTCTGTGCAAAAATAGACTAGAATACCATCTAAGAAGACTATGGCAAATGTGTACAAGTACTTCTTGAACACCTGGTTCATCAAGTCCATGAAAGCTGCAGGGGCATTGGTAAGACCAAAGGACATCACTAGAAATTCAAAGTGGCCATACCGAGTACAGAAAGCTATCTTTGGTATGTCATATTCTCTAAATCTGAGCAAATGATAGCCTGATCTGAGGTCTATCTTGGAGAAATAACTGGCTCCCTAAAGTTGGTGAAACAAGCCATCTATTCTAGGAAGTGGATACCTATTCTTGATCATGACTTTATTAAACTGACGATAATCAATACACATTCTGAGAGAACCATCTTTCTTGTGCTCGTATAAGACTGACGCCCCCTATGGGGCTACACTGGTCCTGATGAATCTCTTATCTAAGAGAATCTTCAACTGATCTTTCAGTTCCTTGAGTTCTGTTGGTGCTATTCTATATGGCAAAATAGAAATAGGCTGAGTATCTGGGAGAAGGTCTATGCTGAAGTCTATTTCCCTTTCGGGAGGAATGCCTAGAAGGTCTTTGGGAAAGATATCTGAATATTCATTAACTACTGGGACTAATTTGATACTAGGAGATTTGTAACTGGAATCCTTAACATACATGAGATGATACACACACCCCTTAGAAGGAGATTCATAACTGTAATCCTTAACATACACGAGATGATACACACACCCCTTAGAACTCCTTTTCTTTGCCCAAAGTAGGAAACAAGATGACCCCTGAAAGACGAAGTGCTACCCTTCTATTCTAGGATAGGCTCATTTGGGAACTGAAATTGAACTATCCTATTTCTACAGTCCACTGTGGCATAGAAGGAATGAAGTCAATCCATGCCGAGAATGATATCAAAATCAGTCATCTCTAACTCCATTAAATCTGCTGACATGGATTTCTAAAATATTATAATCAGGCAGTTCCTGTATACCCGTCGAGCTATGATAGTTTTACCCACTGGGGTAGAGACTGAAAAGGGCTCTGCTAAAATTTTGGGTTGATTCTGAAATCGCCTACTATGTATGGAGTGACAAAAGACAAAGATGCACCTGGGTCTAGCAAAGTATAAACATGAACATGGAAAATATGTAATGTACCAGTAATGGCATCAAGAGAATTTTCCTGATCCTATCAGGTCTAAGGAGCATAGAGTCTATTTGGGCGTTGCCCACTAATAGCACTGGAAGTGGTACCCTGCTGGTTTGGGTGACCAAAATGAGCTGTGGAATGATTCTGCTGACCCTAAGGACCTGGATGAGGACACTCCCTAATCCTGTGGCCTGGTTTGGCACAATCAAAATAGACATCACTACCGGCTCTGCAAATACCCTTGTGGTTCTTACCACAAGTCTGGCAAAGGGGATTTGTTCGAGCAATGCTAACACTGCCCTGAGATTTAGAGCCTGGTGCTCTGTCTCTGTTGCCTTCCCTGAACTTTGGCACTGGGGCACTAGTGGAGAAAGGGGATGGAACTGCTGACTTAGGACGAAACTACGAACGATTTCCTCCCTCTGATTTGGACTGAGCAAAACTGAGACTGCCTGATCTTGCTCTCTTATTCTGCCTCTCCCTAGTCCTAACCTTCGGCTTTTCTATCTATTGAGTGTGGGTCATAAGCCTTGATAAAGTCATATCACTGTTCAGCATCGTAGACCTACACTCATGTACCATGCTATCATTTACCCCTGACACGAACTTGCACATCTTAGCCCTATTGTCTGCAACCACATGAGGGAAATATCTGGCTAGCTGAGTAAATCTAAGAGAATACTCTCTAACCATCATATTTCCCTGCCTGATATTGATGAACTCAAGAATTTTGGCCTCTCTCAGCTCTTGGGGAAAGAATTTATCTAAGAAAGCCATGAAAAATTCTTCCTACTCAATAGGACCTGGATCGTCTACCCTCTCAGACTTCAACTATTTGTACCAAGTATGAGCGACATCCTGTAGTTAGTATGCGACTAAATCAGCACTCTAAGAAGAAGTGAATCCGATGTTATCAATGACCTTCTGGACTTGGTCAATGAATTCCTGAGGATCCTCGTCTGGCTTATACCCAAAGAAGGATGGAGGGTTCATTCGGGTGAAGTCCTAAATCCTAGGTGCTGCTGAATTAGCCACTGGGTTATCCAGAACGACTGCTGGTCGTTCATTCTGGGAAGCTACAGACTGAGCAAGAGTGGTAAATGCGATCCTGAACTTCGCATGAGAAATATGTTCGCCTAAAGAATCTTCGGGCTGAGGAGTTGGCTGATTTCTTCTCTTTGGAAGCATATTACTAAAATAAAAAAAGAGCGAATTATACTGAGAGACTGACTTAAAATTATTCTTACTAGCACGACATGAATACTGAAGAAAGGTAATTATTGCAAAAACATCTCATAACCTCCTGTACATAAATGTGGTGCTCAACACACTATGTACAAGACTCTAGAAGATGTGGCTTTTAGACTTCCTAGGACTCTATTGAACCTTAGGCTCTGATACCAAGTTTGTAACACCTTAATTTTTCTAAACTGGAATGCCACACGGTGCTTATGACCCCGAAAGATCACAAGTTAACCCATGACTGATATCTATACCTGTATACTGCAATATATAATGTAATAATACAGAAAATAGGAACATGCAGGCCATAAGGTTCAATTAAATAAAGAATCTATAAAATAGTAACATCCATGTTGGTGAAAGATACCCAAAAACACTATAAACTGAATCAATTCTGGACTAAATCTGAAAGCCTCTAAATACTATCTGACTAAGGAGTTGAAGAAACATGTCTCCAACTAACTCTGAAAAACTGAAAGCTAACTGAAATAAATAATGAATTAAATCATAATATCCTCAAATGAAGAGGACTCACTGTAACTCTACGACTGGAAATTCTACTGCTGCTGCTGATCTGGAGCTCGTGTCTCTGGACCTATGGTGTAACATGAAAAGAAAGCACCATAGTGCAAATGCGTCAGTACAAGGGAATGTACTGAGTATACGAGTGAGGTAGGCTAAATATAAATAGGGTTTACATGCATGAACAATGCTAACTGACTTACTGATATAAACGTAAGAGTACAAACATGCATACATAGTAACTAAAATCGTGGGTGCATGATAGCTAGTCCTATATGCTAATACATGGTTTACTGATGGCTAACATGACTGATACTGAAATTCTGATAACATGGGCGACTGTATCTGACAGTCCTGATATATTGAAAACTGAAGACCTATCTGAGTTTTTTTTACTGAGACTAATTTTGAAACTATGGGAGGTAGTTGTTTAATCGACATACCCCAATAATGTATATAGCTAAGTTGGGGTCTAATCTCTACCCCGACTAGAGGGGTGTCAATACCGCACCCCTCATAAGGATAGTTGTGGGTGACCCTTAGCTGGGAGGTATTCGAAAAGAGAATGGTGGGAACCTTAAAATGAAAGGTTAAGCCACCTTATCAACCCTAATCTGACAGGATAAGATGTCTCAACCTATGCTGGCTACGTAGTTCTGGAACATAAGAATGACTGCTAAGAATCACACCCTAAATTGGTAGGTGAATTCCCATCCTTGGGTTCACTCGGTGCTAAATTCTACTACCATCTTAAGAGAATGAACATAATTTAACTGATGGTACATGGATTGATCAACTGACTTTTGTTGACTGATGGAATAGTACCACTATCTGAGAGTTAACTGAGATCATGAGATTCTGAGATTTCCTGAGTCACGTGACTGACTGAGTTCTATAGATTGTGGCTTGACTGAGATGATCGTGATAACGTGACATGTCTCTAGGCACAAAGCTATGTTTTTCGGGTACGAATACCCCCAGGACATGATAGAAGGAAACTGACACACATGACATGACTTGATCACAAGATTTGAGTCCACAATTCATAATATCATAAGTAGGGGATATTATATTTCATATAGTTATTCAACATGTTAAACATTTTAGGGAATGCATGGATATATTTCATGTACATATTGTATATCTCCATTATCTTACATGCTTCATACCACAATAATAAAAACACATAAAAAGCATGGAATTCATACTAAAGTATATAGCTAACATGGACTTGTCATTTAGACATCATAGAACCATACAATATGAATTTCTAGCATCCTAAGAATTTTATCAAACACCTTGTATGCATTCTTTAAGGCATAGGTGGGTTTCATACTTTCACCATATTAAACTACCTAAAGTTTGGTTTTCAATTAAGAAACATATATATTCCATGAATACACCTTTAGATATCACATTGAAACTTAAACAACAATTGTCAATATGTACATACTCATATCACCACAAAAAGTTTACAAAATAATATTTAAAACATGGTTCTTGAGCTCTATGAACGGATTGGATCCATAGATGAACACTACGCATACCTTGAAAAGGAAAACTTGATGATTTGCTGGAGAGTTCTTGGATTGGGAAACTTAATTCTTGATTATCTTGGAAAAAGGCTTGAATCTTGATTTTGAGAGATAAGTTTGATAAAAACCCTAATATGGTGGTTGAGAGCATAAGAGAGGATTTTTGAGATGCTTAACTGAAGAAAAATGGGAAAAATTATGCCTCTTTAGGGTTATAAGTTGTGGAAGGTGAAAGAAATGACCAAAATACCCTTATAAAATAAATTTTCAGTTTCTGATAAATCATAGCTGATGACATTGGTGATAGGGCGTCAGACTTGTGATAAGTCGTCAAAAATGTCGTTAGATTTGTGATTAGTTATCACAAATGTCGTCACTTGGGAGATGGTTTCTACCTAAGGCTGATGACCTTCGTGATAGGGCATCACAAAGGTGATAAGCTATCATGAATGTCGTCACTTAGAAGCTAGTTTTTTCCTAAGGCTGACAACCTTCGTGATAGGGCGTCATAAAAGTGATAGGCTATCACGAATGTCGTCACTTAGGAGTTGGTTTCTGCCTAAGGCTTATGACCTTCGTGATAGGGTATTACAAATGTGATAAGCTATCATGAATGTCATCACTTAGGAGCTAGTTTCTGCCTAAGGCTGACGACCTTTATGATAGGGCATCACAAATATGATAAGCTATCATGAATGTCGTCGCACACTATTTGCAGTCTGACATGCTGGAGTAAAATAGGCATAACTCTCTGCTCTGATATCGAATTTAGGCAAAATTTGTATCCTTGGAAAGATAATTAGATTATATATCTGTTGATAGGTGATGAGATAAAAAATTCCAATTATAATAAGAGATATGCTCATTTGAATTTGACTATACCAATATCCTTCTTAAGAATTCGATGGGCGAGGAATGTTTTGATTTGACTATTAGATAAGAGTTATTTGAGGCCTTAATACATCTCAACCTTGATATTAACACTACCAAAGCACTAAGATTTAATACTCATGAGTTTGAAGCATGGTTTTGGTTAATTAAATTCCTTGTGAGGTACGAGGGAATCCCCTAAGTGAACATACTAATGAACAACTTGTGGGGCACATAGAATTCCCCCCAAAAAATATAATAATAAAATACTTATGGGGTACATAAGATTCCCCCAAGTCAATATTTTAGTGTAATCTATGGGTACATGGGAATCCCTTTACATAAAAAGGTTGGTTAAGGACATTGATTGCGAGTTATAGTCAGTATGAAGATACCACTACTTATACCCTTGGTTAATAATAATGGTCTAATTATTTAGTTGAATGGAAATAGTTTTAATTAAGCAATAATTGTAGGGTATGATAGCTAATTGTGAAGGTGCGAGTTCATTAGAAGGGCACTAAAAAGTCATGTTTGTCGACATGAGGGAAGGTCATAGCGACCATATATGAGACTAGGAAGTACATGGAAATCCTCTAAGTATATTATACATATGTACCCTAGAGAGCAAAGGATACTTAAGAGTCCCTACTTTTATGGTATCTCTGGTTCGTGCGGCTACACACATGGGGGCCCGTTTGGGGGGTTACACTGGACCCGTATAGTGTATGGGTGGTTCTGGGATGGTTAAGATACATATACCCAGGTTAATGGTTTTAAATACATGCTAAACTCGGTTCCTATTTCACGGTATTGTTATATATTTATATATATGTATGGTTGTGTGCATGTGGTTGGTTTACTTAGTTTTACTGGATGGAATTATCTTATCCTTATCCTGAGTTCATGCTAGAGTTCACCCGCTAAGCCATCTTTGGGTGGTTGTATCCCTACACAATGCAAGAACCAACCATTCTACTCCTCCTACTTAGTGATCAAATTCAGGATCAGCTATTGGATTGAAGTGGTAAGCTTTCTTATTATGGAAGATTCCATTTCATATCATGGATGTTTTGACATAGTTTGGTTACTTTATGGATATTGGTTTTGGCTATGGTTGGGGACATGTCCCAATAGGATATTGGTTTTATTATGGTTAGAGACTTTTGTAGGACTACTATGGGTTGGATGAGCAGGATCGATATTGATTTCATCCTTAGTATTGGCATTGGTATTGGGGCTGAAACTATTGGACTGAATTTATGATTGTTCCATTCTTTTTTATTATGTTATGGACAGGAACTTGGTTATTATTTGGTTGTTGGTTTATGGTTTGGTTTAGTTATTAGTTGGGTTCAGATGGTTGGACTCATTTGGGTCGGTCTCGGTCATAGACCTAACCTAGAATATGTAATTGGACAATTACGCTATCTTGTTATATGGTCAAAATTCAGCCAACTCAGGGTAGGCGGCTGAAGGTTAGGTTGGGTAATGGGGGTGGTCTCCAGTCCTAGTTGGACTTGGGATGTCCATTACGACAAGGCCCCAAGTTGGGTCGATTCAAGTTAGTGTTAGAGCCGTAGGTTCATAGTCAATTGAGAGTTTACAAAGTCGTGTATAGTAGAGTCTCTTTTAGGGATGTGTAGCACGCCATACTCATAGGAGAGAAGCTACAAGGTATTTAGAACTGTTTCTCTTTCTTGGCATTCTATTTTATTTTCAAGCTTAGAGTCTAAGGTCTTGGATTCTTATGATTTTCATTTGCTTATCTTTCAGATCATGCCTCAATGATATGAAGCTCACAAAAACTCTTCTTTCCTAACTGGGGATAATGTTGAAGGGACACACTCTACTCAGGGGATCCATACTCGGTCTAGGGGTCTGGTCCCTGATGTTTTTGGAGTTCCATCGGTTGCTACTAGTTCTCCTCAAGGTAAGGTGACAAATGCAGAATTTATTCAATCGATGCATATGATTTCTTAATTGGTTGCTGCTCAAGTTGAGCGGGGTACATCTGGGGTAACATCTGCTGAGACTACAAGGGTTGGCCAGTTTATGAAAATAAATCCTCCTACTTTTATTGGTGTGATGGTGGAGGAGAATCCTTTGGGTTTCTTAGATGAAATAGAGAAAAATTTTAGGGTAATGTAGGCCACGAATGTGGAAGGGGTGAATTTTGCTGCTTATTAGCTTAAAGATATGGCATTCTAATGGTACGAGGAATAGAATGAGGCAAGGGGTTATGTTAAGGAGTCAAACTTGTGGGAGACTTTCTCCAATACCTTTTTGGACCACTTCATTCCTTAGGAGTTGAGGGAAGCGAAGGTGGAGGAATTTGTCAATTTGAGACAAGGGAAAATATCTCAAGGAATATGCCTTGAAATTTTATCAGCTGTCTAGATATGCTTTGGAATTGGTGTTTGACATGAGGGCCAAGATGAGAAAGTTCACTTCTGGATTGTCTTAGGATTTATCCTCGAAAGCAAGACGACATTGCTAATCAAGGATATGGATATTTCTAGGTTGGTGGTTTATATACAACAGGTGAAGAAAGAAAAAAAGCAGGCTAATTTTGGGGAAAGGAAGGTAAGAAGTTCTAGTCATCTGAATAGGGTGGTGCTCAATAACAAGGTGGTCGGGATAGAGGTAAGTGGCCAAAAAAGAAGTGCGGGAGTTGTAGTTCCTTCTTTACAGCTTAGGCAAGTGGGGGTCATCTGGCCTCATGATGTCCTCCTTGTCGGGTCTGTGGTAGGTTGCATAGGGGATTCTATGATGAAAGGAGGGACATTTATTACAAATGTGGTCAGCCAGGTCATATGTTTAGAATTGTCTAGTTGGTAAGGTTCTTCGGGAGCGAGTAAAGCTCCGGTTGCTTCATCTTCTATTCCTATACCAAAGGGTGCTTTTTCTATATCTGTTTCTGCTTCTGGTACCAGCATAGGTTGGGATAGGTTATATGCTCTTGCTACTCTGCAGGAATCTAAGGCATCACCTGATGTTGTGACTGGTATGCTACAACTCTTTTCTCATGACGTGTATTACTTGCTTGATTTGGGGTCCATTATTTTTTTTCCTTTGGGTAACTATCATTTGTATTTCACCAAAAATGTTATTACAAAGCTAGTGAACACTTCTCTAATAATCTAACTTCTACATGCCTATACACAACTAAAGGAAAATTCTATATCCTAGGGGTAGTGCTGCAGTATTTGCATTGCACCATGCTATGTTCTGATCTTACTGCCCTTTATGTCTATGTATTGTGCTACCTCCTTACATATTCTATCTAAGAAGATGGTGCCTTTTTGGAATCGGATGTCATTTATTTCTTGCTAAATTAGGTACAACATCATGCCAAACACACAGTTGACGATTTGCCAGTACTCTGTCTTCCTTCTTAATCATTTGCATACCCATTGTACTTCTTCTTTCTATGTGCTAATACTTTGTTGATGGCCAACCATTTCAGCAATTTTGTCCATATAGTTTTCATATATTGGTATCCAAAGAAAAGGTGCTCAAAAATATTATCAACAAGCCCACAAAACACATAGGTTTGTGGTACTTAGATTCCAATCTTAAGTAACCTATCCATAATAGCTAATCATTCATGGATGCTAACTATAGTAATAATTTATATCTAGGATGGAGTTGAGGCTGAAGTATCATGTTCTTCTAGGGAGCTCTTGGATAATGTGGCCTCATTTGTTATACATCTTCTTAATGCTAAAAACATTAGTCTGCTAGAGTTGTAATAGTCGACTCATGAGATCACCTGTGTCTTAGGTATCAAGGTTATAGCTGTGCTATTCTAAGATTTTAACATTTTTCCAGTTTTAAAGAAGCTCAACACAACCTCATAGATATTTTCTTTGACTACAACCCATTGCGGTGTGAAGAATTCAAAGCCATCCACTCCTAGTGTTTTATCCTATGACATGCTTTTAATGGCTTCCAGTATCTCCGCCCTTGTCACTTTCTTAATAAGTTGTGCTTGATGATCATGATCCAAGCAAACACTTTTCTTGATTATCTCAGCATCAGGACATTTGTGTACAAGGCCAGCTTCACCCATAAGGCGGGTGAAGAAGTCAATAAATTCCTTTTTAACAAGTATTGGATCAGTGAGTTTAGTATTAGAACTTGTGTATATTTAATTAATAGCATTTTGGCTAGTTTTTATCTTCATTTGGGCATAGAAATATCTAGAATTAACATTTCCATATTATACCCACTGAGCTCTAGATTTTTGTCTCAATACTTGTTCCTCACTATGTTTTATTTCTCAATCTCTACCAATATTTATTTTTCCTATATCATAAGCTGTTGATTCAAATATTGTCTAGACAATATTATCTGTATTATTCTAGTTTTCTACTGTCTCTGTTGGTAGGCTGCCATGTATGTGTTTAGCCCATTCAGTTCAATATTCAGTATGTTAAGCTTTTACTACACCTTATATATCTCATTCCCCTCTTCTGGTTGCTCCTAGACTTTCTTTACCAGGGCTCCAAACTCTGGATGTTTCATGACACTATTGATTAGTTTGAATGGCTTGGGATATAGGTTGTGATGCTGAGGATTCATTATTATCTGAATAAGGATTAGGGCATGATCAGATACCCCTGGATTAAGATATTCGGCCTCAATATTCCCATATTGCTGTAGCCAATCAAAATTTCCCAATTCCTAGTCAATTCTGCTATAACCCACACTGGCATCCTGGTGCTTATCACACCAAGTGTATTATCCACCTACACTCTTCAATGGAGTGAGTTATAGTTTGTCTATCAATTCCTTGAATCTTTGTACTTCAGCCTATGTTACTAGTGCCCCCAATCTATCATTGCCTGTTAACACATTATTGAAGTCACCACTGATGAGCCGACTGGTCTGTATTTGAGATCCATCCTGTTCTAACCCACTCTATAAGTTTTGCCTCTTGCTTAGTGCATTTCATTCATGCACTACTGTGAAGAAGAATGTTATTTGTTGTTGGTTTTCTTCCACCTTGTAATGAATAAATTGACTTTCTACAGCCAAAATTTGGACTATAATATAAGCCTTCCATAGTAGCCACACCCTCTCATTTGGTGCGTCAACCATATACCAACTATTTTTTATAGGACTCTCTTAGCATTCTATTCTTTTACTTTAGTTTCTACACACCCCGTAATATCTATTCTATACTTTTTTAGAAAGAGTATCATCTTTTACTATTTAAAGGTCTTATTTAGACTTCCTATATTCCAAGTGCAGACTCTCATAGGGGATTATATCGACTAGGTCCTCCCACCCCTCTAATAATGCCTAGGGGTAGTCTATCAAAAAAAGCATACCTATTTGAGAAAGGTAAACAAGGAGACTTACTCAATGTTGACTCTGCAAGTCCCACAATCTGTGTATTAGTAGAGGTTGGTATACAATCATCTTCTATCTGATGAGCCGCATCCTACACCATGTTATCTAACTTTTTATCCTCAAAAGGGCTCTTGTCGTCGCTTTTCTCTTTATCTCTGGGGCACCATTATTGGACAATGACCTTTTTCTTCTTCCTATTTCTCTTCCTTTTACGCTTCTGAACTGGCTCCATTGGATTCTCTTTATCTTTCACTTGTTTTTTCTTTCTTCTACATTCTAAATCTACATGACCAAACCTTATACAATCAGAGTAATACTTTGGCCTTCAATCATATGCTATTGTTTAGTGGAATACTCCAGTGAAGGTAAGGATTTAGATGCTATTAGGCAAGGGAAGAGAAATCTCAATCTCTACTAGAACCCTAACAAAGGATATCCTCTCCATATGAGCTGTAATTTTGTCTGTATATATTTATTTTCTAACTACACTCGTAAGCTTACTAAGCGATTCAATTGACTAATATCCTAGTGGTAGCCTTGGAAATTTCACCCAAAGAGGGATGGATCTCAGACAATTAGGGTCAAATTCATAGTCGATACTCCAACACCTGAGAATGAGTGGTTTATTTTGATAAGAGTAAAGCCTAGAGTTCAATACAAGTTCTCCATCCTCATAATTTTTGAACTAGAATACATAGTACCCATCAATATGATAAAGGATGCGAGGTTTTGTCACAAAATTCCAAACATTTATCACGTAATTCTTCATAGATTTCTCATATGGCGTATTCCTAATTACATACCCAATAAGAGATGTTTTCCAGTATTCTTCCTGCTTGCGTAGGTCCTCTACTACTAGCCCCACTATAAATTTTCTATATGGGTTCATTCTTTCTTATGTGACCCCATATGTGGCTGTGTATTTTGGCTTTGATCCTGAGGTTATTTTGAATGCTTTTTCTATTTTTACCTTGGTAAGTGACTTTATAATTGCTAAAAGGGTCTATAAGAGGTGTGTGTATCTATTGGTAGTAGGAAAACTTTGGTGGATTTGTTTGAACTTGATATGGTGGATTTTGATATTATTCTGGGGATGGATTGGTTACACTCTTGTTATGCATCCTTGGATTGTCTGATCAGTAAGGTTGTCTTTAGGTTCCCTGATGAACCGATTATTGAGTGGGAGGGTGGTTTCCTAGCTCCTAGGGGGAGGTTTATTTCTTGTAATAAAGCTCAGAGATTAATCTCCAAAGGGGGTCTCTATCATTTGGTCTGGGTTAAAGATTCTAAATTGGAAGTTCCCTCTTTATATTTAGTTCCGATGGTGAATGAGTTTCCTGAGGTCTTTTCGGATGATCTTCCTGGTGTTTGTTTGGATAAGGAGATTAAGTTTGGTATTCATTTGGTTCCATTCACTCATCCAATATCTATTCCTCCTTATAGAATGGCTCCGGCTGAGTTGAGAAAATTTAAAGAGCAGTATAAAGATTTTTTAGATAAAGGTTTCATCTGTCCTATTGTGTCCCTGTGGGGTATACTAGTGTTATTTGTGAGAAAGAAGGATGGTTCCCTTCGAATGTACATTGACTATTGGCAATTGAATAAGGTAATTTTTAAGAACAAGTATCCTCTTCTAAGGATAGATAATTTGTATGATCATTTGCAAGGTGCCAAATTCTTTTCAAAGATAGATATTCGTCCGGGTATCATCAGCTTAAGATTAATGAGGCGTATATCTCTAAGATGGATTTTCGTACACGATATGGGCAGTTTGAGTTCCTGGTTATGTCATTTGGTTTAACTTATTCCCTGGCAGAATTTATGGATTTGATGAACAGGGTTTACAGGCAATTTCTAGTTCTTTTTGTCATTGTGTTCATTGATAACATCTTGGTGTTTTCTAAGAGTGAGGTGGATTATGCTAATCACATTTGTGTGGTGTTGCAGACCTTGAAAAAGCAGCAGTTGTATGCTAAATTCTCCAAGTATTAGTTTTGGTTCAACATTGTAACATTTCTTGGTCATATTATTTCTAGTAAAGGGATCATGGTTGATCTGCAAAAGGTAGTTGTGGTTAAAAGGTGGCCTAGACCCACGACTCAAAATGACCTTCAGAGCTTCTTGGGTTTAGTTGGGTATTACAGGCAGTTCGTGGAAGGTTTCTCGACGATAGCTGCCCCATTGACTAAGTTGACTCAAAGGAAGGTAAAGTTTTCTTGGTTGGATGCTTGTGAGGGGAGTTTTGAGAAGTTTAAGGATAAGCTAACTTTGGCTCTGATTTTAACATTACCCAAAGGTAATGAGGGGTTTGTGGTATATTATAATGCATCCCAGGAGAGACTTGGTTGCATTTCGATGCAACACATGAGGTAAGTGGTTATGCCTCCAAGAAGTGGAAGGTGCATGAGAGTAATTATCGTACTCATGATTTGGAACTTTTAGCAGTGGTTTTTTTTTTTAAATCTAGCGACATTATTTGTATGGAGTGCACGTGGACATATTTTTTTATCATAAGAGTCTACAGTGTGTGTTCACTCAGAAGGAGCTAAATCTCAAGCAGAAGAGATGGTTGGAGCTTCTCAAGGACTATGATATAAGTCTTTACTACCACCTAGGTAAAGCTAATGCAGTTGTTGATGCTCTTAGCAGGTTATCCACTTCGATCGTCTCTTAGTGCAGAGATTAAGAAGAAGAAAATGCTAGATCCCACTTTGATGAAGATTAAGAGTGATGTTGGTGGGCAAATGGTAATGGTATTTGAGATTAGTCATGATAGTACTTTGCAATACCAAGGGAGGTTATATGTTCCTGACATCGATAGTTTGCGACAAAGTATTTTGGATGAGGTGCATGAATCGCGCTACGTTGTTCATCCTAATTCAACAAAAATATATCATGATCTCAAGGAGAGGTACTGGTACAATGGTATGAATAAGGATGTGGTTGATTTTGTGGCCAAGTGTATGGTGTGCCAACAAGTTAAAGTTTAGCACATGAGGCCAAGTAGGTTGTATCAGGAAATTGTTTTTATTAAGTGAAAATAGGAGGTAATCAATATGGATTTAATTGTAGGTCTTTCTCGGTCTTAGAAGCAATTTAATTTGATTGGGGTCATCGTGGATAGGATAAAAAAGTCTGCTTACTTCTTTCTAGTGAGGACTAACTATTCAGATGAGGATTATGTGAGGATGTATCTTTAGAAGATTGTGAAGTTGCATGCGGTACCTGTTTCTATTATCTCTGATCATGGTATGCAATTTTCATCTCACTTTTGGCGGTCTTTTCAGAAGGGATTAGGGACTAAAGTTGTCTGAGTACTTCTTTTCATCCTTCATACATTAAAGGATATGCTTAGAGCATATGTAATTGATTATGGTGGAAATTTGGTTGAGCATCTACCTCTTGTAGAGTTTGCTAATAATAATAGTTACCATTCTACTATTGGAATGACCCATTTTATGGGATTGTATGGTAGGAGGCGTAGATCTCCTATTGACTGGTTGGAGGCTGGTGAGGCGGATATATTTGGTCCTGATTAGGTTTATTAGGCTATGGAAAAGGTGAAGCTTATTCGAGATAGGCTTAATGCTGCCTAAAGTTGCCAAAAGTCCTATGCGGATATGAGACGTAGAGATTTGGAGTTTGAGGTTGGGGATAGGGTATTCCTAAAGGTGTCTCCCATGAAGGTAGTAATATGGTTGGGTAAAAATGGAAAGCTTAGTCCCCTGTATATTGGTCCTTATGTGGTTTTGCAGAGGATTGGTAATGTGGCGTATTAATTAGAGTTTCCTTCTAGTTTGAGCTCCACTCATCCGTTATTTCATGTCTCTATGTTGAGAAAGTGTCTTGGTGATCTGTCTTCGATGGTTTTTTTGGAAAGGTTGGGTATCTCGAATTCTTTGTCTTATGAAGAGAACTCAGTTGAGATATTAGATCGACAAGTTCATCAGTTACAGACAAAAGTTGTGGCCTTGGTTAAGGTTCTATGTCGAAACTACAAGGTGAAAAAGGCTACATGGGAAGCGGAAGAGGACATGAAGTCCAAGTATTTGCATTTTTTTCTACTCTGGATATTCATGCGGAAGGTATGTGTTCTTGAACACATCTTTGTTTTCTGAGTTTATTAAAGAAAAAGTTAATTTTCTTGCATCTTTATTTTCTGAGTTTGATAAAGGTTGGATTGATATTTGATAATGCAAATAAATCATGCTTGTGTTTGACTGACCTTTTCTGTCATTCGGAGATGAATGATCCTAGAGGGGGAGACCGAAACACCCTGGTTTGACCCTTAGAAAATTTCTTGGATTTTGGACATCATTCAATTTATGGGTACCAGTAGTATGATGGCGTATAATTGTTATGGTCATGGCCGTATGCTGACTAGTGTTCGTTGGTAGGTTGAATTAGTTTCTAGAATGGGTACGACTTGGTTGGTACGAGCCGTATGGTTGATGATGAGTCGTATGGTTTAGGTTTTTCCTTCACTTAATTTGAGACTTAGTAAAACAACTTGGATCTAAGTACGAATAGCTCACCATGTGTCATGAGTTACGGTATGAGTCGTACCATCAATTGGTATGGTAGGTAGTGTTAAACTTCCTTTGATTATATTCTACCAGGGCTATGGTTTAGGGGTACTAATCATATGGTGGGATATTACTTGGTTTGGGTAAGTTGTATGGTGGATAATATTGGGTGCAACGGGGAGGTCTAGGGTATGAGTGATGGGTACCACTCATATTGGAGGGTACGACTAGTATAGTGGAGTCGTACCCACCTGCGGGACTTTTTAGCAGTTTAAGTTAGGGATAATCTGGACATTTCTCCACTTAACGTCCTAAGGCCCCACAATTTATAACTCTATTAGGGCATCATTTACCCTATTATTCTAATCTTAAACACTTAGAAACTCTCTATAATTCTCTCTAAAGCTCTTGGGTAAAGGAAGGCTAGAGTTTCATCTAGAAGAGCAATTTGTGTCTTGTTTGAGTGATTTCTCTCCATCATCTTCATAATCTAAGGCATGTACTTATCCCTCATGTTAGTTCCAATTAAAGGCATGTTTGATACAATGTTTTCATGGCATCATTTTTATATGTATTTGGGGGTTTCAACTATATGTTAGGAGTTTTGGTATTCAATGCTTGGTTATGGTTTTTCCATGTTTTAATTATGTATTTACATGTTTTAAATGGTGGTTTGGGTAAATTGGTTGCATGGGAATGGTTAATTGGTAACTGAAATCGGTTTTGGAAACCATATGCCTCAACATGTTTGATGAAATGCCTTTGATAATGCTTTTACTTTATTATTGGACTTTTAATGAAACTATTACATGGAATGATTTAGTAATGGAACCCTAAATGGTATAAATGGTTTCGATTGATTAAAATGGTAAGGTTTGGTGGTTATGGTTATGGTTAATTAATTTTTCTTGTGGGGTACAAGAGAATTCCCCAAGTAAACATGCTAATGAACAACTTGTAGGGTACATGGGATTCTCCCAAGCAAACATAATAATGAAATGCTTCTGGGGTACACGGGATTCCCCCAAGTCAATGTGGTAATGTAATCTATGGGTACATGGGAATCCCTTTACATAAAAAGGTTGGATAAGGACATTGTTTGTAAGCCATAGTCGGTATGACGATACCATTACTTATAGCCTTGGTTAATAATAATATTCTAATGGTTTGGTTGGATGGAAATGGTTTTAATTTGGCAATAATGGCGGGTTGTGATAGCTAACCGTGAAGGTGTGAGTCCACTGGACGAGTACTGGAAACTCATGTTTACCGACATGAGGGAAGGTCATAGCGACCATATATAATACTATGAGGTATATAGGAATCCTCTAAGTACACTATACATATGTATCATGGAGAGCGAAGGTTACCTGGGAATCCCCTACTCTTATGGTATCTCTGGTTCGTGCGGCTACACGCTTCTAGGACCGTGCAGGAGGTTACACTCGACCTATATAGCCTGTGGGTGGTCCTAGGATGGTTAAGCTACACATACCCATGTTAATGGTTTTAAATGTATGCTAAACCCGATTCCCTTTCCCGACATGGTTATATTTTATATATATGTATGGTTGTCTGCATATGGTTGGTTTACTTGATTTTACTTGATGATATTATCTTATACTTATTCTGAGTTCATGCTAGCATTCACCAGCTAACTATCTCGGGGTGGCTGTATCCCCACACGATGCAAGAACCGTCCATTCTACTCCTCCTACTTAGTGATCGAATTTGGGACCAGTTATTGGATAAAGTGGTGAGCTTCCATATTTAGAAAGGCTCTATTTTATATCATGGATGTTTTTAAATACTTTAGTTACTTTCTGGATATTGGTTTTGTCTATGGTTGGGGGTATGTCTCAACCGAATATTGGTTTTCTTTCAGTTAGAGGCTTTTCTGGGACTACTATGCGTTGGAATGGGCGAGATCGATATTAGTGTTAGCCTTATTATTGTCATTGGTATTGGGGATGATACCATTGGACTGAATTTATAATTGTTCCATCCTTTTTTATTATTTTATGGACAGGAACTTGGTTATTGTTTAGTTGTTAGTTTAAGATTCGGTTTGGTTATTGGTTGGGTTCGGACGGTTGGACTCGTTTGGGTCGGTCACGGTCATAGACCTATCCCAGAGCCTGGAGTTCGACAATTACTCTATCTTGTTATATGCTCAAAATTCTGTTGACTCAGGGCAAGTTACTGGAGGTTGGGTTGGGTAACGTAGGTGGTCTCCGGTCCTGGTTGGACTTGGGATGTCCATTACGACAAGGCCCCGGTTAGGGTCTTGTCACTGTGGATTTAATGTTAAGTTGGATTTGTGGAGATAGATGTTGGAGTCTAATGGCTTTAACTCGAGCAGAATCAAAATAGAATATTTGGAGTGTAGATTCAGTGATATAATGTATGAGACCGGCATGGAAGTGAGGCTTGACACATATTATATTCCTAAGAGAGATATATAGTTTTAAGTATGTTAGGTCTCTAATCCATGAAATTTGGGACATCGATAATGACATCACACGTCATATTTATGTATAATGGATGAAGTGGATCCAACAATACATAAGATAAAGGGGTGGATAAACATAGAAAATTTTGAATGGTGTAGTTTAAAGAGATGTGTATAGAGAATTATTATAATAGTACTCAACCCAAGGAATTCAGGCTATCCATTGTTCAGGATATCATCATCTATAAAACAATGTGAATAAATTTCAATGATAAGTTGATTTTACCATTTTTCAACTAAAGGTAAATATAGAAGAATGAGACATGATAATGGATCAGTGATCTTCTTGAAAACAAAATGTCATGATCCAAAAATAAAGACCGCAATCCAAAAATAAAGACCGCATGATAAGGTGAGTGTTTAGCTGGACGGAGGGGTTGCTATGGTTGTGGCCAGCCGGGTCATGAAATTAAAGAGTGCCCACATGCTAGACAGGGAAACAAGGATGTTCATCCTTAGACTCAGGCTACTAGTGCACCAGCTCCTTTAAGTCACCTAGTTCCACTTCAGGATGCATCATCTAGTAACGGTGGCGGTCAGTGCCAGAATCAGTTTTATGCCTTACCATTTCACCAGGACCAGGAGGATTCACCAAACATTGTTACTGGTATGCTTCATGTCTTCTATTTTGATTATTATGTGTTGTTAGACCCTAGGTCGAGTTTCTCTTATGTGACCCCACTAGTTGCTGTGAATTTTGAGATAAATCCTAAAAAGATTCTCAAGCCCTTCTTGGTTTCTACTCTAGTAGGTGAGTCAGTTGTTGCTAAGCAAATATATAAGAAGTGTCCTATTACTGTCCTTTATAAAGTCATGTTAGCAGACTTGATAGAGTTAGATATGGTTAATTTTGATCTTATCCTTGGTATGGATTGGCTCTATTCCTGTTATGCCTCTATAGATTATCGCACCCGTGTGGTGAAGTTTTAGTTCCCAGATGAGCCATTCTTTTAGTGGTCAGGTAATTCAGTGTCTCCCAAGAGTCATTTCATATCTTATCTGAAAGCCAAAAAGTTGATATCCAAAGGTTGCATTTACCACCTAGTTTGAGTTAAAGACACAAAGTCTGAGACTCCAACACTTCAGTCTATTCGAGTGGTCAATGAATTTCCTGAATTTTTTCTAAAAGAACTCCCAGGGGTACCTGTTGATAGGGAAATGAAATTCGGTATTGACCTTCTCCCAGATATTCAGTCTATTTATATCCCTCCATATCATATGGCTCCTGCAGAGCATAAGGAGTTGAAAAAGCAACTCAAAGATATTTTAGATAAAGGTTTCATAAGGCCTAGTGTTTTTTCGTAGGGCACTCCCATCCTATTTGTGCAAAAAAAATATGGATCTTTACAAATGTGCATTGACTATCATCAGCTAAATAAGGTCACAGTCAAGAACAAATACCCTCTTCCTAGAATTGATGACTTGTTTGGCCAACTCTAAGGTAAAAGTTATTTCTCAAAGATAGACCTTAGATCCTTCTATCATCAACTTTAAGTAAGGGAGTGTGATATTCCAAAGATAGCCTTCAGAAACCGTTATGGTCATTTTGAGTTTCTAGTCATATCCTTCGGGCTAACCAATGCTACAACAGCTTTATGGACCTCATGAACCGAGTGTTCAAATAGTATCTAGACATATTTGTTATAGTATTCATAGATGATATCCTTGTATACTCCCATAGTGAGGATGACAATGCAGATCATCTTAGAATTTTTGTTCAACTTCTTCGAGATCATCAATTGTTCACCAAATTCAGCAAGTGACAATTCTAGCTAAGATCAATAGCCTTTCTCGGTCATATTATTTCTGCCGATAGCATTAGAGTTGATCCCCAAAAGACAGAAGCCTTAAGAAATTGGCCTAGACTTATTTCTTTATTAGACATTAGAAGTTTCTTGGGTCTAGCTGGCTATTATAGATATTTTACTAAGGGTTTCTCATCTGTTGCATCCCCTATGTCTAGATTGACCCAAAGAAAGTTAAGTTCCAGTGGTCAGATAACTATGAGAAGAGTTTTTAGGAGTTGAAAACTTGACTCACTACATCCCAAGTCTTAGTGTTACCCGATGGTACAGATGATTTTGTGGTATATTACAATGCCTCTAGTGTTGGCTTGGGTTGTGTGTTGATGCAGAGAGGTAAGGTCATAGCCTATGTCTTTAGACAGCTTAAGCCTCATAAAAAGAATTACCCAACCCATGACCTTGAATTAGCCGCTGTGGTGTTGAGTTGAAAATCTAGAGACACTATCTATATAGTGTACACATTGATGTGTTCATAGACCACAAAAGTTTGTAGTATGTTTTTACCCAGAGGGAGTTGAATTTTTGTTAGAGGAAATGGTTAGAATTGTTGAAGGATTATGACATGAGCATGTTGTATTATCCGGGCAAGGCCAATGTAGTGGATGACGCCCTTAGTGGATTGTTTATGGGCAGTGTTACTGAAGTGGAGAATGATAAGAAAGAGCTAGTACGAGAAGTTCATCATTTAGCTAGATTGGGTGTTAGGTTGGTTGATTCAGCTGAAGGGAATGTTTGGGTTCAGAGTAATTCCGAATCTTTCCTAGTTTCGAAAGTGAAGGAGCTGTAAAATATGGATTTTAGTTTGGTCAAACTGAAAGAGTTGGTGAGAGACCAAAGGGTAGAGGTTTTCTCCCAAAAGGGAGATGGCATGTTGAGATACCAGAGTAGATTGTGTATGCCATGTGTTGATGAGTTGAGACAGCGGATTATAGCTGAAGCTAATGGCGCTCGTTATTCTATTCATCCAGGTGCTACCAAGATGTACCGCAACTTGTGGGAAATCTATTGGTGGAATGGTATGAAGAGAGATATAGTGGAGTTCGTAGATAAATATGCAAGTTGTCAACAAGTTAAGGTAGAGCACCAAAGACCTAGTGGTATGTTGCAAGAGATTAGTATCCCCACTTAGAAGTGGGGAGAGGTGAATATGGATTTTGTGACTGGTTTACCCCATTCTCGTCTTCAGCATGATTCGGTTTGGGTTACTATAGACAGGATGACTAAATCAACCTATTTCTTACCAATTCACACGTCCTATATAGATGAAGATTATGCTAAGCTTTACATTAGAGAGTTGGTCAGATTGCATGGAGTTACCTTGTCTATCATCTCAGATAGGGGTACTCAATTTACTTCCCAGTTTTGGAGAGCCTTTCAGAAGGGTCTTGATACCCAAGTCTATCTTTGTTCAGCTTTTCACTCTCAAACAGATGGTCAAGCAGAGAGGACCATCCAAACTCTAGAAGATATGTTGAGGGAATGTGCTCTTGATTTCAAAGGTAGTTGAGATGAGCATTTGCCATTGATCTAATTCACTTATAATAATAGTTACCATTCTAGCATTCAGATGGCCCCGTTTGAGGCTCTTTATGGGAGGAGATGTAGATCACCCATACGTTAGTTTGAAGTGGGTGAGGTCACTTTGCTTGGGCCTGATGCAGTGTTAGAAGCTATAGAGAAATTTAAGTTGATTAGAGAAAAATTGAAAATAGCCCAGAGTCGTCAGAAATCATATGCAGATGTGGGAAGATTGGACCTCAAGTTTGAGGTTAGTAATTTAGTGTATCTAAAGATTTCATCCATGAAAGGGGTGAAGAGATTTGGCAAGAAGGGGAAACTTAGTCTCCGGTATGTTGTCCCTTATAGAATTCTGAGTCGTATTGGGAAAGTAGCTTATAAGCTTGAGTTGCCCGTAGACTTGTCAACCGTTCATCCTGTATTTCACATCTCTATGCTTAAGAAGTGCATCGGTGACTCTACCATTGTAGTTCCTTTAAAAAGCTCAGATATCCAGAATGGCCTCTCATACAAAGAGATTTTAGTTGAGATTTTAGATTATTAGATCCATATACTAAGGAATAAAGAAGTTTCCTTGGTCAAAGTTCTTTGGCGGAATTAGTCAGTTGAGGGCATTACCAGAGAAGCAGAAGCAGATTTGCGAACCAAGTACCGTCACCTCTTCTCCGCAAACTCAGATTTAACCGAAGGTAATACTCTTCCTTAATTTAATTCTTTGATAATCTCATATTCAGCTATATAGCTATTTTCACATGAACTCATGTACTTATAGATCAGTTCAGTAAGCTCATTATGTTGAGAATCAATCATTTAGTAAATTCAGTTGTGCATGATAACATATAGCCCCATATTTCCCTAATATTCTCAACTTAACCAGCCACATTCGAGAATGAATGTTTTCAAGGGGGAGATATTGTAATACCCCAAACTTTCCTAGCTTAAATTCATCCTAAAAATGTCAAGGATTAGCATCTAAAGTGAATGATAATTCTTTCATGTGAAATTTTTAAGATTTACACCTCCCATTGTATGGGAAATTTAATAAGCTTATGAGATTCACCCAAATCCAAAAATCGGGTAAGAAGTTATGGCTATTTTAAGTTTCAGTCGCAAAACACCGTCATTTCGGTCACTAGCACGTCGCGTAGAGGGTTTAAATGACGATTGTCAATTTTCAGTGGCCCTCTGTAATATTGGCACATCGCGGAGAGGGCCAATTTCTATTCATCAATTTCAAGAGGTTTAGCGTGATAATAGCGTGTCGCGCTATATGCCAAAATGGCATTCCAAAGGGGCACCGCGATGGCTCCGCATCGCGGAGTCTGTCCAATTTTCATTTGTCAATTTCTAGTGAGCCATCGTGGTGGCCACCCATTCGGAAAAAATATGCGTTTTTCAGTCCGTTTAATTATTAAAAAAGAGTACTTTGGTCATTCTTTCAGCCCCTAATCCATCTTAAACAGTGAATTAAACCCCTTCAAAGCACTTTACATCCACTTTTCATCAAATCTCTCTCAATCAAAATCCTAGTTCATCAAACTTCCTTCCCAAGGAATCCAAATTCCTCCATTTATTTCTCCAAAGAAATTCAAGATTGAGGATTCCCAATACAAGGGCTCTAAGAATTTATCTTCAAAGCATCAATAGGAATCCACGATTCAAGTTTTTCATCAAAGATCACCAATTAAGGTATGTGGGGTTATGAACAAGGATGCTCCTTTCATTTTTGTACCCAAAACTTATTTTAATTACGAATTTACTGAATTTTATATGAGTTTTCATGAAATTGAAGTTAGGGTTTATACCCATTAATGTTGTTTACAAGCTTATGAGATTTCCAATGATTTAGAAGTTAAATTACATGATTATGTTCATATTTTATTGCATATTGCTGAAATTTTCAGATTTAAAGTCGAGTTATGAATGTTTACATTACCAAACATGAATATTATGATGTTTTAATATGAGATTGAAGCATGGATTATTTTTTCAAGATTGATTTTATGATTTTAAGAAAGATGATGCTTTAAGCATCTTATGAGTAGATTATTTATAGTTTTTCAGTAAATCTTTGATCTTTCGATCACTGATTAAGCTTTGAAATCCATTTTACAGATTATTACAGTTTACAGAACTCAGATTAGCTTTATTTACAGATTTACTCATATAAATACATGATTGGTTTTCCATATGAGCCCTTATGTTAGTTTTAAAAAGTGTATTTTTAATGGTTTGAGCATACAGATTTAAGAGGGAGTAGTATTTAGAACCGAGCGGAAAGTGTGGGATTAGCATGCCCTATCTTCCATAAAACTATGAGCCAACTTAGGTACTAATTGAGATTATTTGCATTTCTATATGGATGATAGATTTAGCTTGTGATTGATCACATGGATTAGGTTATACTCTCTGGAAAGAGTATGACACCTCTCCCCAACGTGAGGTTTCTTCCTTAGGAGGCCAAGACGTTGGAATCCATGTTAGTTCGCATGGTTTATATCGGTTAAGAGAACCTTCCTTGCAGGACAGTTTTCAAAAGAATTCCCTAACAGTAAAGATTTTTCAGAATAAGTTTTCAGGTTTCACTTAACCTATATGATTTGAAAATAAGAACATAATACAGATTTTAGAACTAAGTGTTGTGACTCACAAGAATTGTATTGCATGCTTTACTATTCATGATTGATGATCTTTAGGTTTCATATTTACTCAAGTCTATGTGAGTCATTTACATTTAGCATGCATGATTTTATAAACTTTGATGACATTGTTTACTTATTGCATTCACCCTTATATAGTCAGTACATCCTCAAAGTACTGATCCACATATATGTCTATGTGCTATATTGTCTCATAATATAGGTTTAGGTGCTCAGCCGTAGCAGCGCGAGTGATTTTAGAGCATCTCATCTACATCTCTGCAGTTGGTGAGTCCTCATAGTTTGGGGACTTAGCTATTCATGTTTTCAGTTTATTAATAGATGTTTTCGTATTCATTTTAGACAGTTTGAGTCAGTTGGGGCCTCCTTGTGACTCCCTAGATTTAGTCAGTAGAGTCTTATCGAACTACTAGATTCAGTTTTAGATCTCAGTTATAGTATTTAGACTTTTAGTATTTGCTTTATCAAACTTTTGAGATTAGTATGATTCAGATATGCCTAGATAATTCAGACAGTTTCCGCATTTATTATGATTTTTCATTCATACCTTCCTGAATTTGAGATTCAGATTTAGAAAAGGCAGTCAGGGTTAGCTCAGAACTACTTGTAGTTCGGAGCTCCGTGTGGCATCTTGGAAATTAGATTTCAGGGCATTACAGATATGTCTAAATTAGCCTTCACAATAACGTACTTGGTATGCACCAAAGGTGTGTTTGGTATGGCGAAAAATATTTTTCAGAAAATATTTTTAATTTTCTCATAAATGTTTTAAAAAATATATTCAAATGGGCATATTATACTTTAATTAAAGAAAATGACATCTATATATAAAGTTGGAATTTTTTTTAGAACTCTCATTCTATATCACCACTCCCAGCACCACCACCCAATCCACACTGACACCAAAGGCCATCAACACCTGACCCCCATCCTTTGGACCTACCACTCCATCATGAAATCCACACTATTTTCTACTTAAGCATATATCCTCTCCCCTAACCTATACACTTGCTTCTCTAATCTATTTCCCTAATATATACCTTTTTCTAAATCGGGCCGCCACCCCTAGTACTCTACTTAGGACAAACCCTTCATTATCTTTTATTGAGGGTCGAGCCTTTGACTTCGTCCAAATTTCTAATCCTGACCCCAACATCAAGTCAAAATATAGACCTGAGTTTGACCCTTACCCAGTCAACTTTTGACGCCAACCCTAAATCCTAATTCGACCTTTCCCCAACCTTGATTCGAGATCCTACTCATAACCTCCACTAAGATCATACTCGAAACACGACTCAAACCTAACCCTAAAAACTTACTTTTTCTAAAAATATTTGCTAAATATATGATCAAGATAAATAGTATTATTGGTAACTTACTTGGGATCAAATTCTTAGGTGATATCTTGTTAAAACAATTTATTTCATAATGTAGTGTGACAGAATCTACCTTTTCTTGATTTTATTGGAATGTAGTGTGAGTAATAATTGGAGCATAAATGAGGAGAATTTTGTGGTAAGTACATTAGTTTTTTCTTTTCTTAATAAAAACAACTAGAGTGGTCGAGTCATAGCATTGTAAACCCATAGCTTTAATTTTACTTTGAAAAAAGGTAGATGAATCTCTAAATTAACCAACACTACCAACTTCTCTCAATTTTATGTCTTAGTTTAACATTCTATGAAGTTTAAGAAATAAGGTGGAAGATATATATAATGTAAAATAAAGAGTCAAGTGGTATTTGATTTAAACAGAGCATAAAGAGATTTCCCACCTGATACCATTTGTAGGGAGGTGCGCGGATTTAATAGGTATAATAGATTTAGTGGGTTTTCTAGTGAATCTATTTTTATTTGTGCGTGGATATTTTTTAAATTTTGTTTTAATATCTTTTAATGATTTACTTTTTTCGTAAGATATATTCATTAATTATTTTATCCTGTAGTAATTGCAGAGTTACAAATTTCTGTATAATATTTTATCCTATCTGTGCTATAATGTATATCTAATTCTAGATTTTCAATGTTATTTATTATCTTGTGTTGTTCTTCTCGTAGTGAGTTTTTTAAATTATATAAACTATCACATGTACTTTTATCTAAATTTTCTAAGGTTTTTTCTATCCATATTAATTTTTCTTTTAGGTCTTCTATTATTTTTCTAATTCGGTTTCTGTAATTAATTTCATTATTTAGATTTTCTTGATTTTCTCTAGTTTGTCTAATATATTCTAACATTTTTTAATCTGAATAATATCCTTCTGGGTAAATTTCTTCGTATAACTGTTCTAGACAATTTGTAGTTTCAATTTCATAGTTTATTACTTCTTCTAATATTATTTTCTTGATATCTATTATTTTTATATTTTTAAGTATATATAAGATTAAAACTTTAAGATAATCTAAATGATCTATTTTTAAAATTGGTTTTATTATAATATTTTGTAGTTGTTTGTTTTAGCCTTAATAGTTTTTGCATATTTTTATTAAGAAATTTTATATTTTTATTTTCCATGTATTTATCTATATTTATTTTTATCTGTTTTTCTAGTAACTGCATATTTTTTATATTTTTTTCTAAAAATTTTATGTAACTTATCATCGTAAATATTTGTAAGAGTAATTAGGTAGATATGGTATATAATTTACTCTAGTCATGTAATATTCACCAAAAGCTTTTTCTAATATGATTTTTCTTATATCTGCTACTTTTATATTTCTAAGTGCATACAAAATAAGTATTTTGAATTTATCTACCATCACATCAGATATATTATCATTCATTTTCATAAAATTGCTTTTTTCAAAATATTCCCTTCAACCATGTACATAAAATATAGTCATCTTAGCTTACTATATACTAGATTATTCTTAAATAGTATGTTCTTCCGTCACTATTAACATGGTAGTTTGGATACTCTTTCCCTTAAACAGCGCCTCTACTCTGGTTACTCCCCGCCACGGCTTCTTGCCTCATTGGTTTCACCTTTAGGATGGCATAGTCCTTAGGGATATTTCTCCGTTTCCTCTTTGTTAATAAACTTCTTAACATATTATTCTTCGAATAATTCTACTATAAAGTAACTAATATGAATTTATTTTATCATATCATGATTGTTGGGAATTATGAAATTAGCTATTCATAATCATAAATAGATATACCTGTTCGGGTAGCTTTGATATTTCTGAGTTTTGTTGGTCCATAGCTTTTTCCATTGAAATATGTTTATCTAATTAACTGAGTATTTTTTTTTTTTTGTGGATTGGAGAGAGCAAAGTGCTTCAACGCATGAAGGCTTGCTTCTTGCAATGCCTTCTGCCTTTGTTATATAGAACGAGAAAACTTTACAATTTACACATATTTCTAATTTCTAAAAACTAAGAAAAAAAAGTCAAAGAAAGGGGGCCTAACTTTCCTAACTTAACTTTTCTAACTTAACTTTACGTAAACAATTTCAACAATTTCAACAACCTAATAAATGTACAACTATTCTAATAAAGACTTTTGTTACATAATATACAATAATTCTGTTTTTGTATAGTATCTTGTCTCCGTTGATTTTGTCGTATCTGCTCCATTATTGTTCTATATCTACTCCATTATTGCTCTGTATCTGCTCCATTATTGCTCTTTATCTTATCTTTCCAGCTGGCATTTTGTCTTCTTTATTCTAGATGTACCTCTGGAATAATATTATCTTCTCCATTGCACCTCGAACATTGGTGGTCTGGATATTTATGTCCAATTATTTTACAGTATCTTGTTAACAGTCCGTCTGAAATAAATCCTTTTTTTATCGCTCTTGCGGTAGATTGTTTTTCTGGGTTAAGTAGCGTCATTATCCATTGTCTTACGTCTTCCATATCTGCTTGGCGTAGCTCTTTTGAATTTGAATATATCATTTGATGATCTCTTGAATAGTAGCTCCATATTGGGTTTCCGTTCATGAAATTATTTGCTAGTTCTTGAATGATCGTAGCTAGTCCAATAAGTCTTTTATTTGCATAAAAATCTGGTATCTCGATTCTAGGTATCTCCGGTTGTTGCGAAATATCTTCCGGTATAATCATATCTCTTGTTAGTCCTATCTTTACAACTTGTATAACTGGTTTTATTTCGTCATATAATATCTCTGCTGGTGCAGTATAACACTTTATATAAAATAAATTTCCTTTTGTTATTCTTTTATAGGTAGTGAATATCTTGTATAATTCCTCCATAGCTGTTAGCTCTTCTCCGTTGTGGGTATATATGGTATTTAGTAGTCCATAGTCAAAACAGGTTTTAACTAGGCTTGGGTTAGTTTTGGGTAGTGCGATTAATTTATTGTATCCTTGTAGTTTTTGGGTTATATAATTGATATTTGGTTCTTTGGTGTCTGTAGCTCTGGGGTTATAGTTTAGAAAGGTTTGTACTCTGTATATATTTTCTATGTATTTTTGGGCGGTGTAGTTGTATACTTTTTTGTCTTGGTTTAGGCTATCTCGGTATGTGTTAACTTGTGGGGGTATGAATAAATGGTCTTTTTGTGTTTTGGGGGTAAATGGTTTTTCAAATATTTTGTTCATATTTACATTCTGGTATCTTGGTCTATTAACTCCTTTGCTTGTACCTGCAGAAGTAGATTGATAAATGTTATGGGTTTTATGGAGTGTCCCAACGTCTCCTTCTAGCTCTGGATTTTTAATGTCTTCCGATCGACATAGCTCTGCACTCTACTGAGTTAGCTGATTTGTAGCTATAGACTTCAGTTTATCTTCATTAGTCTTTAGCTTTTCTATCTCATTACCTATACTGTCCACTTTCATTGAAAGCGTAGTTAGGGTGTTAAGTATTTTTTCTAGAGTATCTTCCTCTACTATTTCAGTCTGTGTAGCTTTGTCTTGATATGTAATCTGCAATAACATTTTTGTTAGTACTGATCACTTCAATTGTAAATGTGAAATTTAATATATTTAAAACTAGTCTTCGAATCTCTTTTGTTGTAACTGAATTTTGTATTTTCTTTGTTAGCCACCAACGTACCTGTGTATTATCTGTTCGTACAATAAATTTGTTATATACAATATATGGCTCAAATGCTAATAAACATTTATATAATGAACATAATTCTTTCCTATTTATTTCCCATTTTATTTCTGTCTCGTTAAACGTACCTGAGTAGTATCTACAATGATGTTCTATTTTTTCTGCTTCATATCGATATTTAAGTACTCCTCCGTAACTATATTCACTTGCATCTGCTTCTACTATATATATAAATTTTCTATTTTCATCTGGAAATTGTAATTTTGGTAATTCGCTACAAAGTAATTTTATTTTTTGAACTTGTTTTTTATCTTTTTCATCATAATTATATTCTATATCCTTTTTTAATTTTTTCTGTAGTGGTTTTAAGGTTTCTGCTAATTTTGGAATATATTCTCTTACTTGGTTTACTAATCCTAAAAATGATTGTAATTTCTTTTTTGTATCTAATTCTTCTTTCGAATTTATTATTTTTTGTACTATATGTTGTTGCATTTTTACTCCACTTTTATCTATTTGTATACCTAAAAATTCTATCTGGTTTTTCATAATTTCAGCTTTCTTTTTGCTTAGACTTATTCCTGATTTTTCTATTATATCTGTGAACTGTTCTAATAATTTTAAATGTTCTTCTTTGGTTTTGGTGTATAATAATATATCATCTATGTATACTATACAATTAGATAATTGTTTAAAATAATTATCCATAAAATGTTGATATCTACCTGGTGCATTTTTATATCCAAATGGTAGCACGTTCCATTCATAAAATCCTTGTGGTACCGTAAATGCGGTTAATTCTTTAGATTCTTCTTCTAGCTTTAGGTGGTAAAATCCTGATTTACAGTCAAATTTGCTAAAATAATTATATCCTTGGATTTGTCTTATTTTTAATATCTTATTTGGTATCGGATAATTATATGTTATAGTTTTTGCATTTAAATTTCTATAGTCAATAACCATCCTACTTTTTCCTCTTTTTTGTTCACTATGTTTATTTACTATAAATGCTGGACTATTATGTTTACTATTACTTTTTTGTATATATTGTTTTTCTAATAATTCATCTATGTGCATTTTAAATTCTTTTAAATCATCAAAATTATATGTTAATGGTTTTTGTGTTATTATGCTATTCTTATCTATTAATTCAATTTTTATAGTAGTTTTGTGTTTTTCCCATCCTTTTAATGGATCTTCACTATATAATTGTTCTAATTTTTTCTGAATTATTTCTATTTTATTTATTGAAAATAAAGTTATTTCTGTTTTATTTATCGAAAATACTACTAGTTCTACTGTATCTTCAGTATTGTTTATATTTTCTAACTTTTGTGTAATTTTTTCACTTCCTTTTATCCAATCAGTTTTCTTTCTTATTTTATTATTAACTCTTTTTGCTCTTACTTTTTGTTTGCATGGTGTTGTAAACCACCAGTCTGTTTTGGTTATTATATGTGGGTATAATTTATCTAAAAATGGCATTCCTAAAAGTATATCTTTTGATGTTAATTCATAATTATAAATTTCTTCTATTGTTAATATCTTATCTCATACTTGTATTTTTACATTCCTAGCTTTATAAATAATTAAGCTTCCTTCATTATTAAATCCTTTAACTATTATTGGTGTTTTTAGTTTATCCCATTTGCTTTCTGGTAAGCAATTATATCTACATAAATTAGCTTCTGCTCCTGTATCTATCATAGGCGTATAATATCTACTGTAATATCCTTCTACTACTATCTTCATTAATACATATATCTTCATTTCATGTTAAGGCTCTTTTTAAGAATAACTTTTCTTTGTTATATGTTAAGGTTAGTTGTGTATGTTCTATATTATATGGTTTTACTTGTTCTAACCATTTTATTCCTAATATTATATCTGCTTTTTGCATTTCTTCCTTTATTTCGAATTCTATTTTTATTTTTCTAACTCCTAATATCATTTCTTTTTCTGCTATATTTTTATTATTTATTAAACTTCTTGGTAGATCTGGGCATATATCATTGTCAGTTTTTATTTCTTCATTTTTTACTAGATATTTTGCTATATGATTTTCTTCTTGTCCTGTATTCAAAAGTATTAAATATTCTTTTTCATTTATTTTTCCCGTTATGTAATATCGGTTTAAATTACTTATTGAATTTGTTTCATAACTTGTTCTTTTTGATGAGCTTGATGATTCTGGCTTTTCATTAGCTATTCTTTTTGTTGTACTTATTCTATCATTTACTATTTCTAAATTTTCTTCTGTATCTATGTCTCTATAGGTATAATCATTATAATCTATTGTTTTTACTATTTGTTCGAATGGGCTTTCTATTTGTATTTTGTTAATCTTATTTTTTCCTGTTATTTTATGTTTTGTTGTTAATACATATAGATTTTTACATCTTGCTGTAAATATTTTACTTCCTGGGGTTAATTCTATTCCTGATATTTTCCAATATAATACTAATGATTTATCTATATTCCTATCTGTTACTGCTACTGAATAATTTGCACTTATTATAAATTTAAATTTTTGGTATATTAGATTTCCTTTTACGGCAGTTATTATGCTTTTTTCTATAGGTTTTATAATTCTATCGTCTGCTAAATATAATTCTATTGGTGTATCTATTCCTTCTCTAAAACATGCTTTTATTAATATCTCTGTACCTCCAAGGTGTACATATTTTATTGGATCTCCTTTACTTTTTATATCATTTATTTCTTTATTAATTATTCTTTTTGTTACTAATGGTATACTAGCTTTTCCTTTTGCATATCTGCAGTCTATTACATGTTCTTTTTGGCATACTACATAATATTCATCCTTTTTCCTAGTAAAAATATTTTTTATTGTTGGTATTTTAAATATTTTCTCTACACTTAAATCTAATTCTTTTCCTTTTATTTCATCAAATATATTACTGTCAAATATTATTTTTTGTTCCGTTCCTTCATCATTTAAATATTCTTCCTTTGTTATTATTTTTATATCTTCTTCAGTCATCTGATTCATCTATTTCGCTATCTATTTCATTATCTGTTTCGTTTTCTGAAATTTCATATATACTATCTTCACTTTCTAATTCATAATCTATATAATCTATCTGCATATATTCGGTATTATCTATTTTTATTTCTGATATTTGTTTATTTTTTGGATTTTTAGGTAATTTACAATCTCTAGCTAAATGTCCTAATTTTCCGCAATTATAACAAGTATATTCTTTTATAGATTTCTTCTTTCTATATGGTCTTTTATGTTTATAATTTTTTACATAATATCTTTTTCTTGGTTTCTTGTATTTATATTTCGATTTTTTATATTTTTTATATTTCTTATGTCTTTTTCTTTTCTTATAATATCTTTCTTTGCATCCAAATTGGGGTGCTATTTTATTTTTGCAAAAAGCTAAATTTCTTATTAATGTTTTTTCCATTTTTAATTCTTCTCTATATTTTTCACATAAGTTTCTATACCATTGTTGTAAATATTTTATTCTTGCTCCTAACGTATCTACTATTTTTGCTTCTTCCCAACTTTTTATTATTTTCGAACTAAATGGCTCGGGTAATTTATTAAAATATAATTTTCTTATTTCTTTACTTTCTTCTATACTATATGCTCCTTTGTAATAATATTCTTTAAATGCGCAAGTATATTCATCTATATAACACATATTACATATTGCTAATTTTAACATTAAATTTCTATTTGTATCTTTTTCTTCATTTTGTTCTTCTTCGATTGTTGTCGTACTACCAAATTCATCTTTTATAGCTGTTTCATATTTTTTTAATAATTCTATAGGTGTTAGTTTAGTTGTTGTCGATGATGTTCCTTCTATAGGTTTATTAGTTCTTAATACTTTTTTGCTATTTTCGGTTAGATTTGCAAACCATAGTTTTACTGATCCTATTAGTGTTTTTTCTATATATTCCGGTGCATCTGTTATATTTATATTATTATCTAATAATTGTTTTATCATATATCCTATCCATAATTGTATTGTTTTTTCTGTATCTATTACACAGTCTAGATCTAAAAAGTTATAATTTTTATTCACTATTTGTTTTGGTATCCATTTATCACATTCATTATATTTTTTAAACTTATTCTTATGGTATATAGGTTTTCTTATTTCTGTTGTTTTAGGTATTATATTTTCATTTTCTTTTTTATCAAGAGTATTTATTTCTGTGTGGGTATTAATTTTTTGTTCTTCATTGATTTCTAAATTTTTTGTATTTGTTAATATTTCTGTGTATGTTTCACTATCTTCGGACTCATAATTATCTGTCTCTTCAATATCTATATTATTTATTTCTAATTCTTCGTTTTTTATTTCTAATTTTTCCTTAAATTGATTTATCTCATTTAGTAATTTCTGTTCTCTATCTTTTTCTTCTTTTTCTTTTTGTCTTTGTTCATACAGTTCTTTTAACATTTGTAATTCTTTTTCTAGTTCAGCAATTCTACTATTTTTGGTTTCTTCTATTTTTCGTATTTCTTCCGTAGTTTGTTGTTTTATTTTTTCTATTTCTTTTTTCCTATCTATCTCTTCATTTTCTTTTTCTATTCTTACCATTGCTGTTAATTTATCTTCTAATTTTAATTCTTCTTTTTCTAACATTAGATATAAATGTTCACCTATTTTCTTATATCTTCGTCCTAGATTAGAAAATACTATTTTTATTTTTGATCCTTCGTAGTTTTCATATATTTTTTCATCTATTATAAATTCTTCTTTATTCATTTTATTGTGAATAGGTCATGTTGATATACATATTCTAAACTATCTATTTGTGATTCTAATTTTGATATTTCATCTTTTTGTGTATCTATTGAATTTTTACTAACTCCGGCAAATATATTATAATGTAGTCTTTTTATTCTTATTTTTAATTCTTTACGTTTTTCAGAGATAATTTGTTTTAATTCTTTATATTGTTGTATTTTATTCATTTTAAATTATATTTATAATATCTTGGTGGATACCTAAATCTAATTTTATCATAATTAAGTGGTATATGTTTCATTCTTCTAGATTTTAAATGTGTTATTAATTTTGATTCAATACTAGATATTAATGTAATTAAGTTGGCTAGTTTTTGTGGATTTTCTTTTGTTTTATTTTGACTTATATATTCTGAATAATTACTAATTAAAGATTTTTTAATTTTTCTAAAAGCTTCTCTATTTTTAAATGGTCTTCGCATAATTAATTTAATATTTTTGTAGGTAAATTTTTTAACTCTAAATCTAATTTTAATTCTAACATGTATATTCTAACTCTAAATTCTAACATGTATATTCTAACTCTAATATATATCTCTTCCGTACTTTTTAAATTGCTGTAGCTTTGACATCAAATATATCACTAAGTTAGGGCCGTGTTCTCAATTAGGGTCATATCTCAAGCCGAGGTTAGAGTTAGGTCCTGGCTTAGTGTTGGATCTTAGTCGAGATGTAGGGTTATGTCTCAATTCAGACCCCACATCGTAGGTCATGGTTGGGGTTAGTTGCAGTTTTTATGTTAGGATTGGGTCAGGGTCGAGCTGAGGATCAAGTTTTCAGTTGGGGATGAGGTTAGGATCAGAGGTTATGGTCAGGGTTGTATCTTCGATCAGTATTGGGGACAGGTTGAGATAAGGGACTTGGACCATGTTAAATATGGATAAGGATCTCTAGGTCTCGTACCATAGTATTCATGCAAATTATATCTATGTGCTCTTGAAAGAATTATGTTTTAAAATCAAACACCACAAAATAAGTAAGAAAGTCACTTACTTTTCAAGAAAAATGTTTTTTTCTTTCTGCACCAAACACACCCTAATTCTTTCTCATTCCTACTTTATTTTCAATTTCTTGAAAAGGGTTCAAGATCTACTACTCATTTATGCTTAATAAGGAGAGGGAAAAAAAATCGTATCAGCAATTTATCACTAACTTGATGATAATTGAGGTGATTGATATATCAATCATTGTGTTGTGTGATTTCTCAAATTATTCACTCAAATATAGACATAAATAGTTGAAAAGGGAGAGAGACATGCTTGGATTATTTGGGAAAAGCCAATTTTTTGTCCCTTGACTTCAGCAAAGGTCATTGATCACCCGGTGATGCGAGGGTGTTGCACAATATAAAAGGATTATTATGATAAGAGAAAAAGATGTCAAATAAAATAGAGGGTTCCAGAAGTGGGAAATCAATAGTAGGAAACTATGCATAACTCAAGTCTCAAGGCTTACTGTATAATTATAACTAACAGTTTCTACAAAAGAAAAAAATTGAAATTGGGAAAAAATTATTTTGTAGCTGAATAGCAAGTTTATCGATAATCCTAAAAATCAGTTACCTATGATCTATATTTCGGAAGCGAGATGCATGCACAATGCATAGTGTTTACTTATTAAATCCGGTTTATAATAGTGTTTTTCGTTTTTCAATTTCTTGATTAATATTATTGAAGTAGTATAGTAAAAAGTTACCTAAAAATGGATGCCTCCCTAAATTAATGGCATAAAAATTATACATATTGTATAAAAGCATTGCTAACTTATATGTTTACATGAATCTAAATCTTTTTGAAGCTAATTACTCTTTATCTCAACTTTTTCTAAAATTATTAAAAGTTTCTGATTTAATCCATACAAATACATCACATTTTTCTAAACATACTCTATGCGTTTGCTTTTACTTGTAATTAATTTTTTAATTAAATTTCTGTTTTTAACTGTCATTTTTAATATATTTTTGACAATTTTTTTTCTATTTTGTCCTAACCATTAATTGTTTTTCTCTAAATTAATTTCAAAACACAATGTGAACATCATTTAATAGAGGTACTATAGGAAAATAGTCATCTTATTAATTATTTTTCTTAATAAATATGTAAAGTTAAAATGTGTCAAGTAAAATCGAACAAAGAGAGTAATATAAAACGCTTATATATTACGGGTAAATCAAAATTAACCTCATTTACTAGTAAAGATCTGCAACCAAGTGACGCAAAACAAAGCCTTCCGCCATTAGTGTTGGAGCATGAAATTTCAATAATAATTTTAAGATTTAGATACGTAATTTAAAATTTTTGAATCACTTCTTCCACTAAATTATCTTTTAATTAAAAATTCAATATTTATATTTTTGCAAAAGAATTTTAAAAAAAGAAACAATTTGGAGTTTAATTACAAAAATTTTGATATCTTGCATAATTATTAAAATTCTGAATCTGGGTCTGTCGAGATACATAATTAGCTTCTGATAATCCAACGAAGATACATTTTTTTTCTTTGTAAAGATACATAATTAAATCCTAATATATATTTTTTTTCGATTTTGGGTATGTCGAGAGACATAATATATCTAACGAAGATACATTTTTTTCTTTGCAAAGATACATAATTAACTCCCGGTATATTTTTTTCTGATTTTGAATCTGTCGCGATAAATAATTAGCTCCCGATACACTCAAAAAAGATATATAATTAGTTGAAAGTTTTATAATTACATTGTAAGAATAAAAATTTATGTAAATATAATATGTTAAGACGTATGTTTATATTATTTTATCCTAAAAAAATAACCTATTTGCATAATGTGATTTTAATTAAATTTCTTCGGTAGACTTGGCTCACCTTGCCTACCACCAAAAACATACTAAACATGTCTAAACATGATATTGTATATTTTGCTCCACTCCATTTTCTTTTTCTGATTCACACCCAAATCAAGGATCGACAACCTCTACCCCACCCTCCACTTCCGTCATCAAAAAAAGAACAAAAAGAAGAAATGTAAAAGCTACTTTTTGTGTTGGGTTCGAATACGTAAGTGCATATTCTTTTTAGATGATCCACCTATATCTAGCAAAATAATTTATTCCATTTTCAATTTATGGAAAATCCTTTTTTCGATATATAATTTTCCTTCTAAATTTTGTGAGTATAAATTGTTTCACAAAGGATAAAGAAAAAAATATAAAATCTAATTATTTCTAATTATAAAAATATAATTATTTTTTAGACACATTAAAAATAAAATTGTATAGGACAAAATTCACGCTTGATAAACAAATGAAATAGATTACAACACATATGACTGAATTAAAATAGAAGAGACAATGGTTGTTCTTAAATTGACTTAAGACTAAATCTAATATTGGTATGTTTCCAGTCATTTCACATTTGGGCATACAACTGACCTTTTGGGATTGTAAAAGATCATCTGATGATTCGTTAATCAACATGATGATTCGTTCGATCAACAAAAAATTTACAGCACAATTTTATTCTCTTATTTTTCTAAAAATTACACAAATATATAACTTATGTTTTTAATATTACAAAAAATCTGAACTCTCTAAACATATTACAAAAATCTCAACACATACACAAAATGCTATGTATATGTCAGCTATGTTGTGTATATTAATATGGAGAGAGAATAAAATAATTAAAAAGGTGGAAGAAAGTGTAATTACTTCCATTTATGTTATTTATACTTTATTTTTTCTAAAAATTACACAAATACACGACTTATATTTCTAATAGAACAAAAAATCCCAACTCTCTAAACATATTACAAAAATTCCAACATATATATAGAATGCTATGTATATGTTGGCTATGTTATGTATATTAATAGGGAGAGAGTAAAATAATTAAAAAAGTGGAAGAGAGTGTAATTACTTTCAAAATGATTGGTATTTATGTTATTTATACTTATTTTTTTTAGGTAAAAGATTAAAAAGGACAAAAATAGGCCCAATCCAATAAGAAATGGGGCATAAAGCCCAAATGAAACAACAAATAAATAAAAAGGTGACAAATTCGTTAATCCCTAAAATCTAGGGCATGTGTTGATCTGAGCTTATCGATTCTTCTTGAGCTTCTTGCTTGGTTGCAATAGTAATCCTGGACAAGAAGACAATAGAGATTATGGTGGTGGTGAGCTGACTACCTTTTTGGTAACTTATCTTTTTTAGATTGCCAATCTTCCAAAGTCTTTGGAAATGGTTAGGTTGTTTGATGCTATAGTAGTTAACATCAAAAATTTTAAAACTCAAATTTAGTTATGATTTGAGGAAGAGGTCGTAATTCTTGAATTTTGAGAGGGGAGTTTTTTCATGTAAAAATCTAGTTGATTGCTTTTGTGTGAAACTTTCTTATTTAAAATTAGATTAATGAAGAACCTAATTCTTCAGTATATAAGGGGTATCATAGAATACTAGAAATAAAGATAAGAATGTCTACCACATGCCTCAAAAAGTGATTACAGACATGAGACAATTAGTAAAATAAATCACAAATATGCCTCGGGGCAGTTCCTTATAATATATAGAGGTTGCGTTGTTACTCATGTCACGTAAAAGAAAGATTTTTTATGATGAACTAATAAAGAGGATAAAGAATAAGCTATAGGTTTGAAAGGACAGATATTGTCTTAAAGAAAAAATAGTTATGATCATCAATGTCTTACAAAATATTTGCATTTATGTTGTCAACTATAGCCACTCCTCCAAATGTGTCATGAAAGAGCTGGGATGTAAATCTAAAACACATGTTATTTTATCATCTTTTGCCCCACATTAATTATTATTATTATTATTATTATTATTATTATTATTATTATTATTATCAATTTGAGCAAGTCTTCTTGGTTTTCTCTAATTTTCTTAATATATTCTGACATTTTTAGTATGTATAATATCTAGCTGAATCTAAATAATATTGATGTTCATAATATATGCGTAAGTTTTCTATATTGTTTAATAATTCTTCCTCTTCATAATCTTGTAATTTTTCCCATATTATTTTCTTTATGTCTATAATTTCTATGTCTCTAAGTATATATAAAACAAGTATTTTAATATCATTTGTCATTTAGGCTTAATTAAATGTTTTTTTCATAATATTTACTAGCTGTTTATTTTAGTCTAAATAATATCATGTGTACGTAAGTATTTGTAAGAGTAGTTAGGTAGGTATGGTATGTAATTTACTATAGTCATATAATCTTTACCAAATATTTTTTCTAATATGATTTTTCTTATATCTGTTATTTCTATATCTTTAAGCACATACAAAATAAGTATTTTAAATTTATCTATCATTTCGTCAGATAAATAATTATTCATTTTTCATAAAATGCTATTATCAAAATATTCCTTCCAATCATAAACATAACAAAATATGATCATTTTAGATTACTATATACTAGATTATTCTTAAATAACATGTTCGTCGGTCACTATTAGCATGGTAATCCAGATACTTTTCTCTTAAACAGCGCCTCTACTCTGGCTACTCTCCACCATGACTTCTTGCCTCATTGGTTTTACTTTTAGGATGACATAGTTCTTAGGGATTTTTCTCCGTTCCCACTTTGCTAATAAACTTCTTAACATTATTCTTCGAATAATTGTACTATAAGGTAACTAACATGAACTTATTTTATCATATCATGATTGTTAGGAATTTATGAATTTAGCTATTCATAACTGTAAATGAATATATCTGTTCTGGCAGGTTTGATAATTCTAAGTATTGTTCCTCCATAGATTTTCCATTGAAATATATACCTGTTTTTTTCCAATAAATAAGCAAACTATTTATTGTAGACAAGAGAGAGTTTTTTTTTGCTTCAACGCATGAAGACTTGTCTTTGCATTGCCTTCGGTTCTTCTATTTATAACTGAAATTTACAGATGATTTCTTTATACGTTTTCTAAAATAACTTTAAAAATCAAAGCATATACTAGTCTAGGCTAGACTAATTAATATTTACAAAAAAAGTCTTCATTTTTTAAAAGAAGACTTTGACATAAAGCACTAAATGACAAAAAACATTAAATGCCTAAGACTTTACATCAAAACTTTGTACAAGATTTTACGTAAAGTAAAGTTATGCTAATTTATTCACATATCTTTTGTCTTTATCTCTTTCTTCCTTGTATTTGCTTTATCTTCTCTATTTTCTTGTCAGTGTAGCATCATATCTGGAATAAAGTTGTGGTTGCCACTACATCTGTTGCATATGTGATCTTTGTATTTTTGGCCAACTTTTTCACAAAATTAATCCATAGCATCTTATGAAATAATTCTTTCTTCATTAATTACTTCTTGTTTTTCATTGATTTCTAAATTTTTTTTATTTGTTAAGATTTCTGTATATGTTTCACTATCTTCTGAATCATAATTATTTGTTTCTTCAACATCCATTGTATTTATTTCTAATTCCCTAGTTTCTATTTCTTTATTGTTTATTTCTAATTTTTCTTTAAATTGATTTATCTCGTTTAATAATTTTTGTTCTTTATCTTTTTCTTCTTTTTCTTTCTGTCTTTTTTCATACAGATCTTTTAGAATTTGTAGTTCTTTTTCTAATTCAACAATTCTACTATTTTTAGTTTTTTCTATTTTTTGTATTTCTTCTGTAGTTTCTTGTTTTATTTTTTCTATTTCCTTTTTTCTATCTATTTCTTCATTTTCTTTTTCTATTCTTACCATAACTGTCAATTTATTTTCTAATTTTAATTCTTTTTTTTCCTAACATTAAATATAAATGTTCACCTATTTTATTATACCTTCTTCCTAGATTAGAAAATACTATTTTTATTTTTAATCCTTCATGGTTTTCATATATTTTTTCATCTATTATAAATTCTTCTTTGTTCATTTTTTGTTTAATTGTTAATAGATCATGTTGGTATGTATATTCTAGACTATCTATTGTTGATTCTAAATTTGATATTTCTTCTTTTCGTGCATTTATTGAATTTTTACTAACTCCGGCAATTATGTTATATTTTAGTCTTTCTATCCTTATTTTTAATTCTTTACGTTTTTCAGATATTATTTGCTTTAATTCTTTATATTTTGGTAATTTTTGTACGTTATTCATCTAAATAATATTTTGGAGAATATCTAAATCTAAAAATAATAAATTAATCAAATAAATCCAAATATATACTACTTCCGTAACTTTACACAGCATAGTTGGCTTTGATACCAATTGTAGGGGGTGCGGATTTAGGCGTGGTAACTTTACTAGATAATAAATAGTTATTAGGTAATAAGTATTTATTTTTATATAATGTATTTTGTGAATATTATTGATTGGATTAATTTTCATTTTTATCTTCTTGACTTAAGATGTTTTATTAATTCATATTCTAAATTAGATATTATCGTAATTAAATTATTTAGTGTTCTAGGACCCTCGTTAGTATTATGTAATCTTTTGTATTCTAGGTATAAACTATATAGTTTATTTTCGATTTCTTTTAATGATTTATTCTTCTCGTAAGATGTATCCATTAATTTATGTAATTGTTAAATACTTTGTAGTAATATTCATTAATTGTTTTTCTTCGTTCTTGTATCTTTTACTTCCATATATCTTATTAACATATTCAATTTTACTGATATTCATATTTTGGGGGGTGATTAAATGGTAGTTGATTAAATGCTTTGCTATAATATTCCTTAGCTTTTTCTCTTAGATTTTGTAAATCTTCTATATTATTTTTAAGATATTCTAATTATTCTATATCTTCTGTTTTAAAATATTCAATACTAGGGTGTGCCTTGCACCACTGCTGCAAAACAAACAATTGTGTAGAATTACTGATAGAACCACTTATGCCGCTTATCCAAAGCAAGTGTTGTTTCTATTGTCATGCTGATTGTTGTGATATATATTATGTAATCCCCGTGCTTTTTCTTAGCTTGAAAATCATCTCAAGGATGTTAGAACTTTCTTTGAAATAAAAATTTACTCTTATACACATGGTATTTCCATAATTTTCTCTTCCTATCATGTGAAAAATTGAATAAGATTTCCAACGATATATAATTCGCCAAAATCCGATACCCGGGCGAAGAGTTAGAGCCTTTTTAGTGAAACAGTGTATTACCTGAGCCTTCAGCGCGTCACGGAGATAGCTCAAATGGCAATTGTCAATTTCCAATGTTACTCTGTGATAGTGGCGCGTCGCGCCAAACTTTTAGGTCTCAAAGAAGGTGGCAACGCGATAGCTCCGTGTCGCGCCACCATGCAGATTCCCAATTGTCTAGTTCCAGTGACTTGGCGCGATGGTGGCGCGTCACACTAAGGATGAAAATCGAGAATTTTCTCAAAAATTAAATACATTTTCTAGGGTTAAAAGGGATAATTTTCTACCCTACATAAGCCTTATAACACGAGATTTGGCCATAATTCAGCAGCTTATACTCAATTACTCTAAAAAAACTCTCAAGAACAAGCCCTAGGATTTTCATAGAAGGTTTAATTCCAAGGGAATTCACCGTTAAATTTCAAGAATTTCTTTGTCAATCTTCGTAGAATCACGAACTAAGGTATGTGTAGTATTCATTCATGGACTCCTTTCGTCCATGAAGATCAAGAATCTCTTTTCTAAGTTTACATTTATGGATTTCTTAATGAATTTCATGTTGGATTTGTTTTGCTTATGTTGAGAATGATCAATTGAATTCAAATCCATGTTGGATGATCAATTTATATGGAATTGATTTGTATAGATGTATATTTATGTGAACCTATGAATAAACCCTAGATGATGAAATTAGAGATGAATCATGATGATTAATTTTTGAATAATGTTGTCTACATGTGCTATACCTACCATGTGTTTGGTTAAATGTCTAGATGAAGGAACAATGCCCAACTAGTATGATATCATGAAATCCACATGTATGTACAAGCTTATGCATATCACATGTTTGATGAAGTGCTTCAATATATGAATTATGGATTGTGTTATTGGTCATGTGTTCAAGTAAGCTATGCTATGTTAGTTTCTTCTCATCGAGTCCTGGGGGTACTTGTACCCAAAAATATAGCTGTGTGCCTTGATCCATGTCATGTTTTCACGATATTCTTAGTCAAGTTATGATCCATAGAATTCAGTCAGTCATGTGACTCAGAAATCTTAGTAATCTCAGCAGTTCAGTAATCTCAGTGATCTCAGTACTTAGTAATCTCAGTATTCCTAGTAAGTCTCAGTAACCTCAGTACTCTCAGTCAGTCCTCAGATCTCAGTACATTCCGTCAGTCAAGGAACTCAGTAAATTTAGTTTAGCTCCGCTAAATAATACCACTAGTATCAGTTCAGTTCAGCTAATCAGTTCAATTCAGCTAATTAGTTTAGTTCAGTTAATCAGTTCAGCACAATTAATCAGTTCAGTGTCTATTCAGATGGGAGTAGAAATTAGCACTGAGTGAACCTAAGGATGGGAACTCACCTGTTATTTGAGGGTGTGATTCTTAGAAGCAATCCTTGCGTTCCAGAACTATGTAGCCAACATAGGTTAAGACATCTTAGCCTGCTATATGAGGGTAGATGAGGTGTCTTAACCTGTTATATGAGGGTTCCCACCATTCTCGCTAGAGTTACTTGTTATATGAGGGTTACTCACATGTTGTCCTTACTAGTGGTGCAGTATTGACACCCTTCCAATTAGGGGACAGATTGGACCCCAGCTCAGCTGTTATAGCACAATTGGAGCATGTCGGTTAGATGAATACTTCCCACAGTCTCAGTTACAGTCTCAGTCTCAATATAAAAACTCAGATAGTTCTTCAGATTTCAGAACTGTCAGATATAGTCAATTCAGATACAGTACAGAACTTAAATAGTTCCATCAGATTTAGGACTGTCAGATATAGTTACTCTTGTTATCAGTTATATCAGTTCTCAGAACTTATGTTATCAGTATTCAGCTTTAGGACTGTTAGATACAGTCAACCAGACTAGTTCTTCATAATTAGAATTGTTAAACATAGTTATTCATATACCAGTAACATAGTATCAGTCCCTCAGTATTCAGTAATACAATATCAGTCTTTCTCAATCATCACTGACTCAGATATCTATATCAGTAAGCTCAGTAACCAGAACTCAGTATTCAGTCCTATCACGATCTCAGTTACAGTTACGTAGTCATATATGTATTCTCATATTCATGTTAGTCAGTTAATTAGTATTGTTCATATATATGAACTATTTTTATTCAGCCTACCTCACTTGCATACCAGTATATTCAAAGTATTGACGCATTTGTGCTATGGTGTCTTATACCATAGGTTTAGAAGCACGAGCTCCAGAGAACCAGTAGCATCCCAGTTCAGTGATCAGAGTTAGCAGTGATTCCTCATCCTTCGAGGACATGATGATCACATTACTATTTTAGTTTTCAGTTTATTTTAGTAGTCGGAGTTAGTTGGGGACATGTCTCATCAACTCCTTATTCCGACATTTTAGAGGCTTTTTATAACACCCCATATTCAAGCACGTGTGTTGGCGTATTCAAGTACGTGTATTGGTCTTATTTATATGGAATTAATTTTTTTAATTTATTTATACCAAAATTTGCCCGTTGATGGTTCCATGCGAAGGTTATTGAATAAGCTTTCCAACGATATAAAGATTTCCAAAAACGGATAGGATTCGGATATAATCGAGCACGTTCAAAACTATAAAATGGTGGCCGGGATATTTGGGAATAGTAAATGTGTAGGAAAATTTCCTGCACACAAATTACTGAGGCCAGCCAAATTTTTAGGTCAACTTCGAATGATCATAACTCCCTTAATATAATGAACTGGGAGAGCTGCGACCTATGAAAAGAAATATCTTTTACTCTTCTTTCCAATTCAATTGGTTTCATCCAAATCCAACGTCTGAGTAAGGAGTTATACTCGTTTTACTTCAGCCTATCAAAATAGATTTTTATGGTCAAATTCAAATGACCATAACTCCTTGTACAGGACGAACTGGGTGACCTACTTTATATAAAATGAAAGCCCTTTGAATTATCCTTCCAACGATACCAATTTCACCCAAATCCGATATCAGAAAAAAGAGTTATGGTCGATCTACTTTAGCTTATCAAAATAGTCTAGTAAAGGACAGATTTGATATTATTTAAATTTTAAAGGTATTTTGGTCATTTTCTATTATATTATGGACGGGAATATGTGTATATATACATGTATATGAGTTCAAAAACTCATATTCATCCTCAATCAATGAGAAAGAACAAACCCTAGCCAAATTTGACCTTTAAATTACTTTTGATTCAACCGTAGAAATTTCAAAGTAATCTGATAACTGTGTTTATCATCTTGAGAGTTTCGAACGACACCTATTATTTGTGCAAACAGGATTGCATAATCAAGAGGTGAATTTTAAGGTATTAATATTATTTGTCTTTGTTCTTTTCCATATGTATATGTGTGATAGAGGATAATATGTATTGGTTGTTATTGAAAGGTGATGAAAATAGGGTTATGGACTATTATGCATGGTTTGGTTGTATTGAATTGTGGAAGGTTGATATGGCAATTGAGTTATGGAAGGTGGATATGGTGATATACTATTGAATTGATGATTATTTATGTCTATGGCTCAATTTGGTTTAATGGATTGGTTGGAAGGATAAATGAATCCAAACTTGATATTGGAGGATATTGTATGAATATGAATGGCATGTGAATATAATTGGAGTATAAGAGGGTTAAAGTGACACCCTTTATGGTGTAATTAAGGCTTACTACTTAACCACTAGTCTGGTGAATTCAAATAATTGAATTGTGACGTTTGGTCGCTAATACTAGATTGCTATATATGTTCATTGTAGATAAGTAATCCGAAAAGATGGGAAGTCCATTTGGGACTAGTATTGAGGTTGAAAGTCAGGTATGTAAAGCATACTCTATACCATATCTTTGGCATGAAAGTGAACAATTGTTCTATTAAGAAAGTTTCCAAAGTTATTCAGTAACATGTGATCCATAATGGTTTTGTATGATGTCCTACGTTACCGATGAACTTGTTTCCACCCTACAAGATGTCAATACATTTCAATACTTACTTGTTTTCCAAATCTTACATGTTTATTGCACTAATGAATGTCAGAAGGTATCCGGTTACTCAAACAAGATCCATGTGCTATTAATGACTCCAAAATATTTTATTGATATACCAATAAGTTCCTACTTCATTGTTATGGCATTGATGAATCTAAAACACTTCATTGATGTGCCAATGAGTTCTTACTTCATTGTTATTGTATTGATGGTTTATTTATATGTCTCTTATTGATGTATCATTGTTTCAAGGTATCAAAAATGTGGTGGCGATCGAAATAACAATCTCAAAGATTAATTGAACTAAGTGATGGAAGTTCTATCTTATCGGGTGGTATCCCAGGGGCATAAGCCTATCATGGGTCGATCCCTATTTATGTGTTTATGGGTGGTATCCCAGGGGCATAAGCCTATCATGGATCGATCCCATTTGATATGTATTGGAGGCAGCCTAATGGTCACAGTACAGTACAGTAATGATTACAAAGATGATAAGAATGAAGGTTAAGTGATTGAATAAATACAATGTACAGGTTGTCACAAGTTCTAGTAAGTGTGGTCCACTCCTATTACAATTTATTCACTTGTTTCTGATTTCTATTGAGCTCCTATATCATATGTGATTATCTACAGCTTTACATACTCAGTACATATTTCGTACTGACGTCCCCCACGGGGGACCTGCATTTCATGCTGCAGGCATAGGTACCTCAGCTCATACACCGCACAAGTAGGAGCTAGGATATCCAGCTATTTTTGGTGAGCTACAATTTGCTTTGGGGCTTTCCGTGTCATATCCAGTCACTTTTGGTATTGTATATAAGTTAGTTATATGGCGGGGTGTGTCCCGACCTTAGTTAAACTCTGTGTATTGTCTAGAGGCTTTGTAGACCTAATGTACAGTCAAGGTGGTGTTTTGTTAATAAACGTGATGGCTCCAACGGCCAAGTATTGTATATACATATATATGTGTGATCGAGCTTATATAGGTGATTATTTCCTTTTATATGCAACATGATGCTGTCTGAATTTTGGGTTGTCATAAAGGTATGCATGAGAAGTATAAGGTTATGAGCTGGTTCTCCCGGGCCTCCTCGATTACGGGTGCCAGTCCGCCCCAATAGGATTTGAGGCGTGACAAAAGTGGTATCAGAGAAGTTCGTCCTAGTGAGTCTACAAAGATGTGTCTACGTAGAGTTTTGTTTATCGGTGTATCGTACACCGCATCTATAAACAGGAGGCTATGGACATTTGGGAATTGTTTCTTTTGTTCATGTCTTAGATTGTGCAATAGAGACTATATTGTATATGAAGTCCTAGTTGACCACTGAATCCGTTTGTTTCTCTTATTATAGTAATAATGCTGGTTACCAGAAGCAAGAATACCGGTAAGCAAGTAGATGTGGCTGCCGGAGAGGGGACTAGTAAGTCACCCACTATACCAGCTAATCAAAATGAGGCTCCAGCTGAGCATGCATTAGAAACTTCCTCCACTCCGGAAGAAATAAGGGGGAGGAGAACTATATCCCCAGAGCCACCTATTAATGCTGTTGATCAAGATCTTAGAAATCCAGTGCAACTTTTGACTCGTATAGTTGCTGGGCAAGCTCAAGGGCAAGCCATTCCTACCACGGGTCCTAGTGGTATAGATAGGGCGGCTAGCCTTCGAACAAAGGATTTTCTTAAGATGGATCCTCCCACTTTTACTAGATCAGATCTTAACGAGGACCCACAGGACTTTATTGATCAAATTCAAAGGGACTTAGATGTTATGCATATAACAGGTAGAGAGACAGTGGAGTTAGCGGCGTATAGATTTAAAGGGGAGGCTATATATTGGTACGAGGACTGGAAATGATCTAAGTGTATTGATGCACCCCCAACTACTTGGAAAGAGTTCAAAGAGGCATTTCTTGATCATTATCTTCCATTTGAGATTCGTCAGGCTCGTGCAGATCAATTTTTAAATCTTCATCAGGGAAATATGAGCGTAAGAGAGTACAGTCTCCAATTTAATTCCTTGTAGAGATATGCTCCTAATGTTATAGCTACTATGGATGGCAGAGTTCATTAATATGTGGATAGGATAGATCCATATCTGGTTAGATATTGTACTATTGCCGCTTTGAACAAAGATATGGACATAGCGAGGATCCAAGCTTTTACATAGAAAATGGAAGATCAGAGGTAGAAGAAAAGAACACAGGAATTAGAAAGAGGATATTCCAAGAGGGCCAGATCTATAGGGCAGTTCATGGCATCCCAAGGAGAGTTCAGACCACAGTTTTCTGCTAGACCACCTAGGCCATTATCCTTTTATTCTGCAGCTAGTGCCCCACCACAGTTTCAAGGGTCCAGAGAAAATCAATTTAGGCACAGAAGTGAGAGTTAGAGTTTGCGGATAGTGGGATACCAAGGGCAAGGAAATATGAGACAATCGAGACCTTCTCGAGATCCATGCAATAAATGTGGAAGGTATCATTTGGGTGCATGTCTGCTGGGGACCAATGTTTGCTTTTGGTGCGGTATGTCGAGGAATATGATGAGAGAATGCCCACGAAGGGGCATAGGTGGTATGGAACGACCTACGGGGTTGTTTGTTGTATCATCATCATCGATGCCTTATTCAGGAAGGGGTGCACAACCAATGGGTCCTGTTAGAGGTGATAGAGGAGCCACGAGTTCTAGCGGGGCTCAAAATCGTACATATACTCTAACGAATAGACAAAATTTAGAGGCTTCCCCAGATATGGTTACGGGTATGATGTCTATCTTTTCATTCGATGTATATGCCTCAATTGATCCCGGTTCTACATTATCTTATGTTACTCAATTGGTTGCTGGAAAGTTCGAAAAAATACCCGAACTGTTAGTTAAGCCATTTGAAGTGTCCACACCGATTGGGGAATCTATTATAGCTAGAAGGGTTTACCAAAACTGCATAGTAACTGTTTATGGTCATGATACGATGGCTGATCTTGTGGAGTTACAAATGGTAGATTTTGATGTTATAATGGGTATGGAATGGTTGGCGTCTTTTTATGCCACAATTGATTGCTGTACAAAAAAGGTATATTTCCATTTTCCAAATGAATCAGTCCTTGAATGGAAAGGTGAAATTGGCGAGCCAAGAGGTAGATTTATTTCTTATGTTAAGGCAAGAAGAATGATTTCCAAGGGATACATATATCATTTAGTTAGAGTAAGGGATACAGAAGTGGAGCTACCAACTCTTTACGCTGTTCCGGTGGTAAATGAATTTTTTGATGTATTTCTTGAAAATCTTCCAGGTTTGCCTCCTGAATGAGAAGTAGAGTTTGGTATTGATGTAATACCAGACACCCAACCAATCTCCATTTCTCCGTATAGAATGGCCCCAGCAGAATTACCAGAAGTGAAAGAGCAATTGAAAGATTTGCTAGAGAAGGGATTCATAAGGCCTAGTATATCCCCCTAGGGAGCACCTGTGTTATTTGTGCGCAAAAAGGATGGCTCGTTGAGGATGTGTATTGATTATTGGCAATTGAATAAGGTGACTATTAAGAATAAATATCCTCTCCCAAGAATTAATGATTTATTTGATCAATTACACGGCTCCAAGTGCTTTTCTAAGATTGATTTGAGGTCAGGTTACCACCAAGTGAGGGTCAAAGAGAAGGATATACCCAAGACAGCTTTCTAAACACGGTATGGTCATTATGAGTTTCTAGTTATGTCATTTGGGCTAACAAATGCACCCACAGCTTTTATGGATTTGATGAATAGGGTGTTTAAGCCATTCCTGGATGTATTTGTGATAGTTTTTATAGAATATATTCTAGTTTATTCTAGATCAGAAGAGGACCATGCCAATCACTTACGATAGGCATTGCAGACTTTTCGTGATTGTAAGCTTTATGCAAAGTTCTCTAAATGTGAGTTTTGGTTAAAGTCGGTGGCATTTTTGGGTCATATTATATCTAGTGATGGGATAAAGGTTGATGATAAAAAGATAGAAGCTGTGAAGAACTGGCCAAGGCCCACAACGCCTACGGAGATTCATAGTTTTCTCGGGTTGGATGGTTATTATAGAAGGTTTGTTAAAGTCTTTTCTTCCATTTAAGCTCCCTTAACCAAGCTAACCCATAAAGTATCCAAATTCTAATGGAATGATGCCTGTGACAAGAGTTTTTAAGATTTAAAGAACAAGTTGATTTCTACACCCGTGTTGGTACTTCCAGATGGCACCGAAGGGTATACAGTGTATTGTGATGCTTCCAGAATTGGTTTAGGATGTGTATTTATGCAGCATGGTAAGGTAATAGCATATGCTTCTAGACAATTGCGGCCACATGAGAAAAATTATCCTACACACGATCTTGAGCTGGCAGCAGTTATTTTTGCTTTAAAGATATGACGCCACTACTTATATGGGGTTCATGTTGATATATATACTGAACATAAGAGCTTGTAATATATTTTTAATTAGAAGAATCTAAATTTAAAGAAGCGGAGATGGCTTGAACTATTAAAGGACTACGATGTTGATATCTTGTACCATCCAGGGAAAGCAAATGTGGTAGCTGATGCGTTAAGTCGTAAGTCTATGATGGCGCCTATAGAAAGGCAAGGGATGATTAAAGATCTTCAACAGTTAGCTAGTTTGGGAGTTCGCCTTCTTGAAACTCCGAATAAAGAGCTGATTATACATAATGCTGCGGAATCTTCATTAGTAGCTGAAGTGAAAGAGAAGCAATATGCAAATCGTATTTTATTACAGCTTAAGGAGAATGTTCAGAGTGGTGCGACCAAGTCATTTGAGCTTACGCGAGAAGGAGTACTTCAGTACCAAAACCGATTGTGTGTGCCGGATGTAGACGGGATAAGAAAGAAGATTATGACAGAGGCACATTGTTCAAGGTATTGTATTCATCCAGGATCAACCAAAATGTATCAAGATTTGAAAGATATGTATTGGTGGAATGACATATAGAAAAGCATTGCAAAATTTGTAGCTGAATGTCCAAATTGTCAAAGAGTTAAAGTTGAGCACCAAAAACCCAAAGGTTATATGCAATGCATTGATCTTCCAAGATGGAAGTGGGACATGATCAACATGGATTTCATTATTGGTTTGCCTCGTACATCCCAAAAGTTTGATTCTATATGGGTGATTGTTGATCGGCTTACCAAATTTGCACATTTTCTACCAGTTAGGACCACTTACACAGTTGAAGAGTATGTAAACCTGTACATTAAAGAGATAGTCTGATTACATGGAGTGCCAATCTCTATTATATCAGATCGGGGAACCCAATTTACCGCAAACTTTTGGAAGTCTTTTCAGAGGTGTTTGGGAACACAAATGAAGTTGAGTACAACTTTTCACCCTCAAATAGATGGACAAGTAGAACGTACCATCCAAAAACTTGAAGATATGCTATGAGCTTGTGTAATAGATTTTAAGGGCAATTGGGATGATCATTTACCTCTTATTGAGTTTTCCTACAATAATAGCTATCATGCAAGTATCAAAATGGCACTATATGAAGCTTTATATGGAAGGAAGTGTAGATCACCAATAGGATGGTTCGAAGTGGGTAAAACTCTTTTGTTCGGACCGGATCTTGTTTATCAAGCCATAGAGAAGGTTAAAGTAATTCAGCAACGGCTGAAAATAGCCCAAAGTTGACACAAGTCATATGTGGATAATAGAAGGGGAGGGCTAGAGTTTTCTATAGGTGATTGGGTATTTTTGAAGGTGTCACCAATAAAAGGGATAATGAGATTTGGCAAGAAAGGGAAGTTGAGTCCACGTTATATAGGCCCGTATAATATCACTCGAAGATTTGGAAAAGTTGCATATGAATTAGAGCTACCCCAAGAGCTCTCATCAGTACATCTGGTATTTCATATGTCAATGCTTCGAAAGTGCATCAGAGATCCATCACATATCACTTCTACTGAGGATGTGCAAGTTGCAGAAGATCTTACCTATGAGGAAGTGCCTATTGCTATTCTACATCGCCAAGTTAAGAAGATGAGAAATAAAGAGATAGCATTGGTGAAAGTACGTTGGAGAAATCATCAAAGGGAAGAGATTACATGGGAAGCTGAGGAAGCAATGAAATCTAAGTACCCTTATTTGTTCAAAGATGAAAAGGAAGTTCAAGAAATGGAGTTAGAACATTAACAAGTAAGTTGTTTTTTATATATGCATAGTATTTATGTGATGATGTGAATGTTAATGATGGACTTGAACTTGTTTTGGTTGAATAACTACGCTAATATTCGAGGATGAATGTCCTAAAGGGGGAAGGATGTAACACCCCATATTCAAGTACGTGTATTGGCGTATTCAAGTACGTGTATTGGTCATATTTATATGGAATTAATTTTTTTATTTTATTTATACCGGAATTTGCCCGTCGATGGTTCCATGCGAAGGTTATTGAATAAGATTTCCAACGATATAAAGATTTCCAAAAATGAATAGGTTTCAGATATAATCGAGCACGTTCAAAACTATAAAATGGCAGCCGGGATATTTGGGAATAGTAAATATCCAGGAAAATTTCCTGCACACAAACTACTGAGGCCAGCCGAATTTTTGGGTAAAATTCGAATGATCATAACTCTCTTAATATAATGAACTTGGAGAGATTCGACCTATGAAAATAAAGATCTTTGAGTTTTCTTTCCAATACAATTTATTTCATCCAAATCCAACATCTGAGTAAGGAGTTACACTCGTTTTACTTCAGCCTATCAAAATAGATTTTTAGGGTCAACTTCAAATGACCATAACTCCTTGTACAGGACGAACTGGGTGGCCTACTTTATATGAAATGAAAACCCTTTGAATTATCATTCCAAAGATACCAATTTCACCCAAATGCAATATCGGAGCAAAGAGTTATGGTCGATCTACTTTAGCTTATCAAAACAGTCCACCAAAGGACAAATTTGACATTATTTAAATTTTAAAGGCATTTTGGTCATTTTCTATTATATTATGGACGGGAATATGTGTATATATAGATGTATATGAGTTCAAAAACTCATTTTCATCATCAATCATTGAGAAAGAACAAACCCTAGCCAAATTTGACCTTTAAATTACTTTTGATTCAACCGTAGAAATTCCAAAGTAATCCGATAACTGTGTTTATCATCTCGAGAGCTTCAAGCGGCACCTATTATTTGTGCAAACAGGATTGCATAATCAAGAGATGAATTCTAAGGTATGAATATTGTTTGCCTTTATTCTTTTTTATATGTATATGTGTGATAGAGGATAATATGTATTGGTTGTTATTGAAAGGTGATAAAAATAAGGTTATGGACTATTTTGCATGGTTTGGTTGTATTGAATTGTGGAAGGTGGATATGGTAATTGAGTTATGGAAGGTGGATATGGTGATATACTATTGAATTGATGATTATTTATGTCTATGGCTCAATTTGGTTTAATGGGTTGGTTGGAAGGATAAATGAATCCAAACTTGATATTGGAGGATGTTGTATGAATATGTATGGCA
>NC_061116.1:13294380-13364600 GCF_002878395.1 Capsicum annuum
AATTCAATAGTATATCACCATATACTATTGAATTGATGATTATTTATGTCTATGGCTCAATTTGGTTTAATGGGTTGGTTGGAAGGATAAATGAATCCAAACTTGATATTGGAGGATGTTGTATGAATATGTATGGCATGTGAATGTAATTGGAGTATAAGAGGGTTAAAGTGACACCTTTCATGGTGTAATTAAGGCTTACTACTTAACCACTAGTTTGGTGAATTCAAAAAATTGAATTGGGACGTTTGGTCGCTAATACTAGATTGCTATATATGTTCATTGTAGATAAGTAATCCGAAAAGACGGGAAGTCCATTTGGGACTAGTATTGAAGGTTGACAGTCAGGTATGTAAAGCATACTCTATACCATATCTTTGGAATGAAAGTGAACAATTGTTCTATTAAGAAAATTTCCAAAGTTATTCAGTAACATGTGGTCCATAATGGTTTTGTATCATGTCCTACGTTACCAATGAACTTGTTTCCACCCTACAAGATGTCAAGACATTCCAATATTTACTTGTTTTCCAAATCTTATGTGTTTATTGCACTAATGAATGTCCGAAGGTATCCGGTTACTCAAACAAGATCCATGTGCTATTAATGACTCCAAAACGTTTCATTGATATACCAATAAGTTCCTAATTCATTGTTATGGCATTGATGACTCCAAAACACTTCATTGATGTGCCAATGAGTTTTTACTTCATTGTTATTAGATTGATGGTCTATTTATATGTCTCTTATTGATGTATCATTGTTTCAAAGTATCAAAAATGCGGTGACGACCAAAATAACAATCTCAAAGATTAATTGAACTAAGTGATGGAAGTTCTATCTTATCGGGTGGTATCCCAGGGGCATAAGCCTATCATGGGTCGATCCCTATTTATGTGTTTATGGGTGGTATCCCAGGGGCATAAGCCTATCATGGATCGATCCCAGTTGATATGTACTGGAGGCAGCCTAATGGTCACAGTACAGTACAATAATGATTACAAAGATGATAAGAACGAAGGTAAAGTGATTGAATAAATAGAATGTACAGGTTGTCACAAGTTCTAGTAAGTGTGGTCCACTCCTATTATGATTTATTCACTTGTTTCTGATTTCTATGGATCTCCTATATCATATGTGATTTTCTCCAGCTTTATATACTCAGTACATATTTCGTACTGACATCCCCCACGGGGGACCTGCATTTCATGCTGCAGGCATAGGTACCTCAGCTCATACACCGCACAAGTAGGAGCCAGGATATCCAGCTACTTTTGGTGAGCTCCAGTTTGCTTCAGGGCTTTCCGTGTCATATCCAGTCACTTTTGGTATTGTATATATGTTAGTTATATGGCGGGATGTGTCCCGACCTTAGTTAAACTCTGTGTATTATCTAGAGGCTTTGTAGACCTAATGTACAGTCAAGGTGGCATTTTGTTAATAGATGTGAAGGCTCCAATGGCCAAGTATTATATATACATATATATGTGTGCTCAAGCTTATACAGGTGATTATTTCCTTTTATATGCGACATGATGCTGTTTGAATTTTGGGTTGTCATAGAGGTATGCATGGGAAGTATAAGGTTATGAGCTGGTTCTCCCGGGCCTCCTCGATTACAGGTGCCAGTCCGCCCCAATAGGATTTGAGGTGTGACACATTTAGACTATAGCATATTATACAGTTATTTCAGATTTATTTTGGTATTGTTATACCGCTTTCAGACATTGTTTTATTAGATGTTTATCCAGTTTGAACTTTATGGCCTTTCAGTATATGTTTCCACATTTATACAGAATATTATGCAGTGTTTAGGTACAAATATCAGTCATGGGTTAGTTTGTGGTCCTTCGGGGTAATGGGCACCGTGTGGTGTTCAGGGTACCAGATTTGGGGCATTACATCTTATTATTGTGAGATATATTAATATTTATACATCTTCAAGGGATTAATTTATATAAGGCTGATACGCACTTCATGTCCGAGATTTAGTACTTAGACAAGAGCTCATCCCTCGCAGTTCATGTCTAGAGGGCGACCATAAGACCCTTAGCATATATGTACAAGGTAAAAGTGAGTGTGTCATTTTATTGATTCCTTGACCGAATCAAGTTATTATTTATTTGTTATTTATTTGGGCTATATAGGTATGTGTATGGTTGGTGGTCCATTGGTTAGTACAGAAAGGGAAGGCGAGTGTTACTATCTCACTATTTATTTCGTATAGCCCTAAAGAAACCTAAATATACTAGGGTGTTAATGCATAATCGTATTATTAAAAAAACGTTAAGTGTTGCTTAAGTGTCTTTCATGATGAATGGTTAAGGGTAAGCAACATTAGGGGTTGAGTATCCTAGAACTCATGGCAATTATGAAATAATGTCTGACTTGATAACGTTGTGGATAGATGGAGATTAGGGTTGAACACACTAAGGGAAAGTGGTTCTTAATGATAAGACTAGTAAAATTCAAAGATGTTTAATGAATTATTATCAAGAAAGATCTTTGACTAATTAATATCTCAAAATGCATTTTCCTTTTTGAGTATTTATGTAATTTAATTTGAGTCAACTGATGATGCTTACTACTATGTGTTGTTTGTACTAGTACTACTCTTGCTATAACTTTTTTTTGTAGTATAGTCTTATTGTAGGGTCGTTAGATTTTTCATGCTTGACATGGTAAATATCTCCAATAGCTTTCTTGATTCTTATGATAGAAGCCGGGTCATATGTACTATTCCTTATTTTTCATAGAAACTCTTGTACATGTTTAGACTAGTTCCTTGGGAAAAAGTTTCAACAATTCTTAAAGATGTGTAAAATGGTTGTAATAGATGAGATAATTATTGTTTTCTTATTGACTACTCCATATAATGTTTTTCACAGGTAGTAAGGGTTATAGTAGGTGTCCACACGATCAGATTGATTTGATCGTTTTAGTTTTGGTTTGACATAACTGTTGTGGTTTGAATATCATTTTATATATTCAATTTTCATATATAAAGTTGTTATTTAATCTTGATTGTCATTATTTATTTGCTTGATAAGCTTACGAATAGTACGTAGGGCTAGTTTATTGGATTTGAAAAAAAGAAAAATGAGTGTAAGAAGCGAAAAGTCTAGTTCATGAACCTTATAGGGAAAGAGAATTGATTCATTATTTAGGATAAAATATAACAATATACACAACCAGCTCTCCAAGTGAGCAATTATTTTGAGGAGACAATGAAGCAGTTCCCCGGACAACAAACTCAAATTGTGAATGAAATGCAGAAGTCAATTCATAAACTTGAGCCTCAAGTAGGGTAGCTAGCTTCATCATAATTTGTGAGGTCTACAGGTGAATTACCAAGTGATACAAAAAATAATCAAAAGGATATAACAACAATTACATTAAGGAATGAAAGAGAGTTGGTAGAACCCCCTCATAAATAAAAAGTTCAAGAGGCAAGTGTAGAGTTGTCATATTTTGAGCCTTTAAAGAGGAAGAGATATCAGTGGTCAAATGGCCTTGAAAATTTTAAGCATCCATACAACTGGTCGGTTGTCCTTGAAAACTTTAAGAAGCCATCCCCTTCACCAAGGTAAAAAACAAGACCAACTCCAGAGATAGAGCTTGTAAAAGAGGAAAAAGAGAATAATATTGTTGAGCAACCTAAGATTGTTAATAAGAGACCTCCATCACCATTTCTATAAAGAGCTCAGAAAATGAAGGAGGATGAAAATTTTAAGAAACTCTTTCATATCTCCAAAAAACTTCACATTAATATTTCATTGATTGATATTTTGAGGGACATGCCCAAATATGTCAAATACTTGAGTTATGTGGTGGATAGAAAAAAAAGACATGTAGAGTTTAAGTTGGTTGCACTCTAAAGAGTCTAGTTTGAGGGTATTATGCAAGATCTCTCAATAATCTCAAATACCTTGAGAGTTTTACACTCTCCATACAAATTAGTGAAGATGAGGATAGGCATGAATTGTGTGATCTTGGGAAAAGTATAAGATTGATGCCCCTATATACGTTCTAACCACTTGATTTGGGAGAGACATTTCTTACTACCATTACATTATAACTGGCAAACTGCTCTTATATGAAAAGAGAATAAGTAATTAAGGATGTTCTCTTCAAGGTGGGTAAGTTTGTGATTCAACTTTATAATTTTAGATTTTGAAGCGGATGAGCATGTACCGATTATTTTGGAATGCCCATTCATTACAACTAGCGGAGCACTTATTTACATGAATAAAAGTGTGTTGAAGGTGAGAATAAATAATGACATTATGATATTCAAATTATGAAAGTCGTTCTCCACACAATCACACTATAGAGACTTGTTTATGATCATAGAGGTTGCCAATGATAAGTAAGGAATGGACGAGTTTGGGCCTACAAAAGATTTATACTTTGAAGACTATCAGCAACTCAAGTTGTTGAAAATATCCAAGCATGTGTTAATGACCGAATGTGACCCAACAAAGGACATAAAGACAATGAGCGTGAATGATGATTGTAATCCTCTTAGAGTGAAAAAAAGAATAAAGTTGCATAATATGAGGATGATTTGATTGAGAGAAGTTGGTTGACATATGACTTGCATCGTACAATGATATTATTAGACGCTACTTGGGGACAACACAAGTTGTAATAGTTTAGTTTTTTATAGTGACCTTTTTTATTTTCTTTTATTTTCTCTAGATTTGGAGAAGTTTGAATACCTAGATTTCCAAGCTAAGAGATATAATTGAAGCATATGTGTAGGGTCATCAGCCTTTTGATGGAATTGAGAAAAACATGTTGTTAGGTAGGCTCTAGAGGGCCTCAAGGAGTATTCTTAATCACTTTTTGTCTTATTTAATACTTTAAAAAAATGTATGACTTTAAGTATGGGTTGGGATATCTTTCGATACTTGTTAAGGGTGAAGTATGTTATAGAAACTTCTTTCTTTTTACTTACTTGATTAGTTGAAAAATATAAAGAAAATATGAAAAAATCCAAAAACACAAAAAGATTTTCTTTAGATTTTTAGATTAGAATAATTGATGTTGCTTTTTAGATTTTTAATTACTTAGTAGATCATACTTTGCCTACCTCCTAATATCTTTTGGGATTCTTTTTTTAGGGGAGACCCTTTGAATCGACTATTTCTTTTATTTTTAGAATAACATTTATTTTATTTTTAGGTGGAGTAACTTTTCTTGACAATCGATGGTTGACAATTGCCTTTAGGGAAGAGTGAATTGATCATTAGGAGTTCAAAAATTATTAGGAACAATTGAATATGAGGTTCTCTTGTAGAGATACATATGACTTAATCATGAAATTGGTTTTAAATTCAAAAGAATTCTATGAACTTCTTTCAAGACACCCAGGCTGTTTTACATGACTCGTATGCAATTTTTAGCTTAAAATTGAACTCTTGTTGTTTCTTTGATTGAGATTATGTATGAATCCTTTTTGAGTTGAACATGTATCATGTGTGTTAGGTATTTTATGATATTCCATGGTTTCATATTGATGCCTAGAACCTTCTTGGTGTATTTATAAAGCAAAATGAAGAATGTCAAGTTTAGAAGTTTATATATACATTTCTTTGATTAGCCTCTTTTTATCCTTTTCTTTTTTTGCCTACAATGGATGATCCTAGTTAATCTCATAATGCATTTGGTCTATTCTTCAGTAAACATGTATGAAGTTTTTTCCTTTTCTTTCAATAAATTCTTAATTTGATTCAAAATTTCTAAGTGTTTGATGTGTTGTGGTCTTACAATGCTTGAAACTATGAATGTATTTTTATATGTATATGATGTGTTCTTGGTGTATTTATAGGTAAAAAAGATGAGGAGGAGGAAGAAAGTATAGATTTTTGACATTTAAAGTGTCAAACGACCTATTCCATGATACTGGGATCTGACTACAGTCATACCAAGCTGTCGTGGATTGAATCAGAGGATAAACTCTCATGTGTCATATAGATAGACGCTTACCATGATTGTACATTGATGCTACAATCGTATAAATTGATCGTGGAAAGAGGTTCCTAAAATAAATATTGCAAGAATTAAGTGTGAATCAATCAAATGAGAGGGTTCCAAGGTCATAGGAAAATGTCAAAATCGTACCAAGGCATCGTGAAAAGAAAGCATAGATTTAAGGTTTGCAGGTGTTAAGTGTTAAGAGGATAAGATGAGAGGGATGAAAAATGTACCAAAAATCCATGAGCTTATACTAAGGGTCGTACCAGCCATGATTCGAAGAATGCAAAAGTTAAGAGCCAGCCTACGAGCACCAAGGATGATCATGGGATGTCACTATGATTGTACCTTTGTTCGTCCAAGGAACCAACTCAAAAAATATGTGTGTATTTGGGAAGGTTTTTATTTTGTCTATAAATACTCTTTATGGGTCTTTTGTACTAGTACAAGCTCTTTTACATTATTTAAGGTTTCAAAGAAAATTTGTTTTCTTGAATTCACAAACATCGATTTTTAGGATTTTAATTCAAAGTGAAATTTTTGAAGTTCTCATATTATTATTATACGTTCATAATTATGCTTTCTTTCATGAATTATTCTTGTGTTCTTGCTATGACAAGTAGCTAAACACTGCAACTAGAATTGTGAAAACCATAACAGATTAACAAAGTAGTATTCATAGTATGAGGTGATTTTTAATGGGTGTTTGGGCATGTATTATTATTCTATTTAGTTTCATTGTTCCTTTTAATGGTTGAAAATGTTATAACCCACCTTATATCTACTATGTACTTTAGCATGAGTAATAGATAGGAAAAGAAAATGAACAATGTGACTTGGGAGTTATTAACCTCCATTTAATTTAGATCTTGAGATGGTAAATGAGATAGAGACTAATATTAGATCAATGATAGAGGTTAGTAATGCAACACCCATGTGACATGAACCTTTGTGATTGGGTATAGTCATATATTAGGGGTGTAACATAGTCATTTAGATGAACATAATTTATCAATTCTGTATGCCGAGCACCACAACAGATGACTAAGTATGAAGAAACTACAAAGTTATAAAGTAATTGGAGAACACAATCCTAGTGCTCTTTCATATTTATTGCAAATCAACAAATCAAAAACTATTACTATTGAAATTTTGATTCACAAAACCCTTTGTTTTACTAAAAATTATTATTCACTGCTTAGATAAACAACTCGATAGAGATTTTGACTTATTCTTTGTAGGATCGATCCTAACCCAATTGAGTTTAATATTTGATCAACAACTACTTTTTATTTTTTTCAGAGGTATAATTTGAGCGACATCAGTGTTTTGATATAAAATAATAGTTGAAAGGAGTAAAATCATAAAAGAAAGATAATTGAGATAGGAAGTCTATAAAAAGTCTAAGGGTGCAAGTGCTTAAAAATTCATATGTTATTAGTAGGGAGTAGAAAAAGAATAAAGTAATAATTGTGTACTCACCATCCAAATGGTATGTAAACTTTCTTAAATACATGGAAAAACAAAAAATCTATGGGTGGGAAGAGTCAAAGAAAGTTAGTTGAGTGAAGAAAGAGTAAATAATGAAAATCTTGTGATGTATTAAAGTGGTTAGGAAAGTGAAGCACACTGTGTTTTGGCACTTGGCAATTCCCTGAGATATGAGCTCATTGTTCTTGTAATGACTCACCATACGAGTGATATGGTGTGGGTAAGGACCAGGTGACCCAAATCATAAGGTGTCTAGTGATTGGTAGTTGAGTTTCTATTGTGGTTATGACTTGGTGGAGTGGGTCGTTTGGTGTGGTGGGAGCCATTGTGAGAAGTCGTATATTGTCCAGTGTCAATCCCTTTGGATTTTGTGTTGAGTACGATTGAAAAATATGAGTCATATGGTCTGGTCATGAGTGGGGGTGAGGGAATCGTATGATAGACAGTGCATGGGTGTCCAACACTCTATATTGGTGATGAATCGATGTTATGAGTCATATATTGTGATCACGAGTCACGGGGTTGACTCGAAACCAACTACGGTAGTTTTATAGCTTTAAGTTAGGGGCATTCTAGACATTTTTTTTAACTTCCTTTGATACCACGACATAAAACACTTGTTGGGGCTTCATTAACTTATTATTCCCAATCAAAAACTCTTAAAAATCTCTAAAACTCTTTGCTCAAGCAAGAGGCTAGGGTTTCTTCACGACAATCAATTAGGGCTTTCAAGAGTGATTCTCTCCATTTTCCTTGGTGTCTAAGGCATGTTACTCCTCCCTCATTATTATTTTATAAAGAGCATGTGTTTTAATATTTGGTTTTCATGGTATTGTTTTGATTTTGACTTAATGGTTGGGGTTTTGGGTTGTTCATGGTTGAACATTGTTTCTAATGGTTTAATGATGTTTATTTCATGCTTTTAATATGATTTTAACATTGTGGAATTCATGGTAATGGTAAAAGTATTTAGGGGTACTTTATTTTCCCCTAAATTTCTTAGTTATGGTTTTGAAACATTTGTGCCCTCAACCTATTTTAAAATGCCGATGAGAATGATTTTTGTTACATAATTTAACTAATCTTGAAATCCTTGCATTGTATAATAGGTAATAGGACTTAAATTCCATTTATTATTAACCAAGGCTATAAGTAGTGGTATCTTCATACCGACTATAGCTTGCAAGAAATGTCCTTAGAAATGCTTTTTAATGAATTTAAGGGATTCCCATGTACCCATAGATTACATTATCAAGTTGACTTGGGGAATCCCATGTACCCCACAAGTGATCCTTATTAAGTTTACTTGCAGGATTTCCTTATATCCCACAAGGCTTTCAATTAGACCATCCATAACTACCAATACCTTCCCATTTATCCATTCCAAACCATTTATACCATTTAGGGTTCTATTACTAAGTTATACCATGCATAACTCAATGAAAGTCCCATAATTTAACCAAAAACATTCTCATAGGCATTTTATCAAACAAGTTGGGGAATAGTGTTTCAAAAGCCAAAACCAAGTAGCAATTAACCATTCCCATGCAACCAAATATCCAAACCACCATAATAATGTGAAAACCATAAGTAAAAGACTTAGGAAAAACCATAATTAACTATTGTAACCAAAAACCCCAACATATATTGAGAACCTAAAACCTTACAACATTTATGCCATGAAATTAATTCATAAAACATGACTTTAGCTGGAACTAACAGTGAGGGAGGATTAAATGCCTTAAATTACAAAGATAATAGAGAGAAATCACCCTTATAATCCCCAAATAAATTCTATTGATGAAACCCTAGCCTTCCTTGACCCAAGAGCCTTGAGAGAATTTGAGAGTATTTAAGAGAGTTTGATTGATTGCAAATAGGTTAAATGATATAGCAAGAGTGTTATAAATTATGGCGCCTTAAGAGATTAGGAGGGGAAATGTCCAGACTCTCCCTAACTTAAACTGCTTAAAATTCCCATAGGATTGTATGACCACCCCACTATAATGATACCCTAGGAAGATGAGTGGTACCCTATCTCATACCCTAGTCCTCACCTTGAATCCCAATACTGTCTAATATATGAACACCCCAACCAAACCGTACCTAACCATACGATTAGTACCATGAAGCAGTACCCTAGGCAGAATAGAATCTTCTAGGCTTAACTTAGGGGAACATACGATTGATACCTTACCATTTGTACCCTAAGGTACGACTAATATGATCCAACTATACCTTAGATAGAAACCAACTAACCCACACTGGTTATAATACGATTAAGACTATTCAATTTGAACCTTATCAAATGAGAAGTACTAAGTCGTATGATGTCCAGAAGCCAAAAACTGACAAATATTCTAACAGTCAAAACCTAGGGTGTTTCAATAAGATCCTAAAATATGTGTTTACTCAGAAAGAGCTTAACCTCTGGCAAAGGAGATGAATTAAGTTGCTTAAGGATTATGACATGAGTCTTTACTACCATCTAGGTAAAGCTAATGTGGTTGCTGATACGCTTAGTAGGTTGACTGTAGGGAGTATGGCTTATATGGATAAGGTGTCATGACCTAAGGCTACCCCCTAGTCGCGACAACGGTGCTTACGATCACAATTGACCATAATCTAACCCATGAGTTGGTACCTACTGGGAGCATGAAATAAAATAATAGTAATGGACATGTATGGAAAACAACTAGTAAAGCCATAAAGTCTAAATATTTAAAATTTCTATTAAATCACAAGTCTAAAACATCTGATAAGACTGGTAAAACTGACTGATTATCTGAGTGTCTGAAAGCCTCTAAACTGACTGAGGAGTTGATGAGATAGACCCCCAACTAACTCCGACTAACTGAAAGTAAGAAATACTAAGATAACTAAATAAACATAACATATCCTTGATGGATAAGGACTTACCACTATTACTGCTGGATTACGTTGAGCTATCTAACTGTGGTTGGAAAATTGAGCGTCTGAACCTATGATATAAGATATCATAGCAGATAGACGAGTATGTAGTCAATACTTTAAATGTATTGGTATATGAGATAAGGATAGAATGATATGCATGGGGTACTGTGCATATAAAATAAGGACTAAATGAATAGCATAAGATAACTAAACTTGAATGCATAAAAATTATAATATCTGAGAATGTAAGACTAAGTGTATATCTGTTATTTTACTGAGGTAGTCTGTAATCTGGAATATTGAAAACTATAAAAATTAAATTTCTAAAAGTCTGTATACTTAGTCAAGCAAACCTGAACTAAAGATACACTGAATACTATATTGAAACTATGAGAGGCATTATCTAATCGACATGCCCCAAGATGAGCTAATCGAGGTCCAACCTGTAACCCAATTAGAAGGGTATCAGTACCTTGCCATGGGTACTAAAATACGTTGTGTCGATCCACTAATCTAATGTCCTGAAGGACCAAGGTGTCAAGCCTAAGCTGATGGGTGACCCCTGAGAGAAAGTCAAGCCTAAGATGACGGGTGACCCCTCATACCCTACAACTGCTACTAACGAATATGTCTAACTAATGGGGAAGCCACTATCCCTGTATTCACTTGGTACTAAATCCTACTCCCAACTGAACTGACACTGGTACTGAACTTAACTAAGTTTTAACTGAACATTATTTCTGATAGTGCTTATCATGATCATAACAACTGAATAAATAGGGATATTTATGGTTTAACTAAATCATTACTTGAAAATCTAAAATCATATAAAACACGTATGTTTCGAGTGTTCATAACCCACTAGCACTAAATGATCATAAAACATGATATTTAAAATTAAAACTATAGTATTGATTCATTGTTCAACCCCAGACATGGGTATTCATCAAACATATGGAAAACATGGACTTGTACATGGGGAAATTCTAAAAAAGAGGATTCAACAACATGAAATTCACTTGAATAAGACATAGAAACTAAAATTCATAGAAAGAAGGAAAGCATTCTTGCATGAGATCATACATGGAATGACTTGAATTAAAATCACCATGAAAACATGAATTAAACCCATCTTGAATAATATAAGTTACAATAATAATAGAAAAATCATTCTTTGACTGAAAAGATGGGTTTTGGGATCCATGGGTGAAAGGGAACCATGAAAGAACACCCTACATACCTTAAGCTTTTAAATTAAAAGGGAAACACCAATCTTGATGCTTTCTTGATGGTTCTTGAACTTGGGGAAATTGAATTCTTAACTTCTTGGGGATAAAGGAATTGAATTTGTGTTCTTGGGGAAAGGGAATGGTTTTCTTCGGAGGATAATTGGAGAAGAAGCACAAAATTATTCCCTTACTAATGCCCAAGTTGTGTTATGAATGATTGGGTTGAGGGGCAAAATATCCAATTGCACCTCGGCCATTTAAATTCAAAAATGGATACAATAACTTTACCGTGCTGTAGTCTAATCACAATCATTGAATTCCCTTACCTTGATGTAGTGAATATTAGTTTGGGACTATTACCGTGCCTCTGCGTTATCGTGGTGACCCTCTGGTTCCATGATCTAAACATGACCCAAACCCCATTTGAAAAATCCAAAACTTCTCTGAGAAATGGTCCTTACATCCCTTGACATAAATTAACTCTAAAACAAATATCTAAAGTTCAAGAAGGCTGAGTTAAAAATCCTCCAAGTTTAGAAGCCTTAAAAATAACTGTCCCTAACACTTAGTGAAATTTTAGGCCTTATGTAACCCACATTTTGGGCTACAATATAGACCATGATTCCGATATGTTGATAAGTCACGAAGCCATAAAATCCTATTCCAATATGGCATGTTAATTATTTGTGTAGCATGTGAATCCATTCAAGCTTGAATTTAGACCATAGAGGTCCTTAAACTCAAGGACGAGTTGAAACTATTTCGATCGACTAAGTTTCAGTGGACGTTGTAAATTATGTCAGCTCCCATTGACCATAACTCTCTGTATATGATGATTAGGGAGCCTACTATGTGTCAAATGATAGGTATTTGAGTTAGCTTTCCAACGATACCAATTTTGCTAAAATCCAACACCCGAGCAAGAAGTTATGGCCTTTCAAAGTGATATGCGTCGCCTAACCAATCACCCACGGACACTGGAAAGTATAGGCGATAGCCTAGGCGGAGCCTATGTAAACATAGGCGATGGCCTAGGCGGCGTCTATGTAAACATAGGTGATGGAATGGGCGGCGCCTATGTAAAGAGTTCAAGTGACTTAAACACTCTATTTTGGGGAAAAATGGTCCTTTTCCACCCTTACTTAGCCCTAAAACACGAAATTCAGTTCCAAGGACCCCAAAATACACCCTTATTCATCAAAAGTGCTCAAGGATTCTCCTTAGAGTTTCAAAATAAAAATCCAAATAGTTCAAGATTCAACCGTAGGTTTTTGAAGATAATTACATATTTGGAATCACCAATCTGCAAGCTTTAAGAAACATCTATTATCTTTGGAAATAGAGGTATGTGGGGTTATCTCAAAAATCTCATGGGCTTTAAAAAATTCATGTTTTCAAAATGGGGATTTTGAAATTATGAATATGATTATATTTTAAACTTTTTATGATATTGATTTTTAGCCCTAATTCCAATGTGATTTGATATATTATATATGGATATGCATGTGTTTCATAATGAGGATAAATTGAGAGCATGATTTACACGGAACCCCTCTCTTGATATGATATTGTTTTAAGTTTTCACATGATATGAATCATTTGAAATCATCTAGAAATACATGTCATGAAATGTCTTAAAAATGTCATGATTTGGATATAGTTTTAGACTTTCAAAGAGAGGGTTGTGTTGTTCATGTTGAAGTATATTGCATATGATGATTGAATGAAGAGAATGATATGATACTAATGACTTGCAAGCCGGGTATGACGATATCCTACATAGTATGACATTTGATTGATTTGAACTAAGTTTGAATGCATTAATTTTCATGAGAAAGGTGGAAGCCCGAAGAAGACATTTGAGTGAAAGGGATCATTGCTAGAAACCGTAGTTGCCGATGCGGGTCATATGATATTGTATCCTACATGGGAGGATAATGAAATAATTGGCACATCTCACATGGGGGGATTCCCTGCGGTGTACTCACATGGGGGTTATACCGGGTCCAAATCCCGGCGGCTACTTGGATTGGAGGTTTGGTCGCCGAGCACCAGAGGCGGATTCCACATAGCCGTGGAATTACAATTGTAGGGTATTCTACCTAGCTCAATCGTATTGCATTGGTATTGTAAAATATTACATTATGCCCATGTGTTTTCAAATAATTTGATATGAAACTACTTTATAATGGCTCTCACCTACATTGTGTAAAAATATTATATTTTTGTTTTGATTTCTTTGCGTACCAGTACCTTTGTATTGACCCCCTCTCCTCCCAGGTTTAGAGGCACATTCTAGGGGTCTAGACAACCAGTAGATTCCTTCCAATAGATCGCAAAATCAAGTGGTGAGCCTTCTATATTTTGGAAGGCCTGATGTCTACAGTTTAATTTATCATTTATTAGTTTTGGGTCTACTAGGGGCCTTGTCCTAGTTTTCAGATAGATATTTATTTTCAGTCATGTAGTAGAGATTTCACAGACTTTATACAGATGTTGTGTTGAGATTGTGGGACACTATTCCCCATTATTACTTTCGCATGATTCTTTACCATGTTTCCATTATATTGTGTATCTTCTGTATTTTCTTTATCATATGAATTGTGTGCATGATTACCAGACAGATAAGGGTGTTTTGGGCCTCATTATTTGGAATATTCATCACGGCCAGGGCTCGGTTTGGGTCATGAAAACTTGGTATCAAAGCACAGTTTATGGTCCCTAGGTATCTATGAAATTACGTCGGGTAGAGTCTTGTTTATGAGTGTGTAGCGCGCCACACTTATAAGCATGAGGCTGCTAGGTGTTTAGGAAATGTTTCCCTTCTTTATAATTTAGTTTGTGCTTCAGAGTCTGAACTGTCCCCTAATCAATGATCAGTTGTATTTCAGAAATACAGTTATGCGTCCACGTCGTATCATCGATCAAAATGCTCAGGAAGATGAGGTCTATCCCATCCATGAGACGCGGACCCATAACAGGGCTGACACTCTAGAATTTGTCCCTACTCCAGGAGTCCCTCCAGTCCTGACTAGTCCACCTCAGGCTCTACAAACTAATGTCAACCATCCCCCAACTACGCAGGGAGATATTTCAAACGTAGAATTCAGGTGGTCTATTCATATGCTGACACAGTTGGTAGCTAACCAGACTCAACAATTAGAAGATGTAAGGTCTGTATTTGTTACATCTGAGGCTACTAGAGTCGTACATTTCATGAAGATGAACCCACCTAAGTTCATTGGCACCAAGGTGGAGAAAGATCCACAGGAGTTCGTGGATAAGATGGAAAAGATCTTTAAGGTAATGCATGTGGATGAGGTTGAAAGGGTGGAACTAGCAACTTATCACCTAAAGGATGTTACAAATTAGTGGTATGCCGACTGGAAGGATGCAAAAGGTGAGAGTGCTGAGCCCACAGTTTGGGGCAAATTTGTGAAAGCTTTCCTTGATTGATTCTTCTTCTGGATTTGAGGAAGTCCAAACTGGAAGAGTTTATGAATCTGAAGTAGGGCAGTATGAGTGTCCAGGAGTACACTTTGAAGTTTAATAAACTAGCCTGCTATGCACTATAGTTGACTAGTAATATGAGAGCCCGGATGAGGAAATTTTCATCCGGCCTTGCTGATAACCTGGTACTTAAGTGCCAGGGGGCTATGTTGAATAAGGAGTTAGACTTTGCTCGACTGACCATTTATATGCAGCAGATAGAAGAGAAGAAAAAGAAAATTTCAGAAACAAAAAAGAATGACAGGCAAGCAAAGAGAGCCAGAACTGCAGATCAGAATCATAGCCAGCCATAGAGCGGCAACTGGAGAAATAGATGGCAAAAGAAGAATTCATGGAGTAATGCTCAGTCTTCTGCCAGTGCCCCAGCGCCTGGACCACCAACAGATAGATGATTTTAGAGTTTCTAGACTCATCATAGATCGAGAGCCCTAGATACTCAGTCGCAGGGGAGTGTGACCCAACAACATCGTACTTATCCACTGTGTGAGATTTGTGGGAGAAATCACCTAGGAAAGTGTTTTTTTGAGGGGAAGAATTGTTATACTTGTGGCAAAGTGTGACATCTTCAGAAAGACTGCCCTTCTGCTGGAGGAAATAAGGGGGGATTAAGCCCCAAGCCGCGTTCACAGCTCCTCCTCATAAAGGTACCTCTTTAGTTGCCGGGAGCAGTCACAACCGGTTATATACTTTGACTAACTGCCAGGAGGTGGAAGTTTCCCCAGATATTGTTACGGGTATGTTATAAATCTTTTCCCGTGATGTTTATGTGTTACTTTATCCTGGGTCTACTTTATCTTATGTGACCCCCTATGTGACTGTTGGTTTTGGGTTTGAGCCCAAAGTCATTGAAGAACCCTTCACTGTTTCCACTCCTGTAGGTGATTCTATTATTGCTAGAAGGGTTTATAGAAATTGTGTTGTGTCTATTCTTAGTAGGGATATTGTGGCCGACCTTATAGAACTTGATATGGTAGATTTTGATGCCATCCTTGGGATGGACTGGATCCATTCGTATTATGCCACCATTGATTACAGAACTCGAAAGGTCACTTTTTCTTTTTCGAATAAGACACCAATTGTATTGGCAGGGAGTTCTGTGGAACCTAGAGGTCACTTTATCTCTTATGTTAGAGCTCGAAAGCTTATCTCTAAAGGCTGTATGTACCATCTAATCCAAGTAAAAGATTCGAGAGTTTAAAATCTTTCTTTTCAGTCAGTCCCTGTAGTGAATGAGTTTCCAAAAGTTTTTCTCAAAGATCTCCCAAGGATACCACCCGATAGGGAAATAGATTTTGGCATTGATGTGTTGCCAGACACCCGTCCTATTTCTATTCCACCATATAGTATGGCTCCCACCGAACTGAAAGAGTTAAAAGAGTAGCTGGCAGACCTTTTAGATAGGGGTTTTATTTATCCCAGTGTGTCCCCTTGGGGTGCACTTGTACTTTTCATACGAAAGAAAGATGGTTCCTTTCGTATGTGCATAGACTATCATCAGCTAAATAAGGTCACGATTAAAAACAAGTATCCTCTTCCTAGGATTGATGATCTTTTTGACCATCTTCAGGGTGCTAAGTGTTTTTCGAAAATAGATCTTCATTTGGGCTATCATCAGTTGAAATTTAGGGAGTCAGACATTCCCAAGACAGCCTTCTGAACCCGATATGGTCACTACAAATTTCTAGTCATGTCCTTCGGGTTGACTAACGCCCCTGCAGCCTTCATGGATCTTATGAATAGAGTGTTCTGTCAGTTTCTTGACTTGTTCATCATTGTATTTATTGGTGATATTCTGATCTATTCTAAGAGTAAAGAGGATCACGCCAATCACCTTCGAATTATTCTTCAGACCCTTAAGGATCATCAGCTGTATGCCAAATTTTCTAAGTGTGAATTCTGGTTAGATGCTATTGCCTTCCTGGGGCATATTGTGTCCAGTAATGGGATAAGAGTGGATCCCCAGAAAGTTGAATCAGTGAGAAAATGCCCCAGACCCACGACTCCAACCAATATTCGAAGCTTCTTCAGTTTGGCGGGGTATTATAGAAGGTTCGTATAGAGTTTTTCTTCCATAGATCCTCCTTTTACTAAACTAACTCAGAAAAATATGAATTTTGTGTGGTCGGACTTATGTGAAAATAGTTTTGAGAAGTTGAAGGACAAGCTGACTACTGCTCCTGTTTTGAGCCTTCCTGAGGGTGTAGATAATTTTATGGTTTATTGTGATGCATCCCGTGTGGGACTTCGTTGTGTATTGATGCAACGTGGTAAGGTGATAGCTTATGCATCTAGGCAATTAAAGGTGCATAAACGAAATTACCCCACTCATGACTTGGAGTTAGCAGCCGTGGTGTTTGTACTTAGAATCTAGAGGTACTATCTCTATCGAGTGCATATTGATATTTATACTGACCACAAGAGTTTGCAGTATATTTTCTCACAGAAAGAATTGAACCTCAGGAAGAGGCGTTGGATAGAGCTTTTGAAAGACTATGCTATGAGTCTGCATTACCAATCGAGCAAGGGAAATGTTGTAGCCTACACCCTCAGCAGGCTGTCTATGGGCAGCCTTTCTCATCTAGAAGAAGGAAAGAAAGAGATGGTGAAGGATATTCATTACCTTGCAAATCTGAGAGTGCAACTCCTAGATTCCGAAAATAGAGGGGTGATTGTTCATGAGTTAGCTAAGTCATCCCTTTATGCTAAAGTTAAGGAGAAACAAGTTAAAGATCCCATCTTGATGTAAATCAAGGAAGATGTAGGTCAACAAAAGGTTATGTCGTCTGAAATTGGTGGTGATGGTATTCTGAGATTTCAGGGTAGGTTATGCATTTCGATGTTGATGGGTTGCGGTAAAGAATCCTTAATGAGGCGCACACTTTGAGGTATGTCGTTCACCCAGGCTCTACTAAGATGTACCATGATCTGAAAACCTTGTATTGGTGGAATAACATAAAACGTGATGTAGTTGATTTTGTGTCCAAGTGTTTGAACTGTCAACAAGTGAAGGTAGAACATATGAGGCCAGGTGGTACTTCCCAAGAGATAGCCCTGCCTTTATGGAAGTGGGAGATGATAAACATGGACTTTATTATAGGACTTCCGAGATCCCAAAACCAGTATGATTCTATATGGGTGATTGTAGATCGGTTGACAAAGTCAGCCCATTTTTTGCCTGTAAGGACTAATTATTTGGGAGAGGATTATGCTAAGATTTACATTAAGGAGATAGTTCGGTTGCATGGGGAACCAGTGTCCATTATATCCGATAGAGGTACACAGTTTTCATCTCAATTCTGGAGATCTTTTCAAAAGGGTTTATGTACATAAGTGAATTTGAGCATAGCTTTCCACCCTCAGATGGATGGGCAAGCTGAGCGTACCATTCAGACCCTCGAGGATATATTGAGGCCATGCGTCATTAATTTCAAAGGTATTTGGGTAGATCACCTGCCACTAGTTGAATTCGCTTACAATAATATTTACCATGCCAGAATTAAGATGGCTCTTTTTGAGGCTTCGTATGGGAGGAGATGTAGGTCTCCGATAGGATGGTATGAAGTGGGTGAGACCTAGTTATATAGGCCTGATCTTGTTCATCAGGCGATGGAGAAGTGAAGATCATTAGAGAATGACTCAAAACTGCTCAGAGTCATCAGAAGTCCTGTGCCGATGTTCGGAGAAGAGAACTAGAGTTTAAAGTTGGTGATTGGATGTTTCTCAAGCTTTCTCCTATGAAAGGAGTTATGCGGTTCAGAAAAAGGGGTAAATTGAGCCTTCGCTATATAGGGCCATAATAGATTTTGAGAAAGATTGGTGCAGTTGCTTATAAGCTAGAATTGCCTGCAAGTTTGGGTTCCATTCATCCAATATTCCATGTATGCATGTTAAAAAAATGCATTGGAGATCAGTTTTTGGTATTGCCAGTAGAGGGTGTCAAAGTGACAGATTCCTTGTCTTACAAAGAAGAGCCCATTGAAATTTTAGATTGCCAAGTTCGAAAGCTGAGGAGCAAGGTGATAGCCTCAGTAAAGGTACTATGGAGGAATTAGAAAGTCGAAGAAGCAACTTGGGAGTCAGAAGATGACATGAGAATTAGATATCCGAATTTGTTTGCTTTGATAGAGGATGAGACAGAAGGTACTATTCTTATCTTATCTTTCCTAGTCCTTTATTATGCTTGAAATCGTGTCTGTCTGTGTCCCACATCATCATTCGGGGACGAATGATCCAAAGGGGGGGATAATGTAATGCCCCGCATTTTGGGCTACAATATAGACCATGATTCCAATGTGTTGATAAGTCCCAAAGCCATAAAATTCTATGCCAATATGGCATGTTAATTATTTATGTAGCATATGAATCCATTCAAGCTTGAATTTAGACCATAGAGGTCCTTCAACTCAAGGACGAGTTGAAACTATTTCGATCGACTAAGTTTTAGTAGATGTTGTAAATTGTGTCAGCTTCCATCGACCATAACTCTCTGTATATGTCGAATTATGGATCCTACTATGTGTCAAATTATAGGTATTCGAGTTAGCTTTTCAACAATACCAATTTTGCTAAAATCCGATACCCGAGCAAGAAGTTATGGCCTTTCAAAGTGATATGCGTCGCCTAACCAATCGCCCATGGCCACAGGAAAGAATAGGCGATAGCCTAGGAAGCGACTATGTAAACATAGGAGATGGCTTAGGCGGCGCCTATGTAAACATAGGTGATGGAATGGGCGGCGCTTATGTAAAGAGTTCAAGTGACTTAAACACTCCATTTTGGGGCAAAATGGTCCTTTTTCACCCTTACTTAGCCCTAAAACATGAAATTAAGTTCCAAGGACCCCAAAATACACCCTCATTCATCAAAAGTGCTCAAGGATTCTCCTTAGGGTTTCAAAATAAACACCCAAATAGTTCAAGATTCGACCGTAGGTTTTCGAAGATAATTACATATTTGGAATCACCAATCCTCAAGCTTCAAGAAACATCTATTATCTTTGGAAATAGAGGTACGTGGGTTATCTCAAAAATCTCATGGGCTTTAAAAAATTCATGATTTCAAAATGGGGGTTTTGAAATTACGAATATGATTATGTTTTAAACTTTTTATGATATTGATTTGGTCTTTAGGCCTAATTCCAATGTGATTTGATATATTATATATGGATATGCATGTGTTTCATAATGATGATAAATTGAGAGCATGATTTACACGGAACCCCTCTCTTGATATGATATTATTTTAAGTTTTCACATGATATGAATCGTTTGAAATCATCTTGAAATGCATGTCATGAAATGTCTTAAAATGTCATGATTTGGATATGGTTTTAGACTTTCAAAGAGAGGGTTGTGTTGTTCATGTTGAAATATATTGCATATGATGATTGAATGAAGAGAATGATATAATATTGATGACTTGCAAGTTGGGTATGATCATACCCTACAGAGTATGACATTTGATTGATTTGAACAAAGTTTGAATGCATTGATTTTCATGAGAAAAGTGGATGCCCAAAGAAGGCGTTTGAGTGAAAGGGCTCATCGCTGGAAACCGTAGTTGTCGATGCAGGTTATATGATATTGTATCCTACATGGAAGGATAAAAAAAATTGGGACATCTTACATGGGGGGATGCCCTGCGGTGTACTCACATGGGGGGATATACTGGCTCCAACTCCTGGCGGCTACTTGGATTGGAGGCTTGGACGCCGAGCACCAGAGGCGGATTCCACATAGCTGTGGAATTACAATTGTAGGGTATTCCACCTAGCTCAATTGCATTACATTGGTATTGAAAACTATTACATTATGCCCATGTGTTTTCAAATAATTTGATATGAAACTGCTTTATAATGGCTCTCACCTATATTGTGTAAAAATATTATATTTCTGTTTTTATTTCTCTACGTACCAGTACTTTTGTATTGAACCCCTCTCCTCCCAGGTTCGGAGGCACAGTCAGGGGTCTAGACAACCAGTAGATTCCTTCCCACAGATCATAGAATCAAGTGGTGAGCCTTCTATATTTTGGAAGGCCTGATATCTGCAGTTTAATTTATCATTTATTAGTTTTAGGTCTACTGGGGGCCTTGTCCTAGTTTTTAGATAGATATTTGTTTTCAGTCATGTAGTAAAAATTTTGCAGACGTTATAGAGATGTGTTGAGATTGTAGGACACTATTCCCCATTATTACTTTCGCATGATTCTTGACCATGTTTCCATTATATTGTGTATCTTCCATATTTCTTTTATCATATGAATTGTGTGCGTGATTACCAGACAGATAGGGGTGTTTCAGGCCTCATGGTTCGGAAGACTCATCATGGCCACATCCCGGTTTGGGTCATGGCACCTTATGCCCCTTATTCTTGCAACTAAAAGCTGAAATAAGCTAAGAATAATATGGGGTATTACATAAGTAGAAGCAGGAGTTGATATATATAGTTTACAAGAGAAGATCTTAGGTGAGGCGCATGAGTCACGCTATGTTGTTCATTCGGGTTTGATGAAAATATATCATGACCTTAAGGAGATGTATTGGTGGAACAATATAAAGAGGAATGTGGTTAGTTTTATGGCTAAGTTCATGGTGTGTCAACAAATGAAAGTTGAGCACATGAGGCCAGAGGAGTGTATTAAGAAATTGAGTTGCCTGTGTACAAGTGGTAAGTGATTAATTTGGATTTTATTACCTGTCTTCTCCGATCTCAGAATTAGTTTGATTCAGTTTGGTTCATTGTGGAAAACATGACAAAGTCTACTCATTTTTTTCCAGTGATGACTAATTTTTTGGCAAAGGATTATGCAAGGTTGTACTTCCAACAGATTATGAAGTTGCATGAGGTACCTATTTCTATCATCTCTGATCGCAGAATGTAATTTTCATCTCAGTGTTGGTAGTCATTTTAGAAAGGTTTGGGGACCAAAGTGAGTCTTTGTACTGCTTTTCACTCGCAGTCAGATGGGTAAGCAAAAAGAACCATTCATACATTGGAGGATATACTTCGGGCTTGTGTGATTGACTACGGTGGTATTTGGTTAAGCATTTAGCTCATCTAGAGTTTACTTATAATAGTAGCTACCACTCTAGTATTAGGATGGCTCAGTTTGAAGCTTTGTATGGTAGGAGGTGTAGATCTCCTTTGGGTTGTTTAAGATTAGCGAGGCAGAAATATTTGGCCCAGATTTGGTTCACCAAGCCATGGAGAAGGTAAAGGTGATTCAGGATAGACTTAAATCTTCCAACTGTCACCAAAAGTCCTATGTGGGTGTAAGGCATAGGAAGTTGGAGTTTAAGGTTGGGGATAGGGTGTTCTTGAAAGTGTCTCCAATGAGGGGAGTGATGTGCTTTGGGAAGAAAGGTAAGCTTAGTCCCTGGAATGTTGGTCCATACATGTTTTTAAGGAGGGTCATTAATATTTCATATGAGTTGGATTTACCTTCTAGTTTGGGCTCCATTCACCTTATATTTCATGTTTTTATGTTGAAAAAGTGTATGGGTGATCCATCACAAGTTGTACCTATCAAGGATATTGATATTTCTGATTCTTTGTCATATGAGAAGGTCCCAGTTAAGATCTTAGATCGACAGGTTCATAGGTTGCGGACTAAGGACGTGGCCTAGGTAAAGGTTTTATGGAGGAACCACAATTTAGAAAAGGCTACATGGGAAGCTGAAGAGGATATGAAGTCAAAGTATCTGTTTCTATTTTCCTCTCTAAAAATTTGTTCAAAAGGTATGTGTTCTTCTTAACATCTATATTTTCTAACTTATTTAAAGGAAAGATTAATTTCCTTGCATCTTTGCTTTCTAACTTAGTTAAAGGTATGAGTAGAGGTGGTTGGGATTTAAATAGTGCTATTCAAGCGTTATTCCATCATTCATGAATGAATGATCAAAGTGGGGAAGAAGTAAAACACCCTGGGTGTTTGCCCTTGTAAATTTCGTGAGCATTGAGCTCACTGTTCTTGTAACGACTCTCCATACGAGTAGTATGGTATAGGTATGGGTCAGGTAACCCAACTTTTAAGGTGTCCAGTGATTGGTGGTTGAGTTTCTGTTGTGTTTATGACTTGGTAGAGTGGGTCATTTGGTGTGGTGATGAGTCATTGTGAGAAGTCGTATGATATCCAGTGTCAATCCCTTTGGATTCTTTCTTGAGTACGACTGCACCATACGAGTTATATGGGCTGTTCATGGGTGGGGTGAGGAAGTCCTATGGTGGACAATGTGTGGGTGTCCAACACACTGTCTTGGTGATGACTCAATAGTACGAGTCATATATTGTGGTAACGAGTCACGGGGTATACTCGTAATCATCTGTGGCAGTTTTACCGCTCAAGTTAGGGGCATTTTGGATATTTTCCTTTTTAACTCACTTTAATACCATGACATAAAACACCTTTTGGGGCTTCATTAACCTATTATTCCCAATCAAACACTTTTTAAAATCTCTCAAACTTTTTTTTCAAGAAAGAGGATAGGGTTTCTTCAAGAAAATGAATTAGTGATTTTCAAGAGTGATTCTCTCTGTCTTCCTTAGTGTGTAAGGTATGTTACTCCTCCCCATTGTTATTTTTACAAAGAAAATGTATTTTAATGTTTAGTTTTCATGGTATTATTTTGATTTTGACTTAATGGTTAGGGGTTTTGGATTTTCATGGTTGAACAATGTTTCTTATGGTTTAATAATGTTTCTTTCATGCTTTTAATATGCTCTTGACATTGTGGAATGCATGGTAATAATAAAAGGATTTAGGGGTACTTTGTTTCCCCCAAATTGCTTGGTTATGATTTTGAAACATTTGTTCCCTTAACCTATTTGTTAAAATGCCAATGAGAATGATTTTTGTCACATAGTTTGACTATTCTTGAAAACCTTGCATTGCATAAAAGGTAATGAAACTTAAATTGGTTCGGTTGATTTTAAATAGTTTGGAAAGGCCTTGGTGGCCATGGTGTTGGTTCAATTGGAAACTTTGGAGTCAACTTGGTTTAAGGGCTTTGGTATGGTATAAAAGGATAGAGTTGTAAGCTGTAGTTTTTGTATGACTGTCACTACCCTACCCGTGACCTTAGCCGCAATGAGCATCCCGAAAAATGTAGGCCTGGGCACCCTTTTCTATCTGTCTATCATACACAACGTTCATAAAATATAGAGACATGTGAAAGGTTAACAAAATGGAACATGATCAACATATTCATTCACTTAACAATATGAAGTGAAATTTATAAACATTCAACAACATCTAACACCAGCCTGCGAAACCTCTAACAATTTCAAACCAACATCTGTCTAAAACTGGGACAATGCCCCCAGTCGGACCATAAACCAAAATAAAATAACAATAATCTAAAAACAGGCCTTCTGAAATAAGGGAGGCTCACCAACTGCACACTTCTGATAGATAAATCTATGGCTTAGCGGGACTTCGGGACTGAGCCTCAAATCCTGAAATATAGGGGGTCAATACAAATATGCTGGTATGAAGAACAATCCAAAAACCAAAAAATACATTTATATGCAAAGTAGGTGAGAGTGTGTCAAAAAGTGCATCTAATCATAAAATAGTTGAAAACACATGGTCATAATCTGAATCTTTCAAAACATATTTTGCAATTCATGACCCTACTCTTTACTTACTTCTGAACTAGATGGTACACCCTACAAATCTATGATTCCACAGGTGATATGGAATCTTCCCTTAACTTGGTGGCCAAGACCCCAACCCAAGTTTGCTGTAAGGGTTGGAGTATCTATTTGTCTACTGTGCCATAGGGTCTTCACCAGCATACAGTCTCCATTTCGGGTAATATGAACCCGTGTCGGCAAATCAAGATTTTAGCCAATGATTTGTCTGACTAGTGCCTTATTCGGTAACCATCTAACTCTCTTAAGCCCAGTTTTAGACTCTTTAAAACATATCTTCTTTGAAATATTGTTTCGTTCTTATTCTATTTGTGCACATCATAATAGGGCATCATCGTACCTTGACTTGCAAGTCATATCACACATATTTACTGCCCTTTTATTATTTCAAAATGTATTTATTGACCACCCAAAGATCTACTAAATAAACAAGAGTTTATATTTCAAAATAGTTGAAGACCAAGAAAATTCTCTCTTCATTACTTCATCTACGGTGGTCAACTTTTTTATCTAATTTGAAGCCATTCTTAACGAAAAACATGATCATTTATACAACAAGTAAAACACTCTCTCATTATTCCATAAAAATGGTATAGCTTGTACATAACAGTTCACCAACAAACTTAAACCTTTAGCAGTTCATATAATCAATTCACAATATGTATAATCAAGGGGTTTTCATAGTAAAAGGGAGATTTATATATTTCATGCTCCCATTAACTTCACTATCTTAATATTTCATGATCATAAGAAAATAATTCTAGTTCAAAACACCACATCATAAATTCTACAATACTTCATCAAATCATAGGATTTTCAATCCATATTCGTCATAATCTTGAAACCAATTTCGTAGGCATACACATATAATCTTTAAATTAAATTTAAAAATAATAAATTCATGTCTATGAGGTTTATATAGCCCCGCATACCTTATATTACTTAGTTCTAAGGATAAAACTCAAATCTTGCTTAGCTTCTTTGAAATTTTGACTTAAGAGTTTGCTTCTTGATCTTTGGGAGTTTAGGGTTTTCTTGGAGAGAAAAACTGCATGATGATGTAACAAATGCTCTTTGGGGGCTTCAATATTGTGTTTTGAATGGTTTTGGGTGAGGTAAAAGACATAATTGCCCTCAATTACGCAGAATCAAAACTAGAAAAAATACGAGAGCAAGCTATAGAGCGAGCAGCGCGGGCTACGAAGCACCAGAATAGAGGGCGCGATGCGGGCTCCATTGCACCATAATGGAGCGGTAGTGCGGGAATATCGCGTGCTACCTTTGTTTTGGTGATCCAAATATTCCCTTACACCTGTCCAAAAATTCCAAAACTTTCTCGAGATATTCCCTTTACATCTCCAAACATGAATCAACGTAAAAATCAATGTCCCGAGGTCGGAAACATCAATTTAAGGATCATTGAAGTTCCGGATCCTAAAATATGACTAAGTCCTTTTTAACACTTAGAAATTTTTTAGGTTACTAGCTCTTTAATCATGCTACTAAGGGCGGTATCAAGTTGAGAATGCTACGGGGTGTTACAATGACGATACCAATGGGTAATGCCTAATTTAAAGACTCCTTGGGAAATGGTTGAAATGTATAAATGGGTTTAATATGGGTTTAAAGGCGTATATGTAGTAAATCCATGAAAAGTGGAGGTCCCGGGGGGACCAAAACTGAAAACTCATGTTTGTTGATATGAGGTTTGGTTATGGTGACCGTGTGCATGATGTCACACTTATATTTTGGGGAATGTACTAGTCATCCCAAGTTGTTTTTCTATGGTACGTATTCTTTTTCTCTGTTATGTGCGGCTACACTCTCTAGGGCCCTTTCAGCAGGAGGCTGAATCCATATAGCCCGTGGGTGATTTTAGGACGGCAAAGCCACATAGTGAAGCTAAAAAGTTTTAAATGCATGATAAACCTTTTTCCCTATCCTAGCATGGTATATATGTATTTATGTGATTGCATATGGTTATTTGACTTGGTTTTAAATTACTGTCATTATTTTATCTTATCCCTGAGTAGATACTAGCATTCACTGCGCTAACCATATTTGGACATTGTATCCCCACACGATGTAGGAACCAGTCATACTACCATTCCTTTTACTTAGTGACTTGGATTCGGGAAAAACTTTAAGCCATATTGAAGTGGTGAATTTTCATACTCCGAAAGACTCCATTTCATGCTATGGACTTCTTTTTTTTAATTATTTCTTTTGATTTTGATTTTGGCTATGATCGGGAGCATGTCCCGACTGGATGTTATTTCATTTTGGTTAGAGGATTTGTAGAACTATTATGGTCATGAGCGGTGTCGGTATTGGTGTAAGCTTTGGTATTGGTATTTTCATTGGGATTTGTAATAGTTAGATGTTTGGTTGTGACTGTTTGGTCACGGTTATAGACTCTATTTAATGTCTTTGAATTATTATTATTTTATCTTGTTATATACTAGAAATTCACCTGACATAGGGTGCAGGGCGATTATAATTGGGCATTGGGAGTGGTCTCCTGTCCAGGTTGGACTCGAAATGCCCGACACAACTAAGCCCTGGTTCGGGTCATGTCAGAAAGATAATCACTGTTTTAGTCAAAATAGTTCCTACTCGTACCTTAACCTACATTATAATCTGAAAATTCCTATGTGATCTTAGATTTGGTGTTCTTATATTAGTGGAATACTAAACTAAGGGAAAATATATGGTTTGTCATATGTTGCATGTAAAATTATTTGTGAAAGTGAGCGTAATTTTATTCTTATACCCGTATATGTGATATTGTGTATAAGTGGGAGTGAAGATTGATAACTCTTTTGTTTTGAGAAAACATGGTTGATGAGTGATAGTGAAGCATTTGATCTATTTGCCTAGGTGAATAAAATTGCTTTGCTAATATTATAGAGAGTTCATTAGTCTAGGATCTCTTGAAGTAGTTGCTCATGAGTTTAAATATGTTGAATGAAGTATCTTAATAGAAACTTGTCATCTATTGTAATCGTTATAGTCTTAGCTTGAGTTATCATATTTCACTTGGCGTAATTCATAATCAAGTCTAAGTCATAAGTGTGCAGAATTATTTTAGGACGATCTAGGATCTAAGTGTGGGGTGTTGATGTAAGACTAAAACCCATGTTATTTTATCATCTTTTACCTTACATTTGTTCTTATTTTAGTACCATCTTGAGATCAAATACTATGATTTACACTTTTTCTTTATGTCTTTTGTATGTAGGAGTGTCTTGAGATATTTGAAACTTAAAAAAGAACAAAAATGTGCCAAGGAATCAAAAAATTCAACTGAGGATCAATGTCGAAACAAAATGAGCAAAAAATTGTCAAGTAGGGCATGCCCTGCACCATTAATGCAAAGAAAATGGTGGCGCGAGATTGTAATATAGTCAGGACCAGTTTCTCCACTCGTCCAAATCAAGGAGAGGCACAAGTATTGCCACCATTTTCAATTTTTACTTGTTCCTTGCGCCACTTCCTAGATTTTTGGTAGTGGATCGAGTTGGGGTCTGTCCTTACCCTATTTGGATTGATTTTTGAAGCTTTAAGGATTCCTGAAATCTATAAATGCCCCCTTTCATGTATTTTTATCACACATATCTAATTTGGGGAAGTCCAACACTAGGGCAAAGCTCAAAAAATAAAGTTCATTTCATTTTTTTATTTTATTTTTAAATTCTATCTTGTAAACTGATGATATCTCTTCATCCAAAGAGATTGATGAACAACTAAAACTCTTAATTTGTAGGTTTCTGGTTGAACATAAAAGTGATGATTTGAATATCATGTTATCTATTTTAATTTTCATATATTGAGTTGCTTCTTTTGTTTTAATTGTAATTATTTGTATGCTTCATCACCTTATAAATACCATCTATGGCTTGTTTGTTGGACTTGACAAAGGGAATACAAGTGTTAAAAAAGAAAGGTCTAGTTCATGAATATTATAGGGAAAGGAAATTGATTTTTCACCGAGTATAGAAATATACCCTGTGACGTAACTTAGTTTATACATACGTTATATTCATGCACTTCAATATTAACTAACTAGTATAGCAATATAGGCATTAGGAATAGTCAAAGTAGGCTGAGAGTTGTTGGGAAAAGGCTCAATATCGCTAAAATTAACTTGTAATTAGTAACTCATAATATCAAATTAGGCGTATGATTGAATAACTCAACTGGATTGTCAGAATACAATAGCACTAGAGTGTTTTTCTTAACTAAATCACAACACACAAAATCTCTAACTTATTTATAATTTCTATCTTTTTTCTTAGCTGAATCACAAAACACGAGTTATCTAACTTATTAATAATTGTTATTTTTCTACATTAAAAATCAAATAATCACTATTATTTATCACTTATTAAATTGTTAAAATAAAAATCTAAAGTAGAACTTCAATTTATCTAATTCCCTTGGATATGAAATCTAGACCTACATTTTTTATTGCTTGTATGACTACACACACTTGTATGTGCAAAAATATGCAATAAGCTACACAAGATTCTTATTATGTTATTTTTTAGCAATAAAGAAACAAAAAGATGCAAATATCAGGCCTCTTGTCCTAAGTTTGCTTACTCAAATAGGAAGGTGGACTTGACTTCAAATCTATTTTTGATGTCTTTGAGGCTATATTTTCTACATTATGATAAAAATTTAGGACACAAAATTCTTTATGGACTAATTATATGCGAAACAATTATTACAAGAAGCGATCCCAAATCTAATTCAATTGAAGGAAATTTTTTATGTTAAAAAAATGCCAGCGAACAAAGAAAAGATTGAAAATCACACATACTTGAGCACCCAGGTTATTCCAATATTTGGTATGAAAACTAGAATTAGATTGGGGCATTTATACCTACTGCAAAAGGGATACAGATTGTTCATCCTTGGGCATACATTAAGGAATTCATGGTGGAATTACGATTCTATGCAACTTTACGTTCCTATTAAGGTTGTAGATCACATTATACAATATAATATTAGCAGGAAATAAAGTTGCGTAGAGCCATAATTCCATTCATTTTGGTCCCATGGATTTCTCAATGTCTACCCAAGGAAGAACAATTTGTAAACCTTCTTATAGATGGTATGATGTCACGAACCAAATTAAGGCCATGGTTGTGACGGGCATCCCGAACCATGAAGGCCCGAGAGACCCCTTAGAATGTAATCATAAGCATAACTCATATGAAAAAAAAATGCAGAAGATAAACTGAAAAACATGGTAGTAGCATAATCAAACTTAAAACTTCATATCATCGTATCATAAGAAAACCCAATCCAATCTAAAACAATCTAGAAGCCTCTTCAGAACTGAAAACAATAGTCTGTCTAAACTGAGACAAGGCCCCTGGCCGGGCCATAAAATAACTAAAAACTAACACAATGATAGGATGCCTTTCGAAGTAAGGGAGGCTCACCAAATTTGACTATTTGATGGAAATCTACTACTGGACTGGGTCACGGGACTATGCCTCAAAACCTGTAGGGAAAGAGGGTCGATGCTTAGAAAGTACTACTATGCAGAAAAATCCAAAATAACTTATAATTTAAGTAAAATATTTGAGAGAAGTTATGTAATACCCCATACTTTTTTAAGCTCATTTCAGCCTCTAGTTGCATGCTTAAGGGGTGCAAGGGCTTGAAATTTTCACTAAGTGCTAAGGACTTAGTCATTTTCAAAACCCCTAAACTTCAATGAAATTTATTTTAACCTTTTCGATCTTGAGACGTTGGGTTTCAACTTGATTCATGTTCAAGGAGGTTAAAGGTATGTTCTAGGAGAGTTTTGAGATTTTTGGACTGGCATAGGGGCATATTTTGGAAATGAAAATTGTGAGACCATCGGGATGAGCCCACGATGCGGGGCTTGCTCCGCCAGACTGGAGCCTGCAGCGCACCCATGTTGTTTTGTGTAGCCCCTTGGTCTTTAAGATAAGGGGCGTTTAAGTCATTTTCCCTCAATCCACTTCATTTTTAACATGATTTGGGGCTTCCAAAAGGGTATTATTTGTTCATTAACCTCAAAATCAATCACTTAGTAACCCTCTTTCTTACTAGGAACAAAAGTTCAATATCTTTCTCAAGAAATCAATTGTTCAAGAAATCCAGATCTTCAAGAATTCATTTGTTAAGGTATGTGGGATGTTCATCCATAGGTTCCTTTCACCCATGGAGCTCAAAAACCTTTCTTTGATTTACAAATATGAGTTTTCCCCTATTATGAAGTTGCATATGTTTAAGATGAGTCTAATTCATATGTGTCCTTGGTAGTTTGACTCAATTCATGTCCAAGAATGATTCTATGAAAAGTTAGGTTATCTCATGCTTTAAGATTTAATATCCCATGTTATATTCAAGTGAATTTCATTTGTAACTGAAATCTAAACATAAAACTAGATAAGCTTAAGAAAAGCTATTGCCTTGGCTGAGTCTGAGTTTAACTACTTAATATGCATGAGCGGAAACATAAGAACATAACTAGGTCTAGAACATAATACATGAGCTAAATATTATGATCTGAACTGAGTACCTTGAGTACATGGCATACGATCACGATTGGAGATAGAGGGTCAAAGTATGGGTACTCACTACTCCAAACTAGATTCATTATGAGAAAAGAGCGGCTTATTTATGTCCTAAACGTTTAGGGGAATATAGTGTATCTTCCCCTTGGGAAACTAGGTCCCTTGAGGAATACTAGCTGAGCTGAGCTGCTGAGGAAAACTGAGGTAATGCACAAGGCACCTAGGAATTGAGTCATAACTAGTTATCTGAGATCCTAAACTAAGGCATGATACATGAACTGAGCTGAAATTGCATCTATCTGCTTGGTTCATCTTAGAATGGTTACATTATTTTATAAGATTTCGGATAGAGCGCATAGCTAGGGACATGGAAACCAACTGTATGAATTTGTCTGTATAAGATAGTTGAGTAAGAAAATCATAACCTGACTGAGATTTGGCAAGATAAGTTGAGACCTATAAACATCATCTAAGATGAAGTAACTAAGCCTCATGCACTACAATTAAAACTACTGAAAGATTCACGTGGGTGTTGAGCACAAATGCATAACTATACTGACTTATCCAATTAATTGAAGGACTGATAGCTAAATACTGAGTCCGCAAGGCTGGTCTGCACTTAGTCTGAATAGTTGAATCGAAATGGTAGAGTATCATACATGGAAGGTAATGACTGATTGGATAACATGAGGCAGCTGAGTATCAATAAGTGAAAGCTATATTACCTCAAGAATGCTAGGCTAGGCATCTAATATGATTTTAAATATTCTGTAAATTGATGTATTGATAACTATAACATTGTTAAGCTATCCTAAAATTAGACTAAATTGCTAATCTAATTACTGTACTGTAACTGGGACTGAGATCATAGCTAAGATGGTAATTGAGACTAAACATTGATTTTTGATAGCTGAGGTTTAGAATGGTGCTGAAGTATTTGATGTTGGGACTAAATGTTGATTACGGAAATTGAACACTAAAACTGTAACTGAGTTCTGATAATTGCTTATGAATAATTGACATACACTAGGGATATATCAAATTTGACACTTAACTGAGGCTTAAGGAATAGAATACCAAAATTATAGATTTATCAAGGGTTTTAAGCTGAGGGTGTACATGGTACTACTGAGTTTAGCTGCGCACTAGAAGTGGAACATGAGTCATATAAGCCAAGCATACTGTAAAGCTTGACATGAGTACGTGAGTCATGAGCTGCATGACCTGAGTATGGAATTTTTGTTTTTCATGGGACATGATTCGTGACACTAAGTGAACTGAAATTCCTATACTAGGAACTTGGAACACACACTATTCTATGAGAAGCATATGGTTATAAGCTGTATTTGTAGAACTGAAACGGGTAGTATATGTAAATATCATGATGACTATATTATGAAACTTTGAACGAAGATAGAAATGAGTCAGTAGTCGTCTTTCCTTACTGATTATCTACACATACTAGAACTATAACTAGAATTTGAAGGCTTGACTTTCTGACCCCAAAGTTTAACTGCTATGCAAGGTTTCAAAAGAAAAGAAACTCATGAATCTGAAGAAGTATGAACATGTAAATGAGAGATATGTAACATACCAGTAACTGCATCAGGAGGACTGTCCTGATCCTACCGGGACCAAAGTACATAGTGTCTGTTTGGGCGTTGCCAACCGATAACACTGAAATTGGCACCCTGCTGATTTGGGCGACCGTGCTTACTTCTTTGACCGGGTTTAGGACAATCTCAAACCTTGTGACCTAACTCACCACATACAAAACACACACCACTGTCGGCTCTATACACACCCTTATGATGCTTACCACACTCTTCGCAAAGCAAATGAGTAAGAATCCTGCTCTCACTAACCTAGGCCTTGGAGCCTGATGCCCTATCCCTACGATTATTTTAGAACATTCTTATTGGTGCACTAACTGTCGGGTGAACTGGGCTAAACATTTCTGACACAACTAAAAATGATTACCACCCTTCTACCCAGACTAAGCAAAACTATAAGTACTTATTCTGGACCTTTTATTTTCTCTCTCTTTCTTCTTAAGTTTCTGCTCCTCAATCTGTCGAGCATGGACCATAATCATAGATATGTCCATCTCCTTAATCAACATCGCAGTTCTGCACTCCTTAACCACTCTACGTGATATCCTAGACAAAAACTTATTTATTCTATCTACTACTTGATGGGGAGCGTACTTGGCTAACTGAGTGAACTTAAAGGAGTATTCATCTACGCTCATGTGAACTCATAACACTTTAGCCTCCTTCTGCTCTATGGGAATGAACCTATCTAAGAAAGCTATAGAAAACTCTTCCCAATCTATGGGATCCATATCTGTACCCTTGTCTACCTTTCACTGTTTGAACCACGTATGGGCTACATCTTGTAGATGATAGGTGGATAACTTGGCACTCTCACTGGTAGTCACTCCCATGATGTCTGTGACTTTCTAAACTTGATCGAGGAACTCCTGTAGATTCTCTTCAAACTTAGAATAGGAGAATAAGGAAGGATTCATTCAGGTGAAGTCCCGAATCTTGGCTGCAGCAGAATTTGCCACTGGGTTGGATGGAAAAATAGCTGGCCATTCATTCTGAGCTGCGACTGAACTAGTTAGAGTAGTAAATTAAGTCTTGACTTCTGCATAAGATACATGCTCATCCAGAGAATCTAGCTGGACGGGCTGAGGTGCTGACTCATTTTCGGTTCCCCTTTCGTTAGTTCTTTTGGGAGGCATGTTCTGTAAATGAAAGAAAGAAGAGGATTAGACTAAGAGTTTAACTTTAAGCCTCTGCTCACTGGCATGACATGAATACTGAAAGAAGGGAAAATGTTCCTAAAATATCTCATAGACTCCGGCACATAAGTGTGGTGTACAACACACCCATGTACAATACTTTACTAGATGCGACTTTTTAGACTTTCTAGGACACTGTTGAACCTTTGGCTGTGATACTAAGTTTGTAATGCCCTAAATCTGGTACCCAGAATACTACACGGCACTTATGACGCCGAAGGACCACAAGCTAACCTATGACTGATATCTGTACCTATACACTGTATATACATACACTATAAAAAAATTGCAGAATAGAAGTTGTAAGGCCGTAAGGTTCAAATTGAATATCTGATAAAACACAACATAAGTATGGAGCATCGAATACCCAAAATAAGTGAAATACTGAACATACAGTAACCTGAAAGCCTCTAAACTATCTGAAACTATGGAGTTGATGGGATATGTCCCCAACTAACTCCGACTACTGAAATAACTAAGTACTGAAATAACGAAATAACAAATCATATCATCCTTGAAGGATGAGGACTCACTGCTGATTGACTACTGATATTTGGAATCTACTGATGCTCTGGATCTCGTGTCTCTGAACCTATGGTATAAGACACCATAGCATAAATGCGTTAGTACTTTGAATATACTGGTATGCAAATGAGGTAGGCTAATGCAAAAGGGTTCATATGCATAGACAACACTAACTGACTGAATTATATGAACGTGAGAATACATGCATGAATATATAACTGTAACTATGATCGTGATAGGACTAAATACTAAGTTCTGACTACTAAGTCTACTGATAACATGGATTTATAGACATCTGAGTTTACTATTATTGGAGTACAGATTAACTGTATTACTGGTAAGCTGACAGCTGAGTTTACTGATATAGATAATCTAAATATTTATTTTTGATAGTTTCAATTATGAATAACTAATCTGATTGACTGTATCTGACAGTCCTAAGTCTGAATATTGATAACATAAGTTTTGTATAACTAGTATACTGATAATGAGTGACTGTATCTGACAATCTAAGTTCTGATGAAACTAACTGAGTTTTGTACTATACTAAGTGACTATATCTAACAGTCCTGAAATCTGTAGAACTATCTGATTTCTATTACTAAGACTGAGACTGAGGCTGTTATTGAGATAATGAGAGGTAATCATCTAACCTACATGCCTCAGAACTAAACTAGTGGGGTCCAACCTATAACCCCAGCTAGAAGGGTGTCAATACCGTGCCATGAGTAAAGATAAGCTGTGAGGTAACCCTCTCTGATAGAAAGCTCTTCCGTCAACCCTTCTATAGGAATAACCCCAAATGAGATGTATTAGTAGCTCAACGCATAGGGGTGAATCTCAACCTACATTGTCTATGTAGTTTCGAAATGCAAGGATTGCTCCTAAGGATCACACCCTCCACTAAATAACAGGTGAGTCCCCATCCTTGGGTTCACTCGGCGGTAAATCCTTCTCCTAACTAATTAGACACTGAACTGATTAACTAACAGAAATAATACTAATGGTATTATTTAGTGGAGCTAAACTGAGTTCACTGAGTTTCGTTGACTGACAGAATGCTATTGAGACATGATGACTGACTGAGATCACTGAGATTTTTAAGATTACTGAGATTACTGAATGGGACTAGACTGATACTGAGCTTACTAAGTTTTCTGAGTCACATGACTGACTGAATTCTACTGATCATGGCTTGATTGAGAGTATCGTGAAAACATGACATGGATCTAGGCACACAACCAAATTATCGAGTACAAGTACCCCCAGGACTCGATAGAATTAAACTGACAAGGCTTGACACTTTCGATCACATGACCAATATCAACAATTCATAATTTCATAGTTGGGAATTTTAGGAAGCACATGATGATTAGAATGTTGTACATAGATAGTAATGTGTATAAACATGGAATAATTTCATGCTTCTAATTTTATGAACATCCCATCAAGCAATCACAATTCATAGGTTTAGCATGGGAATCATCTTAATCAAATAGGTATAGCATAACTTAAGAGGCAAGACATGATCTTGACACATGAAAACACTTGATCATCATTCATTCATTGGGGCATATTATCAATCACCTTTCATGCACACTTGGGGCATAGGTACGATTTTAAATTTAATACATGGTTCCACAATTTAACTCAATTGCATGAATTTCAACCCTATACTGACATGGTTTCATAAAAACATGATAAAGATGCAATCTTGGTAATCATACAACAATACAAATATGAACATAATCAATTCAAAATAAGAACATCATGACATATAGTTTAAAATAGGATTCTTCAGCTTCATGGATGAAAGGAGTCCATGAATCAACACTGTGCATACCATAGTTCTTGATTCTATGAAGATTGACGGAGAGATTCTTGAATTTGGATCTCGGATTTGAATCCCCAATTGAAAATCCTAGCTTCTTCGTGAGAGAAACTTGAGAGAAACCCTATATTTTTGATAAAATATGGCTGAATCACGTGTTTTTAGGTTTATATAGGGTTCAGAAATTGAACCTTTCAACCCTTGGTTGCATATTATATTTTAAAGAAAAATTCCCAATTTGGTAGGCTGGCATGACACGGCGATATTGCGCCGTGTCACTAGAAATTGCCAACTGGGACTGGGCTGACAGCACGACACGGTGAAATCGCATTGCAATACTGGATGGGACCTAGAAGTTCACCGTGCTGCGGTCGTATCACGCTGAGATACTGAAAAAAGGATGATTCTAAATTTGAGCCCTGGCGTGATACGCCATAATCATGGAGGATCACTGGATTTTGACAATTGCCATTTTGACAAGTGGGATACTGTCTTGCTAAAATGGCTCTAACTCTTCACCCTGGTGTCGAATTTAGGCAAATTTGGTATTTATGGAAAGCTAATTGAATTTTCCAGATGAAAAAAAGTGAAAATATTGAAAATACCATATGTATAAAAGTAGATTTATCTTTTAAAGCAAGTCTTTAACATCTTTGGGATGATTTTAAGCTAGGTAGAAGTACGGGGTATTACAATATGATGTGCTTATGAAAGTGGATAGTTTTATTTTTCCTGCCAACTTTGTGATCCTAGATTGTGAGGTGGACTCTGAGGTACCCATAATCTTGGGTAGACCTTACCTCGTAATCGGGAGTGTGTTGATTGACTTGTGGGAAAATAAGCTGCAGTTTAGGCTCACTGATGAGGTAGTCCAATTTGATGTTTGCCAGTCAATGAAGCAACACAAATAGATTTGTGTATTCTCCATTGTTGATATTTATTATGAAGATAAGAGACAGGTGCCAATCGAGGAGAAATTAGCTATTGAAACTTTGGTTACAGTCTTGATGAACTTTGATAGCGAAGGTATTTAAGAATATAAGGAGATAGTATATTCCCTAATAAGAATGGGGTCATATTCATATACTCCTAAGAAGCTATATTTAGACCTAAACAATTGCCCAACACCACCAGCTAAGCTATCTATTGAAGAACCACCACTGTTGAAGTTGAAAGAGTTGCCGATCTATCTATGATATGTGTTTCTAGGCAGTGGAAACACTTTACCTATAATTATTGCAGTAGATTTTGGTGAGCAGCAAGTTAAAGAACTTATATCTGTTCTTAGGAGATACAAAAGGTCCATAAGATAGACTATTGCAGATATTATTGGTATTTCTCTAGGTGTATGTACTCATAAAATTTAGCTTGAGAAAGATTGCACACCAACTTTTGAAAATCAACACAGATTGAACCCACAGGTGCAAGAAGTGGTTGAAAAACATATCATTAAATGGATTGACGTAGGGGTAGTGTACTCCATCTCTGACTGTACGTGGGTAAGTCTCCCATATTATGTGTCCAATAAAAGGGGTATGACTATAGTCGCTAATGAGAAGAATGAGTAAATTCCACTATGACCAGTCACTGGGTGGAGAGTTTGTATGGATTATCAGAAGTTAAACTCGTGGACTCTGAAGGATCATTTCCCAGTACCCTTCATGGATCAAATGCTTGATCGCTTAGCAGGAAGGGGTTGGTACTATTTTCTAGATGGGTATTCAGGATACAAACAGATTTCAATTGCTCCTGAAGACTAGGAGAAGATAATATTCACATACTCGTATGGCATATTTACATTTAAACGGATGTTGTTTAGTCTGTATAATTCACCCACCACTTTTCAATGGTGCATGATGTCTATCTTCTCCAACATGGTGGAGGACACCTTAGAGGTGTTCATGAATAATTTCTCTGTGGTAGGTGATTCTTTTGAGTTATGTCTGGTAAACCTGAGTAGAGCACTATAGAGATACAAGGAATTTAATCTAGTGTTGAATTCAGAGAAATGCAACTTTATGGTGAAGGAGGGCATTATTCTTAGGAACTAAATTTTAGCCAAGGGGACCGAGGTTGATCGGGCGAAAGTGGAGGTGATATAAAAATTACCCCCTCCCATCTTTGTGAAGGAGTTTGTACTTTCTTAGGACATGCTGGATTCTACTGCCAGATTATTAAGGACTTCTCCAAAACTGCAAATCCACTTTGCAAATTGTTGGAGAAATAGGCTAAGTTTGTATTTGATAATGATTGCATGAAGGCATTTGAAATGCCTTAAAGAGAAGCTTGTGGCTGCCCCTGTTATTGTTCCTCCAAATTGGTCTAAAACTTTTGAAATCATGTGTGATGCAGGTGGAGTATCACCAGGAGCTGTGCTTGGCCAGAAAAAAGATTACTTCACCCCATTTACTATGCAAGAAAGGCATTGAATGGGGCGCAGAAGAATTAAACTGTTACTGAGCAGGAACTTCTCATGGTTGTTTATGCTTTTGAGAAGTTTCATGCTTACTTCTTAGGAAAAAAGGTGGTGTTTCATACAGACCACGCTGTCTTAAGATATTTGACAGCATAGAAGGATACTAAACCAAGGTTAATTAAATGGGTGCTACTTCTATAAGATTTCGACTTTGAGGTCAAAGATAGGAAAGGATGTTAAAATCAAGTTGCACACCATCTATCCAGGCTTGAGAGAGATCAGGTAAACACTAATAAATATGAAATTAATGATGCGATCCCTGATGAGCAAATCCTTGTTGTTGTGCTTGAAAGAGTGCCTTGATATGCGGACTTTGCCAATTTTATGGTAAGCAATCTTATTCCTAACGATCTTTCCTTCCATTAGAAAAGGAAATTCCTTAATGATACCAAAAGTTACTTTTGGGATGAGCCATATCTATTCAGGAGTTGTGCTGATAATATTATAAGAAGATGCATCCCAAAAGTTGATGTGTTGAATATTTTGGAAGCCTGCTATGCTTCTCCAGTTGAGGGTCACCATACAGGTCATCATACCACAAGAAAAGTGCTGCAAAGTGTTTATTATTTGCCAACCTTGTTCAAGGATGCATACGAATTTGTGAAGAGATATGACCAGTTTCAGAGGCAAGGCTCAATTTTGAAGCACCATGAGATGCCCATGACAAAAATGCTAGATGTTGAATTATTTGACGTATGGGGTATTGATTTCATGGGTCCCTCCGTAAATTCCTATGGTTTGAAATATATCTTAGTGGATGTAGATTATACATCCAAATGGGTAGAAATTGTTGCCCTGGCTAATAACAAAGATAAGAGAGTGGTTGCTTTTCTCAAAAGAAACATCTTCTATCACTTTGGAGTACTACATACTATCATAAGCGATGGAGGACCTCATTTTTACAATAAATTGTTTAGGGCTACCTTGGAAAAATATGGAGTGAATCAGCATAAAGTTGCAACTCTATACCACCCATAGACCAGTGGGCAAGTGAAGATTTCAAATTGATAGATAAAGGTCATCCAATCCAAAATATGAATGCAAGTAGGCAAGATTGGTCTTAAAATATTGATGACGCCTTATGGGCATAGTGAACTACTTTTAAGACACCCATTGTGATATCACCATACTAGTTGGTCTATGGAAAAGCATGCCATTTATCGATAGAGCTAGAGCATAAGGATTTATGGGCACTTAAAAGGTTAAATCAAAATTGGAAGGAGGCAGCAGAGCTAAGACTGGGGTAGTTAAATAAGATGGATAAATTTCATCTTGGGGCATATGAAGGAGCTGACCCATACAAGGAAAGAATGAAGAAATATCATGATCGAAGGATTAAAAAGAGGGATTTGCAAAAAGGTAATTGGGTATTACTCTTCAATTCCAGACTGAAGCTCTTCCTAGGTAAACTTAGGTCTAACAGGTTGAGCCCATTTAAAGTTGCATATGTCTACTCATCTGGAGTAGTCGAACTTGAAATTGAAGATAGAAGTGTCTTCAAAGTCAAAGGTAAATGAGTCAAGCTATATATCGGTTCAATGGACATAGTTAAATGCTTAAATACAGTTTATCTCAACGAAGTCTGAGTAATGATATAACTGAGTCGTATGGCGACAATAAATCAAGTACTAGTGGTAGGCAACCCATAATTTGTTATTGTAAGTGTAGTTAGAGTTAGTTATTTCTTTTAGTGCAGTTTGATGTATTTGTAAAGTATACAGGGATAAAAATGTAGGAAAATAGGATTTGATCAAGTTGAGGGAGGTTGATAGGAGTATTGATAGACCGTCAAGGTTCTGATGGACCGTTACTAACACCGTAAAAGCCATCACAAAATAATTGCCATTTTGGATAAGGCTTGATGGCAAAGTTGATGGACCAACACAGGCTTGATGGACCATCAGAAACATCGTCAACATGGAGCTCAAAAGTCAGGTTTTGGAAAAGAGCGAATGGACACTATGATGGATCGTCAACTATTTGATGAACATTCATATCCACCATCACAGGAAGGAAAAATAAACCCTGTTCTAGTAAGGATTGACGGTATAACTGATGAATTGTCAGGCTGTCCGTCAATCAAACCCTAGCTTTTAAACAAGCAGGTCGGGTCTTTAAAAGGTTATTTAGTCATTTTGATCCTACCCAAATGCTATATAATGGACAATGGGAGTCATTTACTCACACGTTCCCAACTCTTTAACTCTCATAACCATTTACATCCCTGTACATTCATTGAAGAATTCAAATCATTCCCTCTTAGAACTCTTCACCTCTTCTCTTCTCCTATTTAAACCATCTCTCTTCTGATTAATCTCATCAAAAGCAAAGTTATATCACCCACTAATAAATTGATTAGTCTAGTCTATTCTAAATTTTGTAAGTCAGAGCATTGAGGAATACTTCAAGAATAAGGTACGACCAAAACTCTACTTTTCTTGTCAGAATGAAGAACATGCATAATATGAGTGTGATAGAATGAAAGAAATCTTTCTTTTCTTGTTGTTGATTTTGTGTTTCTAATTGAACTCTCGTAAATATGGTACTGGATGATGTCTGAGTAACCCATGGCCAAAAATTGGTGCAATTAGTTTTCAAAGGTTGAAATTAATATAGTGACAGTCTGCTTGATGATTGAATGCATACCAGATGTTCATAAAATTTTCAAAGAGAAAGAGGAAGCTAGAATTTTCAGTAGACGACCAAACCGACGGACCATCAGACCCCTAACGGACTATCAGACTGTCCATCAACTGGCTTTAGATTAAATGTCTCACTGACTGAGCTGTGATGGACTTCTTGACGGACTGTTAAACCCCTGATGGACCGTCAACTTCACCAACAAAAGGTTCATGAACAAATTCTTCACTATTTAAGCTGTGACGGACACCTTCACGGACCGTCAGAACCCTGACGGACCATCAGACTGCCCATTAAAATAACTCTGAACCTGGTTTCTTCCTGTTTCTAATTCAACATTGATGGTTTGTTCATTGTTCAAGAAAAATGGCAAGAAAATTACCACCACACCAAGGCAGTGGTAGAGCTCAACAAGTAAGGGGTAGAGGTAAATCGATACACAGTGAGGAAGCACCTTCTTTCAACACTCGTCAGTAGTCAATGCAAGTAGTCTCCCAGTCTGATAAGGAGAGTAAAAGTGACAGCAGCAGTAGTACTACTTCCAGCCCCAATGAGGAGGGGCTTAACACATCAAACCCTGACTAAATTAAGGCATTGGAAGCTGGGGAGGCCAACATGGTTAAAAGCAAAGACTCACAAACACGGGAAACAATTTGGTGGCAGATTGAAGGAGCACGGTATAAATATTTTGATGGGCTTGAACCAATAGGAAACAAGCAAATAAAGAGGCCCATCTTAGAGAAAAATCAAATTATCACTTTCGAGGTGCATGAATGTCAGAAACTTGATCAGAGTTTTAATGAGTACGAGTTAGGTTAGATGAGCAGAACTTTAGGAACTTACTAACCTAATATCGTATGCGAGTTTTTTGCCAATTATTTGGCATTGGTATAGAAGGACTACCCGAAGGGTACAAAAATTTTAGATTTGCCTAACAGGGAATCAATTCTGGTAAAGGGGGTCACCATTGATATCTCTGCCCGCATGCTGAATAGGATACTATTTGGACCCGATTATGAGGCATTGGCTTTTGTACCAGAAGTTGAGCCTCATCTAACCACGACCTCCACCCAATGACCTTAGTTATATAGGCTTCTCATAGAGAATGGTAACCTATCATGGGCACGCAAACCCAAAAAATATATTGCTAAATCATCTCTTAGTTTTTGGGCTAAGTTTTGGTAAGCTATTATTAGACTGCGATTGATGTCGATAGGGGGAGATGCTAACTTGGACATTCACAGAGAATGTTGGTTGCTAGTCTACTTGTCGGGCTGAAGATTGACTTTGGTTGAATTATTTATGATGAGTTATTTTTCCAGGAACACAAAGTGGCAAGTTCTTTGCCATTCCCACGTATGATCATAGACCTGTGTAGGCAAGCAAATATACTTTTAATCAGAGGGTTTGATAATGAGGTTCGAGTAAGCCACGGGAGGGACATTGAGAAAACAAAGAATGACTCAAAGTTTGAGATGCGAGTCAACAAGCCATCTGTCTATCAGTCACAGTCAGCTCCAGCCCTAGGGAAATCTGAGATATCTACAGGTATGTTGTTACTACATCTATACCACCTCACTATTCAAAATATCGGTATATGGAAGAAAACTTTGCAAAGTCTGTGAGGACTCAAAAAAAGTTTGAAAAATAACTGAACACATGGGCAAAGTAGTTTAATCCATTTATTGACCGCATCAGTAAGGAAGCTTTAAAGCCATATCAGAATATTCAGGCCAAAATAGATGACATAGAAGAGTGTATAAACAAATGGCTGGACGGGCTATCTGTGCTAAATTTTGCAAAGTTTGTGGTAGAATTTAGGAAAGCACAACTAACATTGCTAAACTAGAAAGGCAGCCTATACAACCTACTTTTGACCCCACATTGATAATCAGCAATGAAGACAAGGGCTTTATTGATCTTATAGGAATCCCTTTAAAAGATAAAGGTAAACAAGTTGATTAAAGTGATGATAGGAAAGCTTTAAGGAAAAAGAGGCAAAAGTATATGACACCGAAAGAAAGAGAAGCTAGAGATATGAAGAAAGCTGTGAAGAGATCAAAGAAAGATAAAGAGATGAGGAAGAATAAAGTTGTGGATGAATCCACAGGAATGTAGACCAGTTCTGCCCCAGCTAGAGTGACAATTCTAGGAAGAAGCTGATTTGAGCACCCCTACCACCATAGGGGTCAACATTGTTGCACCTGAGGCCAAACAAGCCTCACCACATCTGACTGACTTATCAGCCTTAGTGGTTTTACAAGTAATTCACTCTGTACTTTATTATTGATGCATTCGATCATCACTAGGATTTTTTATTGCCTGTGTTCTTTTCCTCCCGTGCACTATCTAGTAGGACCGACATGTTTAGGTTATCATGATGTACATATTGTTCAAGTTATTATATTTATGTATTGTCTTTTCTTTTATCACCCTTTTTGTATGTATGGATGATGAATGAATGTGGCAAAGTACTTTGAATATATTTGTATGACTATTCCTTCTTGTCACTTAGTATATGTTGAACAACCATTTGTGATTCTGTGATTGGCATTGGGATGCAGAAATAAAGTGAGCATGATCAGGTGATGTAAATCCCAAGAGTGAGTAGAATAACTATTAACTCATTGCCTGTGTGTGCGAGTGTTTGTTATAGTTCTTGCAAAGTGTGTACAACTAGAACTTGCCTGGTTCATTGATATTGACTTGTGATTGATTCAATAAGATAGGATTGCAGGACCCCTTCAATTATTAGTCCACTTATCCATAAAGAATGACCCACCAAAAAGATTTTCCCCTTCTGAACCCTTTTTGAGCTTGTGTTAGTGTTTATTCATTCCAAATAACTCTGATTTACTCTCTTTAGGATGATAGCACCTATAACTCTAATTCACTCTCTTAAGAATGTTAGCACCTAACTTTGGCCTTGGTCCAATTTTAGATATCATGCAACTTAACATACACAAAATGCCTAAGTTGAGGGTGGCTACTGCCAGAAAGTTAACAGTTTGATGTAGATGGTTTCAAGTTGAAATAAAATGACGTATCTGGCCCTGATCTAGTTAGATATTATACACCTTAACTGACTACATCATCATAAGTTGAGGGTGGCTAATACAGACTCTAAAAAAACTGGATCTATGGTAAAATCGTGGATGCAAAGTATGGATTGTAAGTAAAATAGAGGGAAAAGGGAGTGAATTTCAAACTTGAATTCACTTTTCCTAAAATTAGTCCTTACCTAATACCGAAAACCTCATTACAATCCATAGAAAGACCTACTTGATTTTTTTGAATCAATCATAGGGGAGCATTAGATGATAAGGGCAAGCTTATGGGTGTGTATGCTGTGGTTGCAACTTCCTTTGTGAGAGAGAGAGTCCTGGTTTTTGTCCACTAGATTAAATCAATAATATGTGGTGGACTTTTTTGACTGTGAAGGCAATTTGAATTATACTTAGTTTTGTTGATTTTTGTGGGATATTGTATCTATGGTTGTGTATGTGATAAATTATAAATAATGCTAGTTATAGATCCTGATGTGTTCAGATCACATGAATGACATGACAGTTGAGTGGTTGTATAAAATCTAGTTCAACAGTTGAATACCCATTAGTGTATTTGTCATATATGCGATTTGGTATTGATTTTCTTGAGGACAAGCAATTGTCCTAAGTTGAGGGTGTTGATGTTCTGACTTTTAATGTAAATTTTACATCTTTTACAAGGGATAATTGTGCATTTTCAAGAAACTAATATTGTATTTGATGCTAGATTTTAGTGTTTTTAGGTCAAGGACTTAGCTAGAGAAATAACTTGGAAAAGCAGTAGAAAAGGACACTGATGGCCAAACTGACAGACCGCCAGGGTTCCTGTCAATACTAAGCTGAAAGTACAAACTTGCTAGTCATTTTCACGATCCAACCGACGGACAGTTAGGCCACTAATGGGCCGTCAACTTGTCCATCATCCTAAAATAAAATGTGTCCTACATAGTGATGAAGTAGCTGTCCAGGTGACGGACCGTTATCCCATTAACGGGTCGTCAACCTAGCCGTCAAAGTTGAAACTGAAAGAAGAGCTTTTGGACCCCAGTGACGGTGAAAGTGATGGACCGTCAGGTCACTGATCGGCCGTCAACATTGAAGCGGCAATTCAAGTTTTGAATTTTAAAACCCTAGTCCCTAAAAACATATAAATACCCGGTCTAGGTCTACATTAGGTATCTTTTATCCTATTTTTCATTTTTTGAAACACATTTTACGTATTACTCTTTGAGATTACAAGCTACTATTGTGGATTTGAGGATTTGAATCATTTTTATCACTGAAGATCAAGAACAATTGTGAGAAATTTTGTAAGTAATTCTTTGAATTAATTTATGAACAAAACAATGTCTTCTTCTTTTTATTTTGAGAGTGTGGCTAAAGCTCGCAGAATAAGGGTAATGGGAACCTTGATGTGATTTGCTGATTGGGGTTGTAAGGATGCTTAATTTCCTTAACTAATGAAGATTGTATAAACTCCTCTTCACAATCATGACCTTTCTTGGTTTCAAACTCGAAGGGTGAGCCCAAGAACATCATTTGTTTGAGTAGAAAAATGTATGTTGGGGAAAGAAGAGGTTTACAAGGAATTCAAAGACTTTATCCTTTGGGTTAAGGGTTAATGCCTTAACAGGATCAACCCACTTGAGAAAGCAATTGAATATGTCAGTGCGTCCTTTGAGTTTGAAACAATTAAAGAGTAATAATTCATTTAGGTTGAGAAATGAATGGGTGAATTTTAGAATTTAATAATTCTTGCAATTGAAATTGAAAATTGGAAAGTTAGGTCAACTCACAACCCTGGCTGCTTGAACATCTTGGTGAACATAATCCTAGTTTATCTAATCTCGTTGAATTAAAGCCCGCAATAACACTCATTAGTTGGAACAATACTATTTATCAAATCAAAACCCCCTTTTACTCCAGAGCCTTCGATCAATCCTCCATTAATAATCATAAGACTTAATTAGCACAGTATTTCTTATAGGATTAGACCCTAACCTAGTTGGGTTCTATATTTGACAATGAGCGCTTACTCCTTCTGACGAGAGTTGTAATTTGGGCGTATCAAGCATCAAAAGAGCTTTATGATAACCCCTAGTGAATTGTGTAAGCAAGAAGCGTGAGATAATAAGAATTGACATAGAGATGAATGTGCACATGAGTTCTAGAGATCATGATTATCCAAACATAATGGATTAGTTTATTTGGTGATCATAAGTCTAGATTTACATTGATACTTGACATGAAATAAGGTTTCACGGGAGATAGGAATAGAAGCATTTTCTACCTTACAAGATAGAATGAATAGACCTTAAACTTAGAGACACTACTCGTATATTCCCCAAACAATAAATAACATACTTCATCATTTCCAACTTACAATTCTCCCATAACACACCCAACCCCAAGAGTTTGAGTCCCACTGTATAGTACTTCTATGTTGAAGCCTCACCCAGAGTTAAAAGGTGCTAACTTAAGCTACGGAACCCTGTACTCTACATCCCATTAATAATATTACTTCACCTTATCACTATAATCCAACAAACTTAGGTCTTAATTCAAGGAGTACTAACCACATAGAAAATTAGTTTGTTTTTTCATCAATCACAACATTCAGGCTTATGTTTACTACACCTACTTAATGGACCTCCCCACTAAAAACTAGCAACTCTACTCACTCTCACAAAGATTTTCATCACATATCCACTTCCTAATAATTTCACAAAACGTAAGTTCATCTCCCTCCTCCCTCTTTGTCTATTACCTTAGCTCAAGGTAGTCACTCTAAAATTTAAAATAATACAAAACATCCACTCTCTTATCTAAAATATTACTATGCTTTCATAACCACTAACATACTAAAATAAGGAGGTTTATTGAGAGACTAGAGAACAAGCATCAAGAATGGGAGTAACACTATTCAATTAGGACTTATATTAGTGATCTACTCTAGGTGGGGCCTGAGATGTAAAATAGATACAAATAGGCATGATGTACTTCATAGATCAGATCTCTAGATCATAAATAGAGGGTCGTTTGAACATAAATTTAACACAATATGAGTTCTTAGGACTGGGAATGGTGAGGAAAAAGAGATTATATATCATGAGTTGAATAGCATAAAGTCAAAATTCATGTTTTCAATGATTGAAATAGGATTTCTACTTGAAGCTATTTCTCCTCATAAGTGTATAGAGAACTCAAAAACTACGCATAGGCATGATTTTAATACACAAGACATTATTAGATGTCCTTTTATAGTGAAGTAGGAGGAGTTTGCGTGACTAGGAATAGATTTGTCATGACTCTTCCCTAAAACTTGCAGCCCTTAGAAAATCCGTGAACTAACTTAACTCATCATCTCCCCCTTAGATCAAAGTCCCAATCCTAGACTTGAGTACATATCCTCCCATTAAATCTATAAGAACGACAGTCAACACAATGCCATTCACATAAACGCATAACTTTCCTTAATAAACTATACTCTGAAGGCATTGCTTTTCGGGAATGCTACTCTTAACTTTCGCCAGCCTCTATAGCCATCACCCTACAACTCCTACTCTCATGAGAGTACATACACACACTCCTTATCTTGTAAAAATTCACACTCCTTATCTTGTAAAAATTCATTCTCTACTACTTGACATACTAGTATTAAACCTCTAATTGCATACCCTTACAACTTAACAAAGATTTTAAAACTAGACCAAGTACTCACTTCATCTATCTATATTTTCCTCAATTTAACTCTAAAGAACACCATATAGTATCTCTCTAGGCTTATCCATACTAAGAAATTAAAGAACATAAACTAGGTAAAAGGTGGAACTTATACCCATAAAACCTTATCTAACCACAGGCTACATAGGGTTCAACTGATTCTTATAAACCTAACGCTCTTATCCACTTAATGAATTATCCATAATTCATCATTTTACCAATAGTCCTCATGTATATAGATATACCATGATTATCCACTCATTTTTTCACAAGCTACCACCCTAGGCTATTGCACATATCAAATTAAGCCTACTACTTACTCCCACAAAACATGCACCATTAATCTTAAGCTACTATTCTTACCACCACAATCCACATCTAAAGTTCAAGCCTATTGTCTAGGACCAATCATGTACCACCGATGAAGCATACCACATACTATACTAGCCCATCAAATAAGAAAATCAACCCAATTTCCTCATTTCACCTAACTATGGCCCAAAAGGTCATTCTCTCCACGACATTACTACCACACCTTATAATCTAACACACACCTCCCCACATGCAGTACTTGTTTACAACTACTAGAGAAAAGACAACCTGGGGGTTAAAGTAACATAATAAGGATATTCTATCTTAATATTATAATATAACCCATTATGATCTTATCAACATATTCTACTCTCTCATATTAAATCTAGTTATCTATGTATACATTCCTATATCATTTGAGTCAATGACTCAAATGTTGAAACTTTGAGTTTTGAGCCAATTTAAGTATTAAGGGAATTTCCAGATGTATTTCCTGAAGATCTTCTCAGAATTCCTCTCAAAGGAGAAATTGTCTTCGAAATAGATATCCTTATAGATACCCAACATATCTCTATTCCACCTTACAGAATGGCTCTAGCTGAGCTTAAGAAGATAAAGGAGCAATTAAAAGTTCTCTTAGATAAGGGTTTCATCAGGCCTAGTGTTTCTCCATAGGGCGCTCCAGTCCTATTCATGCACAAGAAAGATGGTTCTCTCAGAATGTGCATCAACTAACTTCAGTTAAACAAAGTCACCATTAAGAATAAGTTTCCACTTTCTAAAATTGATGACTTATTTGACCAACTTTAGGGGGAACTTATTTATCTAAGATAGACCTTAGATCTGGCTATCATCAGCTCAAAATCAGACAGTGTGACATTATAAAGACAACCCTCAGAACTCGGTATGGTCACTTCAAATTCTTAGTTATATTTTTTGGACTAACAGATGCCCTTGCAGCTTTCATGGACTTGATGAACAATGTGTTCAAATAGTACTTGGATATATTTTTCATAGTCTTTATTGATGATATCCTTGTTTATTCCCATAGTGAGAATGATCATGTAGACCATATATAAATTTTGGCTAAGATCAGTAGCGTTTCTTGGCCATATAGTTTCCAGTGATGGCATTTGAGTTGACCCTCAAAAGACCAAAGAAATGAGAAACTAGCATAGACCCATCTCTCTATTAGATATTAGGAGTTTCTTGGGTTTGTCTAGCTATTACAAAGGGTTTTTCAAATGTGTTTATTCTATAGCATCCCCCATGTATCGATTGACTCAGAAGAAGGTCAATTTTTAGTTGTCAGATTCATGCAAGAAGAGTTTTCAGGAGTTAAAGACTGGAATCACTTCTGCCCTAGTCTTGAATTTGCCAAATGGCACAAATGGGTTTATAGTTTATTGTGATGCTTCTAGAGTTATTTTGGGTAAGGTCATAGCCTACAACTGTAGACATATTAAAACCTATGAAAAGAATGATCCAACCCATGATTTTGAGTTGACAGCTATTGTTTTTGCCCTTAAAATTTGGAGGCACTATCTTTGTGGGGTTTATGTAGATGTGTTCACGGATCACAAGAGTTTATAGTATATGTTCACGTAGAAAGACCTAAATTTTTTCTAGAAAAGATGTCTTGAGTTTTTGAAATATTATGATATGAGTGTGTTGTATCATCTAAGCAAGGTCAATATAGTGGCAGATGCCCTTAGTAGATTGTCTATGGGTAGTGTTTCCTATGTCTTAGGTGATAAAAAAGAGTTAGTCTATGAGATTCATCAACTCTCTAAGTTAGAAGTTTGATTTATTTATTTAGCCGAAGGTAGTATATGGGTTCATAATGGTTAGCATCTTCATTTATTGCCAAAGTAAAAGAAAAGCATGACAGGGATCCTAGTTTGGTTAAGTTAAAGGAGATGGTTAGAGAACAAAAGTTGGAGGTTTTCTCCTAAGGGGGGGATGGTGTGCTTTATTTTTAGTATATATTATCTATCTATGCGTTAATGGTTTGAGACAATGAATATTAGTGGAAGAGCATAGTGTGTGGTATTCTATTCACCCTGGAGCCACTAATATATATCGTGACTTGCGAGAAATCTATTGTTGGAGTGGTATGAATAAATATATTACAGAGTTTATGGCTAAGTGTTAGAACTGCCAGTAGGTTAAGGCTGAGCACCAAAGGCTTAGTGGAACACTTCAAGAATTTAGCATCCCCACTTAGAAGTGGGAGGTGGTGAATATGGATTTTGTGATAGGATTTTCTCGTAAGCATCATCAGCAAGATTTAATTTGGGTAATTATAGATAGAATGACCAAGTTATCCTATTTTTTACCAGTTCATACTTCACACTCAGATGAGGATTATGCCAGGCTTTATCTTAGGGAGTTGGTAAAGTTGTATGGGGTTCCATTGTCTATCATTTTAGACAGAGAAACTCAGTTTACCTCTTACTTTTGGAAGGCTTTTTAGAAAGGTCTTGGTACCCAAGTTCACCTTAGTATAGGTTTGTATCCTCAGACAGATGGTCAGGCAGAGAGAACTATTCAGACTTTAGAAAACATGTTCAAGGCATGTGTTATTGACTTTAAAGGTATTTGGGGTGACCACTTACCTTTTATTGATTTTGCCTATAACGACAGTTATCACTCTAGTATTTAGATGGATCCGTTTAAGACTCTCTATAAGAAGAGGTTTAGATCTCCTACTTGTTGGTTTGAGGTAGGTAAGTCCACTTTGATAAGGCCAGATTCAGTGCTTGAGGATATGGAGAAAGTTTAGTTAATTCGAGAAAGACTAAAATAACCCAAAATCTCCAAAAATCTTATACGGATGTGAGAAGAAAAGATCTAGAGTTTGATGTGGGTGACTTAGTCTATTTGAAAATTTTATCTATGAATAGAGTAAAGATATTTGGTAAGAAGGGAAAGATCAGTCCCCGCTATGTTCGCGTATACAAAATTTTGAGCCATTTTGCGAAGGTAGCTTATGAGCGAGAGCTACCTGTAATTTGGTGCTAGTGCACCCTGTGTTTCGTGTTTATTTGTTAAAGAAATGCATTGGTGATTCAGCTTCTATAATTTCTTTAGAAAGTACGGATGTTAAAGATAGCATTTCCTACGAAGAAGTCACAGTTGAGATCCTTGATCGCCAGATTCATCGGCTAAGGAATAAAGAGGTTCCTTTATAAAGGTCTTATGGAGAAATTAGTCCGTTGAGGGAGCCACTTGAGAGGCAGAAGCATATATGCAAGCCAAGTATCCCCATCCTTTCCTTGTGATATATCCTCATGTCATAATATGTACTCATGAAACTCAGCTCAGTCCATGTATCATATTTTAAATTTGGTTACCAATCATGGTTCAGCTCATAAGTATTTAGTGTATGATCTTAGCTTTCATAGTGCTTCATCTTAAATAATTTCATTCGAGGATGAATGATACCAAGGGGGAGATAATGTAACACCCCACATTTTTTATCTAGAATTAGAACCATTGTTTCTACGTGTGTAAAATCTAAGTTCATGATTTCTATTTGAATGCATTTTTCATGATCATTGGCCTAGTGTGAAGACAAATTATAAGCTGAAAAAATGATCTTATGAATTACTTAGAGCTAAGTGAGCTAAGGGCCTTTGATTCAGCCAAAGTTTTGTATTCGAGTCCACAAGGGTCAGCTTTGAAAGGATATAACTTCTTATCTATGTAGAATTTTGTATCTCAAGACACACCAACTTGTATATAATTGAAATTAGCTTTCTAACAATACCAATTTCGCCTTAATCAGATTCTAGAGAAAAAACTTATGACTATGCAAAGGTCGTGCATCACATGACAATCTTAAATATCCACTGGATCAAGTGTGGGATTTGTATGTGCTACACAAACTAAGGTGTGAGATTGGCTTGTGTCATAGAACCTAAGGTATACAATTGGCATGCGCTATAAAGAAAAGGCATAGTGGCCAAAGTTTCTCCATTTTGACTTAAATCAAGGGCGTCGAAGTCTTTTCTCATCCCTAAACCATCCCTAAAAAATCTTAAATGTATTAAGGGGTTTTAACCATGTTATTTCACTCTATTAACCCCAAATATTCAATACGCACTTGAAAACTCTTCCCCTCTTCCCAAGAACAAAATCCAAGTATCATCTCTCAAACTCAAAAATTTAAGTTCTTATTTCAAAATTTCTTCAAGAATCCATTCAATTAAGGTATGTGGGGTATTCATCTGTAATGCCCCAAAACTACCCCCTGGACGTTACAGGGTACTTAGTACCACAGATGATCCCAAGATAACCTTATACTAGAATGATGCTTGATTTACTAATTAAAATACATAAGACTGGAAGTAACACACAGAAAAGAAGTATTTAGTTGGACATGCTTAAAACAAATCTATTTAAAATGATTACAACTATGGTTATACAAAACAAAACTGAAATTAAATACATCAACTCTACTGATTGTCTATCAAGCCTATACTAATATTGACATTAGGTAGCCGAGAAAAGACCCCTAAATATCCCTAATCAATACAACTGAATAAAGAAAATAAGATGCTTCTCGAACTATGATTGACTCGAGCCCTTGAATCAAAAGGACTCATCACCTACTAACTAGAAACTACACATTGTCTGATTATGATGTGTGGGCTACAATTGGTACCTACATTATGAAAAAATATAGCACATAGACATATATGTAGATCAGTACTTTTGGAGTGTACTGAGCATGTAGGGGTGAATGCATAAGTAAACAATAACTGAATGTACACATAGACTTTAAAAAAATTCATGCTAAGTGTAGATGACTCACCTTGAGCTTGAATAAAACAAAAGCTATAAAATCATAAAGATGAGTAATTAAGCATAAGGATACACTTTGTAAGCCATAAATCTTAGTTCTATAAACTTTACTTTTACTCTTTCTTTGTGGAGGTTCTTTTAACTGGCATAAACCATGTGAACTATCATGGAGTCCAACATATTACCCACGTTGAGGAGAGCTATTCTACCCTTGCCATCAAAATAAAACCTTAACTTGAGTGATCACTATACTTAAATCACAATGGGACTTAAAACTATGGTGACACGTAGTTCTGGGGTATGTGACCTTGGACTCATACCCAACTCGGTGCTAAATGTTACTCCCATATTACTTATATGCTTATACTTTTAGGAAATCCACCTTAAAATAGCATAAGAGTTTATAGGATAAAAACTAGTTATTCATCTCTTTCTTTAAATCATAATTAGGATGAACAAATGTGGATTACATGTCTTAGCTTAATATCTAAATATCAATCTTTACTTTAAATCTTGGTATAACTTACCAAAGGAACTTAAGAGCATAGTCTTCTTGAAATCTCAAAAAACAACTTGTAGTTGGACTTATAATATAAACTTAAATTCTTAGAATTTCTTAACAATATTTCATGCTCAATAATCTTCTTGAAATACTTCAATAATTTCAGTCAAGATAATGAAATCAAAATCATAATATGAATATTATAAATCAAAACACGAGCATGTGTAAACTTAATGCACTTAAAGCCTTTGAATCTCATGTTTTCTTTCATATAACTTGTAACATAATAACAAGCTTAAAACTCAATTGAAAATCTTTAATCAATATTCAAATCAAACTCATGATAAACAAATCATAATAGGGAATCTTTAAGTCAAAACATAAATAGATGAGAATAAGAATGCCCTTTAATACTTAAATCACTTTATAAATCCATAAACTTTAAAACAAGTTTTAGGCACAAGGATGAAAAAGTATCCTTTTTCATAAATGCCACATACCTTAATAGGCTTAACTTGGTGGAGAAACCTTAACCTTGAAAGCCTTGGAAATGATCTTGAAAGCTTTCTTGAAAACTAATGGATTAGGGAACTTAAATTCTTGGTTTTTATTAAAGAGAAGATGATGGAATATAGAACTTGGGGGGATGATTAGGGTTTGTTCTTGAGAGTAAATTGGAGAATGTATGCAAATAATGCCCTACCTGGCATTTAATCTCATGTTTTTATAACTTGGGCGATGGAAAAAGACCTAACTACCTCTCAGAAGATTAAATTCGTAACTGGGATATCATTTGAAGGGACACCTTGATGTGTTAAATGACCCATTGCTATACCCACCGTGATGCACCACTATCGCGGTGAGGTTCTGAAATCAAAATTCAAACGTACCTCAATTCTCATCCAAAAAATCTAAAACTTCTCTTAAATATGATCCTTATACCCCTGAATATGAATTAACTCAAAAACCATCATCTTAGAGTCCGGAAGGTCAACTTAAAAATTCTCAAAGTTAGGAGGTCTTGAAAATGGCTAAGTCCCCAACACTTAGCCAACTTTTCAGGCTTTAAGCCTCTTATGCATGCAACTAAGAGCTAAATCGAGCTAGGATAAGTATTAGGTATTACATCATCAATTGGTCCTTCTACCCATTGAGCCTAAAAACCCTATTTTAACTTAAAAGTATAGATCTTATTTTACTTTATGAAATCATTCATGAATCTTATGAAATTAATCCATGAATTTCTTGCTAAATCAATTACAAGCCATGTCTACAAGTGTTTCCAAGTGAATTAAGTTATTTCATGTTTTGAGTGGTAAATTTGCATATCATATTCCATTGATTTCATGTTAAATCCCCAAACTATGAATTTAGCAATGTAATCATGTTATTTTCTCATGTTTAACACACTCTCATGTTCAAGTTCATGATTCTCACTTATTTGATAAAATATTTATGTTTTGGGTCTTTAACCATGATTCCATACTATAATTTTAACCTTTGATATTGTATTACATGATTATTCAGTGCTGGTGAGTTATGAACACCCGATACCTATGTGTATTACATGATTTCAGATATTTAAGTAATGATTCAGTTAAGCCATGAATCTTATCATCATACTCAGATATTTATGACCATCATGAGCACTATTAGAAATAATGTTCAATTGATGTTAGTTCAATTCAGTACCAGTGTCAGTTCAGTTGGGAGTAGGATTTAGCACTGAGTGAACCCAGGGATGGGGGCTAACCTGCCAGTGAAGGGTGCGACCTTTTGTAGCAATCCCTGAGTCCTAAAACCACGTAGCTAGTATAGGTTTGAGATATTTTCCTGCTAGTTGAGGGTTGACACATATCTCATAGGAGCACCTGCCAGTAAAGAGTGACTCCTTAATCATTTAGGACAACAGTTTAGTAGATTCACATAGCCAGTGTTAATATTCGTGACATGGTACTGACACCCTTTCAACTGAGGTTACAAGTTGGACTCTAATTAGCTCAGATTGGGGTATTTCGGTTACATAATACCTCCCATAATATCAATCAATATTCAGTGTATTTTAGTTGAGGTGTGCTTGACCAACTGTATAAATTTTTAGTTATTCAGTTATCCAAAATTTAGACTTTTATATTATAGATTTTTTTAGAAACATGTTTATTCTTGGTTTTACATTCTCAAATATTACATGTTTATGCATTTATGCTGAGTTATCCCATGCATTTCAGTCGGTCCTTATCTCACATACTAGTATATTCAAAGTACTGATCTCATACTTTTCTTTTGCGCTAGCTATGTTGTCTTATAACATAAGTTCAGATGCTTAGTTTCTCAATCGTTCTTAGACAACTCACCATTACTCAGCAATAGTAGTGTTGAGTCCTCTTCCATTGAGGACATCATATATTTTAATAGTTATTTTAGTATTTCTTTATGTTCAATTAGTTGGAGTAAGTTTTGGTATGTCCCATTAACTCCTCATGATGTGTAGAGGCTTTCATACAATTAAACAATCATTGAGTATTCAGTTATCATCAGTTGTTTCAGTCAAACAATTTAGTTTTCTAGTGTTTTCCAGATACTTCAAACATGACATTTTACATATTTCAGTATTCAAATTGATAGTACTTTATTAGTTTATCTTCCAAACATGTTATGTTATTATCATTATATCCAGTGCTCATATCAGTTACCAAACCATGGGTTAGCTTGGGTTCACTTGTGTCCTTAAGCATCGTGTCATGACTAGGGGTAGCCTCGGGATGTGACACTACCCGATAGGAGTTTGAGGCATAGCCTGATGTCATACTGGTATGTTGCAACTCTTTTCTCGTAATGCATATTGTTTACTTCATTCGGGGTCTATTCTCTTTTATGTGACCCCATTTATGGCTGTGTGTTTTGTATTAAGCTCGAGGTTATTTTGGATCCTTTTTCTATTTCTACCCTGGTAAGTGACTCTGTGATTGCTAAAAGAGTCTATAGGGGGTATGGTATCTATTGGTCGTAAGGAGATCTTGGTGGATTTATATGAATTATATATGGTGGATTTTTATGTTATTCAGGGGATGGACTGGTTAGACTCATTCTATGCATCCTTAGACTGTCGAACTCGTAAGGTTATCTTTAAGTTTCCTGGTAAACCGGTTATTGAGTAGGAGGGTAGTTCCTTGGATCCTAAGGGGAGGCTTATATCATATCTTAGAGCTCGCAGATTAATCTCTAAATGGTGTCTCTATCACCTAGTCTGGGTTAAAGATTTTAACTTGGAGGGTCCTTCATTGAATTCAGTTCCAATGGTGAATGAATTTCCTGAGGTCTTTCCTGACGACATTCCTAGTGTTCCTCCAGATAGGGAGATTGAGTTTAGGATTGATCTTATTACAGACACTCATCCAATTTTTTCCCCCCTTATAGGATGGCTTCAGCTGAGTTTAAGGATCTAAAGAAGCAACTTAAGGATAAGCTAACTTCAGCTCTAGTTTTGACTTTGTAGGACGGCACTGACGGGTTTATGGTTTACTGTGATGCATCTTGGGTGGGACTTGGTTGTGTTTTGATTTATCATGGGAAGGTGATAGACTATGCTTCTAGGTAGTTGAAGTTTCATGAGAGGAACTATCCTACTCGTAATTTAGAGTTGTTAGCATGGTGTTTGCATTGAAAATTTTACCGCACTATTTGTATGGAGTGCATATGGACATCTTTTTCAATCATTAAAGCTTGCAGTATGTATTTATTCGGAAAGAATTGAATCTCAAGCAAAGAAGGTGGCTTAAGCTTCTTAAGGATTATGACATGAGTCTTAAATACTATCTAGGTAAAGGTAACGTGGTTGTTGATGCTCTTATCAAGTTGTCCATGAGGAGTTTAGCTTATGTGGATAAAGCAAAGTAAAAGTTGGTAAAGGATATTCACCGCTTGGCTAATCTTAGAGTTCTTCTTTTGTACTCTAAGGATGGTGGTATATTGGTGCAGGAAGTGGTGCAGTTATCTCTTGGTGCAGATATCAAGGAGAATGAAATGTTAGATCCTCTCTTGATGAAAATGTACTGGTGGAGTGTTATGAAGAGGGATGTGGCTAATTTTTTGGCCAAGTGTTTAGTGTGTCAATAGGTGAAAGTTGAGCATATGAGGCCCAGGGATCGTACCAAGAAATTGAATTGCCTGAATAAAAATAAGAGGTAATCAAGATATATTTCATTACTGGTCTTCCTCGATCTCAGAATTATTTTGATTTGATTTGGGTCATTGTGGATAGGATGACAAAGTTGGCTTACTTCATTACAGTGAGGACTACCTTTTTGGCTGAGGATTATGCGAGGTTGTATCTTCATAATATTGTGAAGCTTCATGGGGTGCCTATTTCTATCATCTCTAATTATGGTACACAGATTTTATCTCACTTCTGGTGGTTGTTTTATAAAAGGTTGGGTACTAAGGTTAGTCTGAGTATTTCTTTTCACCTGCAGATGGATGGGCAAGCAGAAAGGACTATTCAGACATTGGAAGACATGCTTCGTGCATGTATGATTGACTATGGTGGTAATTGTATTGAGCATTTACCTCTTGCAGAGTTTGCTTCTAATAACAGTTGCCATTCTAGCATTGGGATGGCCCCTTTTGAGGCATTGTACGATAGGAGGTGTAGATCTTCTATTGGGTGGTTTGAGCTTAGTGAGGTAGAGATGTGTAGCTCATGGAGAAGGTGAAGGTGATTTGGGATAGGCTTAAGGCTGCCCAAAGTTGTCAAAAGTCCTACATAGATTAAGGCGTAGGGACTTGGAGTTTGGGGTCGGGGATAGGGTGTTCCTAAAATGTATCTCCCATGAAGGGACTAATGTATTTTGGGAAAAAGGGAAAGATCAGTTCCCAGTATGTTAGTCCTTGTGTCGTCTTGAGGAGGGTTGGTAATATAGCCTATGAATTGGGGTTACCTTCTAGTTTGAGCTCCATTCATCCAGTATTCCATGTCTCTATGTCAATAAAGTATGTACGTGATCCTTTATAGATTGTTCCTTTGGAAGGATTGGGTATCTCGGATTCCGTATCGTATGAGAAGATTCCAGTTGAGATCTTGAATTGGCAGGTTCATTGGTTATGGACCAAAGATGTGTCTTCGTTTAAGGTTCTCTGGAGAAACCACAAGTTGGAAGAGGCTACTTGGGAAACAGAAGAGGATGTGAATTCAAGTATCCGTTCCTGTTTTCTACTTCCAAAATTTGTACGGAAGATATGTGTTCTTTATCATACTTTTGTTTTCAAACTTTGTTAAAAGAAAGGTTGATTTCCTTCCATCTTTGTTTTCTAACTTAGTTAAAGGTCAAAATAGGGGTATGGAGGTTTAAATCATGCCTGTTCTTCCTTGTCCATCATTTGAGAACAAATGATCCAAGTGGTGGAGAATTGAAACACCCTGGGTTTTGATCCTTGGAAATTTTTTTGAGTTTTTGACTATTGGACATCCTACGACTAGGGGTACTAGTCATATGATAGGGTACAATTTGGTGGGTCTTAGTCGTATGTTAACTAGTATTAGTTTGTTGGTTTCTTTCCAAGGTATGAATAGATCATACTATTCATATGTTATGGTACTAATGGTATGATGCAAATCGTATGTTGCCCTATGTTTAATCTAGAGGGGTCTATTCTTCCTAAGGTATGGATTTAGGGTACTGGTCATATAGTTGGGTACGGATTGGCCTTGGTGGTCATATGTTGGCTAATGTTGGGGTCCAAAGGGAGGCCTAGGGTACGAGATAAAGGTACCACTCATACCCTAAGGTATGGTTTATGGGGGTGGTCGTATCCTCCTATGAGAATTTTATACAGTTTAAGTTGGGGGTAATCTGGACATTTCCCCTCTTAACCTCTCATAACCCCAAGATATAAAGCACCTTTTTGGGACTTCATTAACCTATTTACAATCAATCAAACTCTCTTAAACACTCTCAAATTCTCTCAAGGCTCTGGCATCAAGGATGACTAAGGTTTCATCAATAGGGTCAATTTAGGGCTTACAAAGGGTGGTTTCTATCTGTCATCTTCGTAATCTAAGGCATGTTACTCCTTCCACATTGTTAGTTTCAACTAAAGGCATGTCTTATGTATGGTTTTTATTGCATGAGTGTGTTATTGTTTTGGTTTGGAATAATATGTTGGGGTTTTGGTTATAAATGGTTTGGTTATGGTTTTCCCATGTTTTTACATATCATTTTTATATTTTAATAGTGGTTTGAACATTTGGTTGCATCGGAATGGTTAATTGGTACTTATTTTTGGTTTTGGAAACTATGTGCCCTAAACATGTTTGATAAAATGCCTATGAGAATGCTTTTGTTACATAGTGGACTTTTAATGAAACTAATGCATGGTATGACTTGGTAATGGAACCTTAATTGGTTTGGATGGTTTTAAATGGTTAAGTGGTAGGGTCTTGGTGGTCACGGTTATAGTTTACTTGGAAGCCTTGCGGGTTACATAGGAATCCCCCAAACGAGCATAATAATGATCTACTTATGGGGTAAATAGGAATCCCCCAAGCAACTTAATAATGTAATCTATAGGTACATAGGAATTCCATTTTCTTTTATAGGTTGGCTAAGGACATCGCTTGCAAGCTATAGTCGTATAATGATATCACTACTTATAGACTTAGTTAATAAAATATGGAATGGTGGTTTGGTTATGTGCTAATGGTTTTAATTGGGCAATAATAGCGGGGTGTGATAGCTAACCATGAAGGTGTGAGTCAAATGGACGGACACTGAAAACTCATGTTTGTTGACATGAGGATTAGTCATGGTGACCATATATGATACTTATGGGGTACATGAGAATCCCCTAAATTACACTTATACATATGTATCATAGAGAGCGAAGGGTACTCAGGAATCCCCTATTCCTATGGTATCTCCGGCTCGTGCGGCTACATGCATCGAGTCCCATTTAGGGGGTAACATTATACCCATATATCCCATGGGTAGTTCTAGGACATTTAAGCTACACATACTCAGGTTAATGGTTTTAAAGATATGCTAAACCCGACTCTCTTTTTTGGAATATATATACATATATTATATATATGTGTGTGTGTGTATGGTTCTGAATGTGTATGGCTATTTAACTTGGTTTTAAAATTGGAATTACTTTATCCTTATCCTAAGTGTATGCTAGTGTTCAGTCGCTAACCTGTCTTTGGGGGTTGTATCCGCACGCGATGCAGGGACCGGTCATTCTACTCCTCCTACTCAGTGATCAGATTTGGGATCATCCTGTGTTGAATTGAAGTGGTGAGATTCCATATTCCAGAAGGCTCCATTTCATGTCATGGATGTCTTTACATACTTTGGTCATTTTATAGACTATGGTTTTGGATATGGTCGAGGCCATGTCCTAACCAGATATTATTTTACTTTTGGATAGAGGATTTGTGGGACTTCTATGGGTGGTGTCAGTATTGGTGTTATCCTTGGAATTGGTATTAGTATTGGGGCTGATACCGGTGGACAATATTTGGTTTATAATTATTCCATTTCATTTTGGACTATATTTATATATAAACCTATTGGTGTATTGTCTTGGTTTGGTTGGTTATTGGACGGATTGACTTGGTTAGGTTGGTCTAGGAAGTAAACTTATTCCAAAGTCACCAAATCTTCAATTACGCAATCTTGTTATATGTTCGAAATTCACCCGACTTAAGGTATGTATTTGGATGTTGGGTTGGGTATCGGAGGTGGTCCCCGATCCTGGTTGAACTTGGGATTCCCATTACGATAAGGCCCTGGTTTAGGTCGTGTCATCCACCCCTTTCCATTCACAACCTATAAATGATTTCTATAACCACCATAACTATCCATTCTGAGCACCTTCCCTATTTAAACAAATAACAAACATAGACAATAACTTCCTCCGTAGACTACCATGCAATCTACAAATCTTGCTACAACATTAGCCAATCACTACAAAAGGGCAACCTATCTCTCAATTGAAGGTTATACAACTAAAACTAGCTTCTTTATGCAAAAGTCACCCTCACTCTAACTTCTAAACTTGTGAATTCATATCACTAACTTCTAGACCATCTTACTACCATTGGTCATGACACCTTAACATATACTACTACTCAGGCGGAAATACTGTTCCAATATTATTCCACATATCTCTATCATTAAGCATGACATCTGCAATAAGATTTTGAAAGGGACTGACTACACTCTTTACCTCAAGATCAAACGCATAATTGATATAGATAGGGATATACACTGAAATCAACACATATTGAAATACTAACAGATTTTTCTCAAGTCCTTTTGCTATATCATAACCCTTTATGACTTAATTAGAAAGGACCACATCTGTTAGACTCTAGGCTTATGCACTTATATCGCCTTGGCAATGAGGCATATCTAATACAATTAGAGTAAGGAAGTAATTTGGATAACTTCCATATGGATAACACAATGGCATTGTCTAGAGTATGAAAGTATGGGAAACATCTCCGAAATTCCTTAAAGCTTCCTCCTTTTAAGTGTAGCGTGCTACACACCCATAAAAGTGACTCTACTTGAAACAACTTCATAGACACCCTGGGATCCTGAACTGTGCTATGATACCAAGCTTGTCATGACTCGAGCTGAGGCCCTGGCTGCGATGGGCATCCTAAACCATGAAGTCCTGAGATACCCCTTAGAATGTAATCATAAACATAACTCATATGAAATAAAAGTGTGGAAGATAAATTGGAAAATATGGTAATCCCATAATCAAACTTAAAACTTCATAACATCATATCATAAGAAAACCCAAATCCAATGTAAAACAATCTATGAAGCCTTTTTTGAACTGAAAATGATAGTCTGTCTAAACTGAAACAAAGCCCCCAGCTAGACTATAAAATAAATGAAAACTAACACATGGATAGGATGCCCTCCGAAGTAAGAGAGGCTCACCAACTCTGACTATTTGAGGGAAATCAATTGTTGGACTGGTCCACGGGACAGTGCCTCAAAACTTGTAGGGAAAGGGGGTCAATACTTGGAAAGTATTGGTATGCAGAACAATCCAAAATAACTTATAATTCAAGTAAAATATTTGAGAACGGTTCGAAATCAATTTAGCATAATATAGATAAACACATTGGAATACTTCAAAGCTTAATACTTGCAAAAAATAAACTCAACCATCTTTATTTTAATTTTGAGCAAGATGATACTCCCTACAACTTAGTAGCCTCAGGCTATATGGTTCCACCATTAACTCTTCGGCCAAGACCCCAACCCAAGTTTGCCGCAAGGGCTGGAGTCTTTAATATCTGATATGCCAAAAGCACATAGCAAGCATATAATCCCTATCTGGGATATCATAATTTTGTATTGGCAAAATACAGTTTCGTGCAATGAGTTATCTGAACTCGTGCCTTCTTTGGGTAAGCATCTAGCTCTCTTTAAGCCTAATTTTAGCCTCCTAAAATATACTTCAAGCTTATAAATAGTTCTTTTATTATCAGTTAAGGTCTTATCATAACAAGGTACCGTCATACCCAGACTTGCAAGCCATATCAATTCAAATCATGTCCATAGCCCTCTTTATTCAAAAGCATGTTAATGTCCACCAAAAGATTTGAACATCATATGAGAGTTCTTATTTCAAATAGCCCATGAAACATATGCAAAACACTCTCTCTTCAACACTTTAACATGGGGTGGCCAATTCTTACATGAAACATATGCACTTCTTCATTTGGACACAAGAGTATTTATAAATTAACAAACCACCCTCTCATTAGATCATAAAGCAATGCAATTTCACAAATAATAGTAAAATGTTCAAATCAAACTTTTTAACCATTCGTATAAACAACTACAACACGTTAGGTCAATGAATTTCGTAACAAGAGAGGGATTCCCGTAAGTTATGCCCTCATATAAATTCTCAAAACTCATAACATATATACACGTGAAAACAATTCAAATTTAGGAAAAAACCACACAGTTTACACAAGACTTCATCATAAAACGGTGTTTACAATGCATGTTATTCTACAATTTTAAAACTCATCTCATATACGTATTTATATACCTTAAAATCTTATTTAAATGATAAATTTATGCCCATGAGATTTAGGATAGTCCCACATACCTTTTGACGAAGAAAAATTGAAGAAAACATAGAGAAATTTGCCTTTGGAGATCAAAATCCACAAGCCCTAGGTAGTTTCTCCTCTCTTACTTTTGGAGAGATGATTTGGGAATTTGAGAAGTGAAATAACATGTGTTACAACCTACAGTTGTCTATAAATGATTAGGAACAGTTATAGGATGATAAAAGATCTTATTGTCCTTAAAATAACTCAAAATGGAATACTTTTTGAAGCTCGAGAAAGGCTTACAGCGCCAAGCCAAAGAAAAACTCAAGGTTTACAAAGCATGTCCAAAGAAAACCAGAGGCAGTGTGCTTTGGCGATTGCTCTGCGGCACAGGGCCAACGCAGACCCTGGATAGGGTCTCACTCAAATACTCATAACTTTTGACTCCAAAATCGGATTGATGAATGGTTGGTGGAGTTGGAAAGAAGACTCAAAGATATTTAATTTGATATATTATGGTCCACAAAACTCCTCATATTCTAGTAGTAACGGTTGCTGGAATTTGACCCAAGAAAAATCATCGGCTAAAACTCAACTGGTAAGAAAGTGCTCAACTTAACTTTGAGCTAGGAGACTTTTATGATGTATACTCATCTCCAAAGGTATTATCACACTAAAGCATTGATATTCACACTTATTTCTAACTAGAAACTATTGGATTTGGGTCTATATACATTGGAAAGACGGTTCAACTTTAGCCCAAAAAAAAGCGGGGTGTTACATATGAAATCTCCAATTCAGTCTAATTATCAAATTAACTATTGGAACAACATACTCTAGGTTCTCACCATATGTGCTTTTTAATCTCTTCTCTATTGGCCAACATATTTTTCCACACCTCGGAGCCTCCCTTCAGTTCAACCAAAGTTGAAAGCTCTTTCTTGTGATACTTTTTCTTTCATATATATGTAGTTCACAAAAAATTGTCTCCTAAATTTTCGTCAAAATATATTCTGAGAGACATCAAACATATATTTGAATCAATATCCATCTTTCTGTTTGGATAAGCAAACCTTAGTTCAAGAGGCCAAATATTTGCATCTTTATATTTTCTTCTTTCTTCAACAGAACTTATTTGCATCTTTATATTTTCTTCTTTCTTCAAAAGAACTTAGCAAAAATCTTGTGTGACTTTTCGATGACATATTTGGGAAGGGAAGAACAATAGCTGAAAAAACATGAATAAGAATATTTTAATTTATAGTCATTAGTGATCATAACTACTTTCTATTCATATGGCAACATTCTGCCCTTCCAGGCCTATATTTTATCCTTTACCTTTTCTATTAGTCCAACATAATAATTCTCTCTTTCCCTAGAATGAGTAATAGGACAACCTAGGTATACCATAGGAAACTACCCATTAAGCATACTTGTTATTTGTTATACCAATATTTTTGTCTGCATATTGCAGGCATTATTATTTATGCTTCAGTAATAAGACAACTCAGATATATTTTAGGAAGCTGCCCTTGGGTATACCTGTGATTTGTTCCACCAGCTATTTCAGGTTTGTAATTTCTTTTTGATGCATGTAATGGTTAGATCCTTTGATGTTATAACAATTAACAACTAAAATTTGTAAAACTTAGATATAATTGTAATTTGGGAAAAAGAGGCCGTAATTTTTTGACTCTCTAGAGAAGAGTTTTGACACGTGAAAAACTTGTTGATTCCTTTTTAATTCCATACTTTCTTCTTGTTTAAATTAATGAAGAGCTTGATTCTTTTACATTTAAGGAACAACATTACATATCAATAAGTCTTTGGTCTTATCTCTCTATGGTGAACGTTCCAATTATTTTCGAATGAAATACATTGAAAGAAGTTTGAATGACTTATAAAATATAATGAATTTATCCTCCCCATCAAATAATCAAATTATTAATTTACATATGCAACTATAAAATCTGAAACAAGATGATCTAACTTCATGAAAGGCCACTACAAAGCAAAAATCCTATTAAATGGACTTGCAACTGCCAAACTATCACTACATATCTCATATTTCAACATCTATAGTTTTAAAGAACTATGACTTAACGTGAAATATATTATAACGAATCTGTCTACTTTTCTTGAACCTATAATTATTCAAGAGTTTTTGATCTTCTAATGAATCATGAATTCATTCATGAGTCATTCCTGTCTTTTCTCTCGCTCATGAATTCTAATTTGAAGTTGCTCTATCAATGAACTTGTACTGCGATCCTTAAGTTTTTATCACATATAACAATAATAGTTGCAATGTGGACATGATATGGTTACATTTCTTAACAAGGCCGCGGAGGTGTGGTAGTCACAATAACTCTTTCAAAAACTTCAATTACTTCGGCTCGTCAAACTTTAGTCATGCACAACTATTAGAAAATTTAACAACAATAGAATGAACAAATGTCAAATGTGCAAGGATATAAATCATGTTACCTCTATGTGCTTCCAATGTTACAACCCCACAATAAATTATTCGCTAATCTCACACATAAGGCGCTAAAATCGCTCACCCTAAATTGTTATGGAAAAAATATTTACTATTGCATATATCAACTTATTCACTCATCTTGATACTTCAAAAATGTTCAACAGACAAGTGTCCTATATTGACCCTCCACTAAACCATGGACAACATTGTCACTGTATGAAAGGACTATGTCCAGGGTCCACCATCCCCCCCCCCCCCCCCCCCCCCCCAAAAGGTATATCTCACTCTCAACTGAGGTGCTACACACTATATCGCACAATATTTGTTCAATTTTCATTGAACCTAAGGAATATATAAAGATACAGACCAAATTCAAGTATGTGATGGTCAAGTTTTGTCAATTCATAACATTTGTAAGTTTCTCTCTTGACTCCCTCCAATTATAATTTCTATCTAAATAATATTCTTCATGACTCCAACATTACAAAACATCTAATTTTTGTCTAGATTTTACTCATTATCATATAATTTTATCTGAATTTCATTCTAATGATTTTTATATTAACGATCAAGACTCCAGACTCAACTTCTTTCTGGTTCGAGGATTGATGGTTCTACATTGTATTTGTCTTGTATCCACTTTTTCCTCTCTTTCAACCCTTTCGGGCTCTAAATTTTAGTTTTCCTCCTCTTGTTGGCACATCCGACTTGGACATCCTCATAAACACGTTTTCAAACTGAGCGCCATCAGTTTTAGGCTTTCAATTTCAAGTTCTGAATTAAATAATTATGTAATGCTTTCCAACTTGGCAAGTCACATAAACTATCCCTTCATTTTTGTGCCAATAAAAGTATTGTTATATTAGAAACTATTTTTGTCAATGTTTGGTCCTTTGTTTTTAGAAAAAATTACTTAAATCTGTAACTTAAGTTTCTATTATTACATAAAATTTCAACTACCAAAAGTAATTTAAACAATCCCTTTTTGACACTTTCTCTCCCCAAACTTCATATATATATATATATATATCACCTACCATTTTCTTACACTTATCTCCTGATGCCTAAAATTAAGGAACCTCCAATCTATTTTCAAAATTTGAATTTACAAAAGTGTTCTCAAATTGCTCAACATCAATAAACACCTTCTTTATCAGCGGACCTTTGCCGGTGAACCACCAATGCCACAACTCTCTTTATCAGCCGCATCCACCATAATCAAAGACATCTCTGTCAACCTCTGCTGGCGAACCATGCTGCTGACACCCCCTGCAATCCCTTCCATGTATCAATTGCCGCCTCAACCTCCCCACCCTTCTTTATACCATTCATAAAAGTATCACCGGTCGACGGATCTCGGAGGTCTCTCAGCTTCTTTCTTCTCCTCTCTGCTCGCTGCTACTATGGCCAGCAACCAATGCAGCCAGCATGTTATCGACCAGTCTCGAATTCATATACATATCTTGAATCAGATCTTAAATTGCCCAATTATTTATAATTTGATACATAACACATATATGTACATGTATGGCATATGACATTGCTGAGAATTTTTATGTCACACTATATACATAACTATGTTATGTATATGGATTGTCAAAACTTTAAAGACTTCTAATCTAATTGACCAAATTAAATATTGAAGGCATTATGGTTTTTATAATCTAATACATATCACAGATATATATATGTGTATGAAATTTGACATTATTAAGAGTTTTTATGTTACACCATATATCTAACTACGTTATGTATATGTATGACGTACAAACTGCTGAGTTATTTTATTTTTAATCCATGTACATAACTATGTTATGTATATGAAATACATAAACAATTGTGCATATATGTTGACATAACATATGCATCGTATGGTTATGTATAGGACTCTGTTAGACCTGCTAAGCTGTATTATTTCAACTTATATACATAACACACTTATGTATACGAAAAAATATTAGCCATTGCTCATCTGTATTATCAGTATTGAAAATTTCCATTTAAGTTTTGTTGCATATTAAACTAATATTGGTTTGCAATGTATATTATTACAGGGATACAATTCAGATGCAATTACCGAGATCAACCCAAGATTTCTCAATCTCTTGTTCAGATCGTGGAAATTGATTTGATGTTTCAAAATTTTAAAATTGAAAAGTTACTGAATTTAAGGGATCCATTAATCACAATTTCATAAATATAACGTTAATTGTGTTATGTATTTAAGACAGATGTTTTATTTTCTTTATTATAGTTAAATCAGTTAGTTTAGATACATAAGTAGTAATCGACGTACAGTTATGTATATGAATAATTAAAATTTGATTAAAAAAAAATAGAAGAAAGAATAATTAATGAACAAACTAGTGAAATTTATGTTATTTACCCTTATTTTTATCTTCTCAAGGACATGAATTCCTTCTCATTTTTGTTGATTATTTTTCTGGTAACACTTGGTTCTATCCTATGTTTTGCAAATATGAAGTTTTAACATTTTTTTTCACCATTTCACTCTCTAGTCAAACATCAGTTTAACCTTAGTCTTAAATCTATCCAAACTAACTGGGGCACTGAATTAAGCTCTTATCATCGTTTTTCACACGATTGGAATCACATTCATCGAATCTCTTGTTCCTCATACTCTTGAATAACATGAAAAGGTTAAGCAAAAAATGTTGTCATGCTATAGAAAAGTAACTCATAGCTCCACTCATCCAAGTTCTGGCACTTAGCTTGTTCCTAGGGGTTCCTATGAATCCCGTTACGTGGAAAATTATACTAGTTATATAAAATTAAAATAATTTTAAAATATATACAATAGATATTGAATTCATTTAGATTAGTCCGAATATTTACTTTTTCATATTTCAAATCCGTGTACGGAAGGTCAAGATCTTAATTCCATGACTGCTCACAAATTTCTATATATTACTCCCTGAACTTGTCACGTTTTATTCATGGTACACGTATCCCCTCCCCCCCCCCCCCCCCCCCCCCCCGAACTTGTTCTTTTAATACGTCATGTGACCCCTTTTTGCTGATGTGACAAAATATTTGTAGTCACACTCCATCACGCGCGTGATGGAGTGATTTTTTGACCAAATCAGTTTTTTTAATGATTAAAAAATAAAATAAAAAAATCATTTTCTTTTAGTTTTTTCAATAAATTCAATTATCCCTCTTTCTATTTATTATCCCTCTTCATTACTTTCAATCTATGAAAAAAATTCATCCGTCTATTAATTTTGTAAAACTCCAGTTTATTAATTAGTTTATGAAATGAAAATTTCATCCGTTTATTAATTTTATAAAAAAATTTGTTTATTAATCTAAAAAAATTTCATCCGTTTATTAATTCAATGTAAAACTCCAATTTCTATTTATGAAACTCCTTCAATTTTGTAATCTTAATTATATATATCATATGAGTTATTGTAACTAAAAAAAATGTACTAAATATCAAAGCAGATATTTTAAAAAATAATAACTAAACAAATACTAAAGAAACTAAGACATATACTTATAATAAATGCAGTTATATTAGTTATCGATTTTTAGTCTCTAACGATTTGATTTTCGATTTAACCGATAAAAAATACTCATAAAATAGAAAAAGTAGTAACTAACATGAAAAAAACC
>NC_061116.1:13364700-13366963 GCF_002878395.1 Capsicum annuum
GCTATAATTCGGGAATAATCATGTCTTATATCTATGTAAATATAAACTGTACAACAATAGTATTGAACAACAAATTTTCTCACATAAAACGAGAAACAATACATTTAAAAGCTAACCTTCAAGGAATAGTTCGTGTATAAACAGCAACTCAAGAGGAAACTACAAATCACATGGAAGATATTACATCAGAAAATTCAAAAATTTAATAAGAGCAAGGACCTCGGGAATTAAAAACTCATAATCTTCATCAATAATCATAATTCCCTTCTGTTTTGGATCAATGGGCTATTAGTATGAGAAGTACTGCCCGAACTATACTGTCCTGAAAAGTTGCTGCTATTTGTGTTGGAGCTCGAACTATATTGTCCAGAGCAATTGTTGAAAGCTGTATTAGAGTCAATTGGAATTGTATAAAGATCTGATAATTCATCTTCATTATCTTCATGTCCATGTTCATTAGCCCAAGGATTATTTTTTGTGAACTTTCTTAAATTTTCTAGTTCCATTGCTACGTCTTTCATTGTGGGTCTATCTTCTCCGTGCAAGCTAAGACAACTTTTCACTAGCTCAGCCACCTTTTGGAGTTGTGCAAGGCTTCCTTCTCTTACTACTCTGCGATCAAGAATTTGAAATAATTGATTCTTTTTCATGGATAAAACAAAATATTCTGCCAAATTCTTGTCCTCGTCATTTTTGTCCCTCGAAATAGGCTTCAACCCTGTTAAAAGTTCTGCAATAACTACTCCAAAACTATAAACATCACTTTTGTCGGTCAATTGACTTGTACGAAAATATTCAGGATCTAGGTATCCTAATGTCCCTTGAACCATTGTAGCAAGATGTGTTTGATCGATAGGGATTAACCTGGAAGCTCCAAAATCTGCCACTTTCGCAGTGTAAACATCATCCAATAATAAATTGGCCGACTTGACATCTCTGTGAATTATAGGCATTTGTGCAGATGAATGAAGGTAAGCAAGTGCGCTTGCCGTCTCACTAGCAACTCTTAGCCGATTTTGCCAAGATAACCAAGGAGCCCCATTTCGACTGTGGATATGCTCGTAAAGAGTTCCATGAGAAATGTATTCATACACCAATAAAGGAACTTCAGCTTCTAAACAACAACCAAAGAGTCTCACCACATTTCTATGGTTGACTTGAGTAAGAATAAGTACCTCATTGATGAACTGTTCAATCTGATCCTCGTCCACAAACTTAGATTTCTTAATGGCAACTACACTATTATCAGGTAGTATACCTTTGTAGACAATTCCATTTCCACCACGACCAAGAATTCTATCACTGGCATAGTTGTTCGTAGCCTTCTTCAGCTCCGCGGCTGTAAAAATTTTGGTTGCTTCCACACCACTCTCGTTAGAAGATATTCGTTGTTTCAAGAGCAGACCACCATTTTGTTGGAAGAATTTCTCCCGAAGTTTAATAAGTTTTCTTTTCTTGATGCTGAAATAGAGCCAAGTTGTCCCAACTACTAGGGACACAAAACCAACTCCCATACCTGTGTTTATCCAACAAATTTATAGGAATTAGAAATCTAAGAGAAGCTGGACATGCATTCCTTTTTTATTTTATCACTTCAGAAAAACATGTATCATTTATCACTTCTGTGTAAAGGCCATGACTTTTTCAACTTACCAACAGAAAACTTGATCCATGGGAACTCTGAGTTCGAGCTTGGTTCAATACAGCCACGACCATTCTTTCTGCCATCACCGGTGTGTCCTTCAGGACAAGAACAATTGTAACTCCCTGGCATGTTTATGCAAATCTTTTCACATGAATTGGCGTTTGGATCTGCACATTCATCAATATCTGGCATGCAAAACAGAGAAAATTAATCGCTGACGCTTTGCCTTTTTTATCAGTTTTTATGATAATTACTAGCAAAAGTTGTGATTTTGTGCACTTATGGCAACTAGCTAGGACTATTTGATTAAGCTTGGAAGTAGGAATATTTAAACAACTCTCGTATCATGCTAAATGTCTATTGCTTGACCATGCTCCTTTTGAATGTATCTTTACCTTTTCCATGATAACGAATACAAGTTGATGTAGTTAAACCACATTCTTTTTTTTTTTTTTTTTGGGTCAAGTTGATGTTAAACCATATTCTTTATCATATAGCTTGAATACTTTGAAGTTACTAGCTATTTATATAGCTTCGTATCTTTAAGCATTACTCTAAGAAATAAGTGGATAACATCTCCTTTTCCAAAAAAGAAAAAAAACTTAATAACATCGCATT
>NC_061116.1:13367063-13367820 GCF_002878395.1 Capsicum annuum
TTGTAAGTCATAAGACACTAATAACACAAGTTCTCTCTCTAAAGAGGTTTGGTCAAAGCTTAGGCAAGAATAAGTGTGGAATCACTTGTCTTGCATTTTGCTTGGAAACATCGATGCTTGAGAGGTAGAATTTGATCTTGTGTCATGTAAGATATAGGTGAATTGTTGTATATAGTGTAAAGGGTCCAAGAGTGGAATAGGCTCTTGGGTTCTTAAGATCATGCCTTCATGTAGCCTATCTATCTATCCTTTGTTTTCATTATAATCTTGAAGTTTGTGTTCTTGTTAATTCAAATCATGTGTTATTTTTCTTATATTGTTGTTATCATCTTGTGTTCACCTTGTTATAGTCATGTTGTTGCTGTTTTAGTGTTAAAATACACCTTGTATCATGTTAAACTTCTTGTTGTTGTTGAACCCTAGAAGTGTAGTCCAAGGGGGTCTCAGTTTAGTCTTGAATTTGTGGACTGTTTGGACTGATTTTGGTGTTTTGTGGCTAATATTGTAATAACCCAAGAAATTTTTCGTTGAAATTTTGTGCGTAAACGTGTTGGGTTCTATCTTCTAGAATGAATTATAAATTTTTCCTATGGAATGTCTTATATTATGACCCACCATTGCGTAGAGTATCGAATAATCTTTCCAATGATATATGGATCATCCAAAAAGAACACCCGATCGACAACTTATGAACATTATGATCGAACCGTGAATAGTAGTGAACAGTAAAACATGCAGGAAAAAGTACTGAGGCTTG
>NC_061116.1:13370820-13401126 GCF_002878395.1 Capsicum annuum
TCTTGGGCTTTCTTGTTAGAAAATGAAAAAAAATTGTTGAAAGGCTGAAAATTCCACAAAAGGTGCAATCTGTCCATTTTTTTGTTCTTGGTCGAGAAATTGTGGTTCTTGTTGTTGTAGTCTCTGTCGAATTATGGGTTCTAGATCTAAGTGTTCTCTTGTTTGTTTTATTTTTTCTAGTGTTAGTTTTCATCTTATCTAACACTCTTGAGTCAAGATCTAAAATTGAGCTTGAATTATTAAGATTGTTGTTATGAACGAGGTATGACCGTGTCATAGAATGGGAAAAAACTTGACTTGGCCGAATTTTGAACTTGTAGTTGGATGTTGGTGTTGATGTTGTATATCTTGATAGGTTGTTGTTATGTTCTTGTTGTTCATCACAACCTCCATCTCTTGTAAAAGATGAAATACAACACCAAAGAAACTTGGCCATTGTGGGTGGTCTTGTTATTGGCCAAATTATTGTGGACTTGTTGTTGTTCTTGGGAGATTGTTGTTGGTTGTTCTTTTTTTTATTATTGTGTTCTTGAAGTTTTTCATCATATTATTCACCTTGTTAATATTAAAGTGAACTTAGATCTTCTAAAGGTGAAGGACAAGGTGTAAAACTTGTTAAATTTTGAAAGTCCCCTAATCACCAAAAGACTTTACATCACATCTCAACAACTTTCCATAAAACAAGGGTCCATGTTTGAAGGGGAAGTACAATTCTAGTCAAAGACATTTGTGTCTTGAAATTTGAATTGAAAAAGGAGCTCCAAAGACTAGTTTGTATTTCCCTCCATTGAAAAATTTCCACCAAAGACCAAATTGTGAATTGTGAATTAAAAATTGCCAAGAGCCGAGGCCAATCACGGACTGCACATCACCAATTACTATTCACACGACAGATTTTAAGCTCAAATTATGATCTTCTTGATTTATTGTTCCTTAGTCTCGTTTGCTGATTTCATTACTAACTTACTAGCTAGTACTAGAAATTTGAATTGAAAAAGGAGCTCCAAAGACTAGTTTGTATTTCTCTCCATTAAAAAATTTCCACCAAAGACCAAATTGTGAATTGTGAATTAAAATTTTCCAAGAGCCAAGGCCAATCACGAACTGCCACATCACCAATTACTGTTCACACGACAAATTTTAAGCTCAAATTATGATCTTCTAGATTTGTTGTTCCTTAGTCTCGTTTGCTGATTTCATTACTAACTTACTAGCTAGTACTAGATTATTAGTTAGTTTTGAAACCGTTCTTCATATTAACTTTCCTTTGTGTTTATTAATTCTTTTGAGTCATTGTAATACGTCCTTGTGTGTTTTCCTTACTCTTTTGAGTCATTGTAAATGTTGTATTCACCTCTCAATGCCTCTTGGAGTACAAGCAATCTTACAACTCTTCTGAAATTGAGTCTGAGGTATCTGAGAGACAAGAAATAAAAAGAGAAAGTGGGGATATTTTTGTACAACTAACGTGTTTTTTATTTTGTAGGTAACTTCTTGGCCATAATGGAAACCATTTTTTCCCACCTTGATGTTATTTCCTAAGACATGGCTAGGGCGAATGCGGGTCGTGAAAAATTAGACTCAGATATCTCTACTATACTTGAGAGGTTGGATTGAGTGAAGAGTCGAAGGAACTCTCATGTTTCTACTCCCGAAACCTTACCTCAAATAATCAATCCTCCAAGACCACCATCAAACGACATAGACATAACCCTAGCCACCAAATGTCCTCAAACCCGAGACCTAAATAAGTCACTTCCCCCTCAATTTGATCAAGTCCAACAAGAATGACTTGGAAGCCAATTCCCTCCCATCCAAGCTCCACAACTGAAGCTTCACCTTACCAAATCACTCCTCTCAACTGAAACTCCACTTCACCAAAACCGATATATCCATGTAGAGGAGTATTTTTGAAAGAAACATAAAAGACATGGAGTCTACAATGATGCTTATATGATCGAAGAGAAATTGAGGAAAATACGTAGAGATCTATCAGGAACCCGCCACCAAGAAAAGAGGTGGGATGTGTTTCAGATGAGATTGAAGACAAGGCTCAAGATGGAGATGAAGTCAACGTTCAATATGAAGATGTTGGCGAGACTTGTGTTATTTAGCTCTCGAGTTCCTCATATTTTTGCGGACTGTTTTGTCCCATCTCATAAGTTGCAGGCTATTTTGAATGATTCCTTTTGAAATGGTTCTTGAACGAGGTGAATCCATGAATTTGTGTTTAAATTCCTCTCAAGATGGAGAGGATGATATAAGAAAAATCACAGATATGGACTTATAAGAGTGCGTGTTGAACCCGATACTTGGTGTGTGCAATTGAAGTGTAAAATATGACCAAAACACACAAAAATCAGTCCATTTATTATACTTGATAGGCGCCTTACCCTTGAGGGGTATTATGGATATTTTACACTTCCATTTTGTATTAGATATATAAGGAACATATTAAGGCTTCTCTAATTAGTTTTTGAGAATGTTGTAAGTCATAAGACACTAAGAACACAAGTTCTCTCTCTAAAGAGGCTTGGCCAAAACAAGGGCTAGAACAAGTGTGGAATCACTTGTCTTGCATTTTGCTTGGAAACGTCGATGCTTGAGAGGTAGAATCTGAGCTTGTATCACGTAAGAGATAGGTGAATTATTGTATGTAGTGTTAAGGGTCCAAGAGTGGAATAGGCTCTTGGGTTCTTAAGATTATGACTTCAAGTAGTCTATCTATCTATCCTTTGTTTTCTTTATAATTTTGTAGTTTGTGTTCTTGTTAATTCAAACCGTGTGTTATTATTCTTATATTGTTGTTATCATCTTGTATTCACCTTGTTCTTTTTGTGTTATTGTTGTTTTGTTGTTAAAATACACCTTGTATCTTGTTAAACTTTCAGTTGTTGTTGAACCCTAGAAGTGTAGTCCAAGGAGGTCTCAGTTTAGTCTTGAATTTGTGGGCTGTTTTAGACTGATTTTGGTGTTCCGTAGCTAATATTGTATCATCTAAGCAAAGCATGCTGGTTCATTAAACTTGATGTACGATTGGGTTATTGGCAGGTTTGAATTGAGGAAGGAGATGAACCAAAACCAACATATATAATAAGGTACGGTTCATGTAATTTTCTTGTTATGTTTTTTAGGTTGAAAAACACCACGATATATTTCTGCAACATGATGAATGATGTGTTATTTGATTATGTAGACAACTTTGTCCTGGTATATTTTTATGACATCATCATTTATTATTTCTCTCTAGATGAAAACCTGAAACACTTAAAATTTGTATTGTTTCATTTGAGGGAGTACAATTTTTATGTGAAAATGGAAAAATGTGAATTATCTAACAAGGATGTGAAATTCCTTAGGCATTTGGTCAGTCAAAATAAAGAAATAATGGATCCAAAGAGGATGCAAGAAATTGTGCAGTGGCAAGAGCCCAGTAGGGTCAAAGTCTTGAGGTCGTTCTTCAATATGGCAAACTATTATCGCAAGTGCGGCTGCATTGATAGATTTACTGAAAAAAGATGTCAAGTTGGAATGGTCTGAAAAATATGATTCAGCATTTTAGAAATTGAAAAACTTCATTTCTTCAGAACCCATTTTGAAGATTCCTAATTATGAGTTACCTTTTTAAGTGCATACTGATGCATTTGACAAGGAAATTGGCGGTGTGTTGGTACAAAAAGATCATCACATGGCTTTTAAAAGAAAAAACCTAAGTGATACAGAGCAACGAGATTCGACCCATGAAAAAGAAATGGTGGCAGTAGTGCATTGCTTGCAAACTAAGAGGTTGTATTTATTAGGCAATCATTTCATTGTGTAGACTTAAAATGTTGATACTACTTTCTTTAAGATGAAAAAAAATTTGATTCCAAGGAAGGCACAGTGGCATGAATTCTTGCTTGAATATGATTTCTTTTGGGAGCATTCACCAGGAAAACACAACCAAGTTGCTGATGCACTCAGGCGAAAATAGGTATTTGTTGTTGTGTACTCTATTTACCGACTTCAAACTGGATTTCTTGATATAATCAGATTTTGTGTTGGAATGATCTACTCTATGTAAAATGGATAGGTCAAGTGAAAGATGGGACAATTAGAAGTTATTGGATCAAGGAAGATCTATTTATTTAAGGAGGGCGGGATTGTAGTACCTCAAGGCAGTGGACAACGTAAAGACTTGTACTCCTTGGGATGGACATATGGGTGTTGAAAGGATTCTAGCTTTATTGTCTGATGTGTATTTATAGTCAATATGGTAGAAGAAATTAAAGATTACGCGAAGACTTGTAAAGTTTTCCAAATGGATAAGACTGAACATATGAAAGAGGCAGATTTGTTACAGCCTCTACCAATTCCTGAAAGGTCATGGTTGTCTTCTCAATGTACTTTATTTTTGCAGTTCAAAGATTGATGGGAATATATCAATAATGGTGGTGGTGAACAGGTTTTTTTTAGTATGCAATTTTTGTCGCTGCACCAGTGACATGTTTATCAGAATTTACTACAGGTCTATTCTATAAAAATGTGGTGCAACTCTTTAGTTTACCAAGTGATATCATGAGTCATCGAGATGTGCAGCTTATAGGTCAGTTTTTACAGACATTGTTCATCTTGATGGGGAATGACTTGAAGGTTTCCACAATAAATCATCCTCAAACTGATTTCCAAATAGAAAGAATTAACCACTTGCAAGAAGAATATTGGAGGCATTTTGTGACAACAAACCAACATAACTAGGCAAACTTGTTAGATACAACACAATTTTGCTTTAATATGCATAAATCATCAGGAATAGAGAGAATTCCATTCGAACTAGTCTTAGGCATACAGCCTATGACGCCACTTAAAGTAATGACGCTGAAAAGTCATGACATTTGCCCTTCTGAAACACAAGTCTGACATGCTTGTTATGGCACGAGTCAGGTTGAGGAAGGCCTATAAATGCACGAATAAATATGTTAATCTGCAGAGACGTGCAGTGGAGTTCAACGTCGGATAAAAGGTGCTTCTAAAGCTCACTTCCCAAATTTGGAAACAGATGGTCAGCAAAAGAAGACATCGGGGATTAATCTCGAGAAATAATAGTTCGTTTGATATTGTTGAAAGGATTGAGGAAGTCGCTTATAAGTTGAATTTGACGGAAAGGATAAAGATTCATCCTACTTTTCCATGCAAATTTTTTGGAGCGATATCATGAAGATTCTAAAGACCCTAGCAACAAGTCAAAGAGGACCCCTCCCTTGATTCTGAATCAGTATAAGATAATGATTATTAAAATACCTGATCATCGGGTTGTGGAATCAGCAAAAAGAATACTGAAAGAAAATTTTAGGTACAACGGAAAGGCGAGAGTGAAAAGATGCAGTTTGGGCGATAACTAAAAATATATGGCAATTCGACAGGCAGATTGAGGACTACCTTTAAACAACCTCGATGAGGGCGTCGAGTTCATATGGTAGGGGTGCATTGTTAGACCCCCAGCCTAATGTGTAATGGTTGGGAAGCCATGTCAAAGTTAACATTGGCTTTGACATGGGTTAAGACAATCAATGTGATGTCGTGATAGCTATGAGATAGCATGCAACTGATGATGACCAAGGGGTTGGAGTCTCAGCATGGAAGCCTTGGGCACAATATGCGACGACAAGCACAAGGCATACGTGAAGGCATGCGCGAAGGCAGTGAAGAAAAGGCAAGGCGTTGGTATGACATCGATACTAGCATTGCACAAGCAATGACATGGCATAAGCAATGGCATTCGCTTGAAATTATCTAGGACATGGCCTGGTTTAAGCGATGGCATGGCCAAGATGATGGCATGGAATGGCATGTCCTATGCAGTGACACAACCGAGGTAGCAGCATGGCACAGGAACAAGTAATGACATGACACAGGAAAGGCGTGGTGTTGGCAAGGCAATGCAGTGGATGGATGAAATGAAAAGATAAAGGTAAAAAATTCTAAGTGGGTTGTTTAAAATATTATAAGCATGGAACATGGCAAATTTGTCTAAGGGACAAGGCTGGCCGTGTTCTTGCCACATGGGGCAGTTTATATTTTGAAATTTGAGTATTTTTACATATTGATTTTTATATATTTAATTAGAATGGATTAGATGACCTTGTTGAGTCATGTGATAGACATGTAGTCCTTGTCCAATGACATGCTTCCAAGTATGACTGTTATAACTACCGTTGTGCAGCCTTATATTTGTGTTGCTGGAATCTGTCGCGAGTGTTGTATGGCTTAAAAAATTCATTCGGCATTGTTACTTTGTAATTATGAGAGAATAATAAAGATTGGGAACTTGTTTCTTGTACATTGTTGAGTGTTATCGTTGCTTTATACTTAGTTATTGCAGCAGGTACCAATCATGGGTTAGCTCAAGGTCCTTTGTGATTATGAGTATCGTGTAGCATCTGGGATACAGACTCGGGGCGTTATACAGACAAGCTTGGGTCCTTTATTATGAGAAAAATGATGTATGAGGTTCCTTTTAGCCGATCAAGGCAACAGGTTATGTGACCTGTTTCTCTGGCCAATTTTGACTTTCTTGTTAGCTTGTGCTAACATAAAAGTAGATTCCTTTGCTAGGATTATGCTTCTTGATTTGCTTTTTGTTGCAACTAGACATTCAGTGGTTGGATGTCCCATGTTACCACAAATATATCACAGATCTTTAATAGCATTAGAACTTTTATAAAACACCAACCCAACCTTTTTATTTTGATTTCTTTGACCTAGCTTATGAACAAGTCTTGAAGAATGCGTCCATCTATTATCTCTTTCAAGATCAAGTTTCAATTTAGAAAATTATTGACTTAGTTGACTAATCTTTTCTTTTTCACAAAGGTATTCATGTTTAATCTTAGTTAATTCTGATTCAATCTTTTCTTGTTCCTCACTCTTGTCCTTTTTTTCTTTTTCAAAAAGATATAGTTTTAGAACTTCAGATTTGAGGGTCAAGTTTGATAAATCAAGCCTACTAACCTATACCTTAAAAGTGCAGTTTTCCTTTTCAACAGTTTTCTTATAAGTTTCTAGATAAATAAAATCAAACTTGAGACTTGTAAGATTGTTGAATAACTCATCCCTATCAGAAGTTAATTCTTGGAAATCATCAATTATAGCACTCATTAAGGAAACAAGTTTTTTTTTAGAAAATAAATGTAACATTTCTTTGGGTTCAAGAATACTTACCTTAGAGTTTCTATTATCTTCATCCATGTCTGAATCACCAATGTCCATAAGAGCAGTTTCATCTTCTTCATCATCATCATCTGATTTATCACTTTCAGATGCCCTATTTAGATCTTCCATGTCTATCTCATAGGTCTTCAAATTACCAACTAACTCATCAAGGGACATTCTAGTGATATCCTTAGCTTCTCTTATGGCTGTAACTTTGACATTCCACTTAGACTTTGGTATAAATGTCAAGACCTTCTCTACTTATTCCTCAGTAGATAAAAACTTTCCTATAGATGATAACTCATATACCAACAAAGTTAACCTAGTTATCATTTCGTGTAGTGACTTATTTTTCTCCATTTTGAAAGCCTCTTATTCAGTGAAAAGTAATGGAATTTTGAATTTTCTTATTTAGGTAGTGCCTTCATGTACATTCACCAATGCATCCCAAATTTATTTAGCAGTGTTGCAATTAGACACTCTTTTGTACTCGGCTGGACTAAGACAACAAACAAGAATGTTTTTGGCTTTTGCATTCTTTTGTAGTGCAATAAGATCTTCTGAGGTGAATTCACTCCTTACCTTTTTCATTTGTTCTCCATCAACTAACTTCATCGGAATTGTTGGCAAATTAGTAATTCTATCCCATAATTCATAATCTACACTTTGAAGATACATTTTCATCTTAGTTTTACACCAAATAAAGTGAGAACCATCAAAGAGTGGAGGTCTAGTAATGGATTGACCTTCACTGTGACCAGTAGGTGGTGCTGAATTCATCATAGTGATCTTTGTCTTAGGTGTTAACCCTTTTTAAGACAACCTTGATCTGATACCACTTGTTAGGGTACGTGCCCTAATAATTAGTGACTTTAACGTAAGAGTTGCCTATGGATGGAATGGGTTGCCTGACGTGTTCCAAGGAAGCAGTAAATTAGGAAGTAAAGAACACAATGATTTTTACGTGGAAAACACCCACCTTAAAATGTGTAAAAAACCAAGACCTGTACCTCTACAGAATTTAACCCCAACTTCACTAAATAACTTTGATCCTCAACAACGAATGATTACAAAACTCTTGTAACCAATAACTAGGAATTATAAACTCTAATTCCTATACCTCAATATCCGGAATTATAAACTCTAATTCCTATAACTCAATAACTAAAATTATAAACTTTAATTCCTATAACTCAACAATCACCCTTGACCGTTGAACCCACTTTGAGTTATCCCAAACTTTAAGTTAACTCAACTCAATATTATTTCTAAATAATCAATCTAGGAAAGCAATAATTACAACTCAATAAGAACATTACATTTAAACTGACTCATGAATTGTAAAGCTTAATCTTGTGAAACAGGCTCGTCAATCTATTCCTTTACACTGGGAATTCTCTCAAATATAAACTTTCTCAATTTGATCGTATTTAGACTTTTCTCTCTTTGTAATTGCACAAGTTACTCTGAGTGATACATCTTCTATTTAAGCACAGCTCTCCAAAGAGTCATTCTTTATTTCTAACTCCTTCTTTAATCAGAACTCTCATTGCATAGAGTTCTACTTTAAGTGAGACTCCTTCTTTAATTCCAAATCTTATCTCCTTAGTGTTGTAGTCAAATTCCAACTCTTTAAATCAACTAATATTCAAGTATTTTACTCAACCACAACTTCTTTAATTTCTCACGTGATCAGTAACTTGAGTATATCAGAATTAGGCTCGCTCATTCATTCCTAACTTTAAGCAATCTTTGTCTGCATCTATCAGTGAAACCTGAAACTTGTCTTCATATGTTTAGACCATCTCAAGTAACATGATCCATTCATGTTCTAGTCATCAAAAACCTTATTGATCTAACAAACTGTCCTTGAATTAATATGTTTCCTATCTTGCATAGACATGGTCCATTCATGTTCTACACATAGGACTCTTTTTTCAACTCAACTTGTTTTCCCTTTATCATCAAGTATTTGAATCAAATTCAACTTCTTCAAATTAGAATATGTTTATTTCCTTGAGTTTATTAGAATTAACCACTCATCTGGTTCTTGATTTCTTCCACCCTTGTCTTTAATCATCGATGATTTTGCTACAAGTTTGGATACATAAGACAATGAGTTTGTGAACCAGCTAGACTGACATATTTCATATCACTTTGTCATTTTTTCAATCATCAAAACTACATCGTACCCAACAGACTAAATAAAGCTGTTGAAACTTTCCTTGCTACCTTGATAGAAGTCAAGGCAAATGTAAAAGTGGAGCTGCTGGATTGTGTTGAAGTAAATTACTGATATGATGCCTCCCGAGTTGTATAAAGAATTGCCTCCAAAGAATGGCTCCTAAGAAGTTAGTTGGATTGCAGAAACAATCGAATGAATTTCTAAATGCTGGTTTGATTCAGACTTTTAAGGCTCCCTTTAGTGCTCCGGCTTTTTTTCTCAAAAGAAGAGAATGGTTCAACAAAAATACGTATGGATTATAGGTCTTTGAACGTAGTAATGGTGAAGAATAAGTATTTTGTTCTATTGGTGTAAGACTGATAACACTCAACTTATACCTCAAATTAGTGTAAGGCGTTCATCGTCAATATATTTACCCAACTTTGGAGTCGGGGTCGAATCCACAGGGAACAATGTGAGTGGCGATTAAACTAGTTTGATATTATAGCTACAAGTTAAATTCAAAAAAATGATACAAAATATAAATGGGGTTTTAGTATTAATGTTTATAATCAATATAAATGGGAAACCAGAGTTATGATCACCAAAGGTTTCGAATATTGACAGATACTAGGTAATGCTAGAGACCCTTGGAATGAGTACAACAACAGAATATCCCTGACTATGATACTATCTGACTTATCTCTCGACCTCACCAGATAATTTATTATCTAATTCTCTCGAACTTAGATAATTTATCTATATCTAAACGGATGTTATCTCAGGTAGATTAATCCAGTTACAGAATTAATCATTAAACAGAAGGTTGGTAGCTTCCGAGTCCCTGTTGATAATTTCCGTCCTCTAGTCTATTTCTCCGTTAGAAGTAAATAAAACCTAAGGCATAATCTAATGTTTTCAACCACTAGATTTCAGTTAAAACTATAGAATTTCAAGATGTTCTACTACTCCTTGAATCCGTTAAACACCTAGCATCATATCAAACCCTAATCCTTGGATCCCATGACCCCAGCGAATAGAATTAGCCGCTCATGATTTGATGAAAGAAATCACAAGTTGAATTCATGATGATAATAATCAAATTATGTATAGATGGAAAACAACAAGCAATTTCTTTAATTAAAACCCAAGTTAGAAACCCAAGAATAGTTGATAAGAAATAAAACTAAGAATAATTGATGAAAGAGAATAACGTACGTGTTTCTCTCTCCAAAGTTCTTGTTCTGAATAATGAAAACTTGATGATTTTAAAAACCCTCAAAATTGCTATTTATACTAAATCCTAATTAAGGTAATAAAATAACAAAATCATAGCTGGGCTCGGATTTAGGTGATGGCATATTGGTGTTGATCGTCAGGCTTCTGACGGCGTCTCAGATATGTCGTCAGAAGTCGTGCCTTCTTAACCTTTTCTGCCTCACTCTGATGATGTCCTCCGACGGCTTACCAGAGGAGTGACGGCATGTAGCAAATGTCGTTAGACCTTCAGCTTATTTCACCATGTTCTGTCCCACTTGACGGCATCTTCTGACGGCTTACCACACTTATGACGACATATTGAGAATGTCGTCACCTTCATCCAGCAACTCTTCTTCACTGTTCTTCTTGATGCCTATTTCTGGTAGCTTACCACATCTCTGACGGCTTGCAATAAATGTCATCAGACTCATATCAGCTCACTTGTACCAGATTTTACTTATTTTGTTCATTTTTCCTATGTTTTCCTCCCATCCTTGACTTTCCAATAAAATCTTAAGAAATAACATCAAAAACACCAATAATTACTTAAGAACTTTTTCAATCTAAAAAGTCTTAAATGTGCTACAAAAATCTAGTACATCACTCACTAAGGCATTTTATCAAACACTAGGCATGCATGGACTAGCTCACAATTTGGAGTTTCACATTCAACATACTATAATGGCTCTTATGTTTCACCTAAGCTCTTTATCAAACCTATGGGGAACATTATTCACTTATTCAACCATTTCTACACCCAAAAGTCATGAACACATCACATGAAAAAATAACTTCAAGGGGGTCTATCATAAACATCACATGAATTCCACATACTAGGGTCAAAGCTCATAAATTTGGTAGGCACACATAAATCAAAACTCAAAAACACATTAAACACCAATTTCAAATCATACGAATCATTAACAACTCATAAACATAAAAGTCTTTTAGTTTTAAAAAGGGTTCTTGAGCTTCTTGGATAAAAGGGACCCAAGAATCAATGTCTACATACCTTAACCTTTGAAATTGGATGAATCCTAATACTTGAGACTCTATCCGCACTTGTAATAAATAATCCTTGAAGCCCACAGTATGAGGAACTTGATTCTTGAAGAAATCTTGAAGAATTTATGGATGATTTTTTAGAGGATTAAGGTTCTTAATAAAACCCTAAATAGATATTTTTGAGAGAATTGAAAGAGAAAAATGATGAATTTAGGGTTTGAATGATGATTCTCATATTTATAGAGGCTCACAAAATATGAGAAATGACCAAAATATCCTTGAAAAAATATCTCTAAATTGCTGAAAAAAATAGCTGACGACATCTGTGACAGCCCGTCAGACCCGTGATAGGCCGTCATGAAATGTCGTCAAAAAAAGGTTAAATTTTTTATTTTCTGCCAAAGGCTGACGAAGTCGTCTGAAATGTCGTCATAAATGTGATGACATCATCAAAAATATCGTCAGAAACGTGATAGGCCATCAGAAATGTTGTCACCCTTTTCCAGATTGACATGTTGGAGTAAAATGGGCATAACTCTTTGCTCTGATATCAGTTTTTGACAAAATTGGCATTGTTGGAAAGATAATTCAAAGATATTTTATTTGATATATAGTATGCCCTCTAATTCGATATATACATATAGTAATGGTCAATTGAAGTTGACCCAAATTTTGACGATCACTAAAACTTGAACGATAGAAAAGTTTTCAGCTCAATCATGAGTTAGGGGACCTCTATGATCTTAATTCATGCTAAAATAGATTCCCACACGATTTAAAGTATTTCATACTTGGGAGGATATTTCTGAAACATTTTGACACAGATTTTTACTTTACCAAATATGCTCTAAGGCTCAGAATGGAAGAGGATTTTGCGGGGCATTACAATCACACCCTCTACTCGCAGGTGAGTTCCCATCCTTAGGCTCACTCAGTGCTTAATCCTACTCCTATCTGAATAGACACTGAATTGAATATACTGGACTGAACTGAACTGAGCTCACTGAATTCCATTGACTGACAGAATATTACGAGATCTGATAATTGACTGAGATTATTGAGATTACTGAGATTACTGGACTAATACTAAATTTACTGAGTTTTCTTGAGTTATGTAACTGACTGAATTCTACTAATCATGGCTTGACTAAGATTATCATGAAACTGACACTGGCCCTAGGCACACAACTAATTTGTTGGGTACAAGTACCCCCAGGACTTGATAGCATGAAACTGACAAGACATGACACTTCTTGAATACATGACCATAATCAATAATTCATAATACAATCACTTAGGAATTTCATGAAGCACTTGGTTAGCATACTCTTGTACATGAATAGGAATGCATTCAAATATATCATGGTTACACAATTCTAGTCTTATGGGAATTCCATCAAACAATTTTGACGCATCACAATAGCATGAGAGTCATTTTAAAACATAAGGGCAGAGCTTGGATTCATCATTTAGGCCCTATTGAGTCAATAAGCATAAATCTTAATCTCTTAGGCATTTTATCAAACATCTAGTATGCATAACTTAGGGCTTAAGCATGAACATCAACTTAATACATCAAGTTCCTTCATTCAACTCAATTTCATCAATTTCAATCCATATATTAACAAAATTTCATGAAAAATATATTAAATCTTCCAACTTGGAAGTCACACAACAATATAAACATTATTATAATCAATCCACAACATGGGTTTTACAATTCATGATTTTAAAATAGGATTCTTGAGCTTCGTGGGTGAAAGGAACCCATGAATCAACACTAAACATACCTCAAAAGCTTGGATCTTGAAAGATAACTAACATTTCTTGAACGTTCTTGGATTGAAAAACATAGATCTTGATGTTTTCTTGATGGTTCTTGAACTTGAAGAACTTAAATTTCTTAGTTTCTTGAAGAAGGGTTTAAATCTTGTTCTTGGGGATTGATCTTTAAGAGAAACCCTAATTTGGTGTTATAGATGAATAATGAAGTTATGAGATCTGGCCTGGTATAATTAGGGGTCAAAACAGGTAAAAAGAGATTCAAATACCCTTTTAAAAATGGCATAAAATAGTTGATCGAAAGTGGCGACAGTTTGGTCGATGATTCGTCTCTGGCTCGATAGTCCGTCGTTCTTGACCGTCGTACTTGGCCAGAACCTAAACTTTCTGCCTTGTCTATGATGGTTTGGGCAATGATCCATCGCTAGCTCGATGGTCCGTCGATCTTGGCCGTCGCACTTGACCAGAAGTCGGGCTCACTGCCTTAGCCGCTATGGCTTGAGCGATGATCTGTCGCTAGCTCGACAGTTCGTCAGCCTGACCGTTGCTTCTGGGTAGTTTCGATAGTTCTCTATAAAATGTCTATAACTTTTTACTCCGATACCGGATTTGGACGAAATTGGTATCGTTGAAAATCTAATTCAATTTCCCATACGATAAAAGTCGAAATTAGGAAATTCTATCTGATTTAAATATTAATCATTTAGGAAGTCATCACTAACTCTTCTGAAGACTAGATTTGACCTAAAAAAAGTTCGGGTATTACACCTGCCCTTTTTGAGCAACCTTGAAATGCTCTTAGTCAATTAATTTTATACTTTGCATGAGTAATTAAGTCTATAGACACCTATAGTAATATACTTTCATCTCGAGTCCAAATATTCAACACCAAACTTTGATGTGAAAACCATAATTTTATTTCATAGTTATTTTACCAATAATAAAGTGTCTCAAACACCAAATTTCATTAAAAATTGTGTTTGAATCAAACTACAAATTGTAAAAACACGATTTCTCAATTTAGATACAAAAATATCAATTTTCAACACCTTAACACCGCTTGAATTATAAACGAAACAATATGGAAGATATGAAATATAGGTTTAGATTCTTACCGAAGATCAAATTGAGAAAATCCCCTTGAAGTCGACAAATTATGAGCTCCCAAGCACTAAAAATTGAAATATGAATAATAAAGTCAAATTAGGAGATTTTCGCTACTATTTATGCTATCTATTAATGCAAAATAGATGACACACACTATAATAATCCTCCTAGTCGTTATGTCAATTTTACCTATTTTATTATTTTTAACCCTTACTCCCCATAGTTTTTATTGTAATTTATAACTTTTGAAGATGGATGACACAATTCTTAAGGTGATCGGATGAATTTTAGAGAAGATGATAAGTGAGGCTTCAAGCCTAAGTTGAGGTGGAGAAGCAGTTATATATAAACAATGACCAGGTGTGGTAGAAATAAAACGAAAATAGAGGCAAATAGATTAAAAAATGAAGAAAAAAAGGATAAAAAAACACTACACTAGAGTTATTGGAAGCAACTAAAATGAAAGAAAATGAAAAGAAGTAAAGGACTAAAAACTTGAATAAGTTGTAATGTTCAAAAAGGGTGTGGTCGTTATTTCTTAACTATGTATCATACTTGTCCTGGAGCCTATTACAAATCCAGATAAGTATTACGTGATCCCAAACGAACATTCCAAAGATAGTGACATTAAAAAACAACAACAAACCTATTGTATTTACATATGTAGTGTTGTTTTGTGTATACAATTTGTCTGTTTTCATAAACACTTCAACGTTTGTTCAAGACAGTTTCAAGAATACCTATGAAGTTTTTTTTAACACTTTTAAGATAAGTTCACCAAGAACTATCAAAGAAGTATGTTATTTAAAGAAACAAGATGAAGTAAAAAATAGAACCAAGTACTCCAATTTTAGAGAGTGTCCTTAAGGAATTAATTCCCCTCAAGTACCTGAGGTTCTAGAATTTTTCCTCCCAGGATAAAATGGCTCACAATCAAAATGTAGCAGTACCTCAAACCTTCTTATTCTTTGAACACACTCAATGGTAGATGATCACACAGAGTTTTTTAGAAGTAGAAAAGTGTTTTTCAATGTAGAAATTTTTGTACTACCTGAGGAAAAAAGTTCAGGTATTTATAGACATCAAATGCCCCTCCAGAAAGGAAGCAATGGTTCATGGAAGGGTGTATCACTTCGGAACAATCATGTCTATCCATTTCAAAATAGTATGTCTTTTCTGAACACTCACATCCGACTGAACAATCATCCCTTTTCTGAAACAGTGTGTCTTTTTCTCTAAAGGTTGTATACCTTTCGAGGTGTATTTGCATGCTTCTGCATGGCGTTTTTGTGGAGAGAAAACTAATATTTTCGTTTCTCCTTGAATTTTTCAACTCACTTGTTTATCCAAGTTTCAAATAAACTTTGTCTAAAAAATTCATCTTATCGATCATTTTTCAAATCCAAATCCAAATTTGAAGTCGAGCCGAGCGAGCAATGACGACGACGGTGCAAGGAACCTCTTGGTTCTTGCCTCACTATCCACTTGAAGGTGTGTTACTTAATAAAAACACATTAAAGTTGCTTTCTTTCACCAATGTGGGAGAAGTATACTTTCCTTAAATGAGTACACTTTTCCTACATTTTTCATTCTCACTAATTGAACCCAACAATCCCCCATATGAATGGGAAATGCCTATTCTTTATAAAACTTTACGGACAAGTAAGTGATCAGTAAACAAAGACTGACTGCATCTGGATAAGTGGGTTTCCCTTTGAACTTTCTGTAGTGAACATGCATCAGATGCACTCGGTCAATCGGCAGATTTGATATCTTTGAACCGTCGAGCTTTAATATATACCTAGACAACACATGTCATACAACCAGCCTTTTACCATTTATGGTTCTCACGATTTTGTTCATTTCAGCCATGAAGAGGTCTTGGTTTCATGAGAGCTTAAATAATAGGCCTTTACAAATATTCTCCTTGAAGAGGCTTCCACTTCACCCTCACATAGATGATTCCTAAATGTTCAATCCTATAGATTAAACTATTACGTAAAATTTGCTAAATTTAGATAACCATTAAAAGGCTTCACACCACAAGTATTATCCTTGTTTATTAAATATTTTCTACATCATGAGAATGGGTTGGGTATATTAACAATGTTGAACCTGTCAGTCACAACTTTGTTTGATCTCCTTGAACCTAGCTCTTGGTATCTCCAGTCTACTAGGTAGAGTTACCGCCATGCTGAGTTGTATTTCCTTCAATGTTCTCTCAACTCCCTCTCTAGATAGGCCTTATGTAAGTAAATTTGACACATTATCATTTGATTTCACATAGTTAAAGGTGATAATTTTACTAGAGAGAAGTTCTCTAACAGTATTATATCTCCGTCATATATGATGAGATTTATCGTTATACATCATGCTCCCTGCCTTACTTATCGCCACTTGGCTATCACAATGTATACATACTGGTGCCAATGGTTTAGGTCAATAAGTAATATCTTCCAAAAAATTCCAGAGTCATTCTACTTCTTCATCGACTTTGTCAAATACGATAAATTCAGATTCTATTGTAGAGCGAGCAATACATGTCTGTTAGGAAGATTTTTAAGAAATTGCTCCTCTATCTAAATTAAATACATATCCACTCATGGATTTTACTTTATTTGATCCGGTAATTCAATTTTCATTACTATATCCTTCAATTACGGCTGGATATTGACTATAATGCAAAGCATAGTCTTGAGTGTATTTAAGATACTCAAAACTATTTTCATTGTCATCCAATGAGTTTTATTGGGATTACTCATGTACCATCAATTTACTAATAGCATATGCTATGTATGGCCATGTACAATTCATGATATACATTAAACATCCCAGCACTCTTGTGTAGTTCAACTGTGAGTCACTTTCACCTTTATTCTTTTGAAGTACAAAGCTCACATCTAATGGAATCTTGGCAATACCGAAATTTAAATATTTGAACTTGTCAAGTACCTTTTCAATATAATAAGATTGTGATAATGTCAACCCTTGTGGAGTTTTATGGATTCTTATTCCTAAGATCACATCTGCAACTCCTAGGTCTTTCATATCAAACTTGCTCTCAAGCATTCATGTTGTAGAATTTATGTTAGAAATATCTCTAATGATGATCAACTGTCATCCATATACAAACAAACAATGACCTTATGATTTGGAGTGTCTTTAATATAAAGATATTTATCACATTCATTTATATTAAACTTGTTTGCCAATATAGTTTGGTCAAACTTTGCATGCCACTGTTTAGGTGCTTGTTTAGTCCATAGAGTGACTTAATAAGTTTGCACACCTTCTTTTCTTTACCAAGAACCACAAAACCCTCAAGTTGTTCCATGTAAATTTCTTACTCCAATTCTCTATTTAGGAATGTTGCTTTCACATCCATTTAATGGATTTCAAGACTATATACCGCCTCTAAGGCAATTAAAATCCATATTGACGGTATCCTTGTTACAGGCGAGTATGTATCAAAGTCATCAAGGTCTTCTTTCTCTTAAAGCCTTTTACTACAAGTCTTGTCTTGTATTTGTTAATAGTACCATCAACTTTTATTTTCCTTTTGAAGGTTCATTTAGAACCTAAAGGTTTATTTCCTGGAGGAAGATCAACCAAATCCCAAGTATGGTTGTTCAATATTGATTCAATCTCACTATTGACTGCCTCTTTCCAAAAGGATGAGTTTGAAGATGACATCACTTCTTTAAATGTTTGAGGCTCATTTTCTAAGAGAAATGTTACAAAATACAATCCAAATAAAGTTGACGTTCTTTGACATGTACTATATCTTGAATTTTCATCATTATATACATTCTCGCTTGGTTCATCTCGAGGTCGTTTAGACCCTCCACTAGAATGTTCATGTCTAGTTTCATATGGATAAATGTGTTCAAAGAACTCAGCATTATCTGATTCAATTGCCGTATTTTCATTGATATTCAAATGTTCGGACTTATGAACCAAAAAATGACATGATTTACTACTTTTAGCATATCCTTTGAACACGCATTCCACGATCTTAGGTCCTATCTTCACCCTTTTAGGCATAGGAACTTGGACTTTTCCTAGAAACCCCCATACATTAAAATATTTCAAGTTGGGTTTCATTCCTTTCCATTTTTCATATGGAATTGAGTGTATCTTACTATGGGGCACTCTATTAAGTATTTGGTTAGCTGTAAGGATAGCTTTCCCCTACATGTTTTGTGGTAAACCTGAACTTATAAGTAAGACATTCATCATTTCCTTTAAGGTTTGATTTTTCCTTTCCGCAATTCCATTAGATTGAGGTGAATATGGGGTCGTGGTTTGATAGACAATTCCATAAATGAAGATTTATATTCTCTACTCCTATCAATTCTTATCATTTTGATCTTTTTCTCTAACTGATTTTCAACTTCTATTTTATATTGCCTAAATACATCTATTGCTTCATCCTTATTATTTAGCAAATAGACAGAACAATACCTTATGAAATTATCAATAAAAGTTATAAAGTACTTTTTTCCACCACGAGATGGTGTTGACTTCATATCACAAATGTCAGAGTGGATTATGTCCAAGGAATTGAAATTCCTTTCAACGGACTTATATGGATTCTTATCATACTTTGATTCCACACACGTTTGACATTTTGATTTATTACACTCAAAGTTTGGAAAAACTTCTAAGCTAATAAGTTTTTGCAATGTTTTGCAATTGGCATGTACTAATCTTTCATGCCATAATTCATTAGACTCAAGCAAGAAAAAAAAATAGAACTTTTATTGATTTCAACTGTAATTACATTCATCTTAAAAAGGCCCTCAGTGAGGTAGCCTTTTCCTACATATACTTCCCTTTTACTAATTACAATCTTGCAAGAAATAATACACATTAGAATCCATTTTTGGTAAGAAGTGATATGAAAATCAAGTTCTTTCTTAACTCCGGTACATAAAGGACATTATTGAGAGTCAACACTTTTCCTGACGTCATTTTCAAGCAGACTTTTCCTATCCTTCAACTTTTTCAATTGTGGGTTTTGCCATATAGATCTTCCCTTCGCCTTGAGCCGGAGCAAATGCAGCAAACAACTCTTTTTAGCACAAACGTAGTGAGTGGCACCGGAATCTATCCACCATTCTCTTGGATTTCCCACCAAGTTTCATTAAGAATGCATGGCACATAGATCGTCCATTTCATTCTTGGATTCAGCCATATTGGCTTGATCCTTCCTTTTATGTTTTTTTGAGGCACAACAATTTGTTGACTTGTGGCCAATCTTGGTTGATTGCTTTCTTGTCTAACTTTCTTCCGCTTCTTTGAGTTGTTGGAGTCGTCTTCTACAATGTTAGCTCTATTCATTACAGAATTTCCTTTCGACCTCCTCTCTGTGGCTTTGTTGTCTTCCTTAATGCGCAACCTCACAATGAGGTCTTCGACTTTCATTTCCTTTTGTTTGTGTTTCAAGTAATTTTTTAAGTCCTTCCATAAAGGTGGCAACTTCTCTATTATTGCAGCAAATTGAAATGCCTCGTTCACAACCAAACCTATAATAAAGTTCATGTAATTATTAAGAACAATTTTAACATGTCCAAATAAGGTAATCACTAAATTCATACCTTCATAAATAAGATCGTGGATGGAGACTTACAATTCTTGCACTTAAGATACGACAGTCTTATTGTCAATCATTTTGTACTCAAGGAATCTTGCAACAAAGAACTTCTTTGTTCTAGCATCCTCAGGCTTATATTTCTTTTCCAGTACATTCCACAACTCTTTTTATGTCTTTATTCCGCTGTAAATATTGTATTAATCATCTTGGAGGTCACTTAGGATGTAATTCCAACATAGGAAATCAAAATATTTTCATGCCTCTATAATAAAAAACCGCTCCTTATCAGATGTTTCTTCGGGCACTTCTGGAGCATCTTTAGATATAATTCCTTGAAGACACAAGATTTTCACATAGAAGAACATCTTCTGTTGTCACCGCTTAAAAACTATTCCAAAAAAAATTTTGAATTTTTCCCTAGTGCCATAGCGGGTGGCACAGTTGTGCAACCGGTTGTAGCAACATTCGTTGTTGCCATACTTGTCATACTATCAGTTACATGACCATCAGTAGTCATCTTTCCTATCACAAAAATACAGTCAACTTTAGTATATCAAAATACTAAATATAAGTTTATAGCAACTTTAAACACTATTTGTTTCTAGTTTAACGATGAAGTTTTTATGTTTTTCGATCGTTAACCGAATGACCTTTAACTTGTGATGGAGTTTTTATTTCTTCAAATCACTTTTTAAGTTCAAATGTTGTAGAAAGCATAAATTTTTAATCTCTGGAAAGCAAACAATACAGATTACGAAATTAATTCCTTAAGATTGTTGTTTTGAGTACACAATCTGTATGTTTTCACAAACACTTCAACGTTTGTTCAAGACAGTTTCAAGAACACCTATGAAGTTTTTTTTAACACCTTCAACACAAGTTCATCAAGAACTATCAAAGAACTATGTTATTTAAAGAAACAAGATGAGATAGAAAACAAAACCAAGTCCTCCTATTTCACAGAGTGTTCTTAAAGAATTAATTCCCCTCAAGTACCCGAGGTTGTAGAATTTTTCTCCCATCATAAAATGGCTCACAATAGGAATGCAGTGGTACCTCAAACCTTCTGATTCTTCGAACACACTCAATGGTAGATGATCACAAAGAATTTTTTAGAAGTAGAAGAGTGTTTTCCAATGCAGAAATTTTGGTACTACCTGTGGAAAAAAGTTCAGGTATTTATAGTCATCAAATGCCCCTTCAGAAAGGAAGCAATGGTTCATGGAAGGGTGTATCACTTTGGAACAGTCATGTCTGTCCATTTCGAAATAGTATGTCTTTTCTGAACAGTCACATCCAACCCAACAGTCACCCCTTTTTCGAAACAGTGTGTCTTTTCCTCGAAGGATTGTGTCCTTTTCGAGGTACGTTTCTGCATGGCATTTTTGTTAAGAGAAAAAAATATTTTCGTTTTTCCTTGACAAATCCAAAGCCGAAGCCGAGCCGAGGGAGCGACAATAACGGGGTGAGCCATAGTTTGACAAATCCAAAGCTGAAGTTGAGTCGAGCGAGTGATGACGACGACGGCACGAGGCACCGCTTGGTTCTTGCCTCACTATCCACTTAAAGGAGTTTTACTCAATAAAAACATATTAAAGTTGTTTTCTCCCACCAATGTGGGAGAAGTATACTTTCCTTAAATGAGTACATTTTCCCTCCATTTTCCATTCACACCAATTGAACTCAACATATAGCATATGAAATTCTTTGCGAGTGTCAATGTTTTCTATTATCTTTAGTATTTTTGTAAAAATTTATTCATCGTATATATGTGTTTGGTTTGGAATATTTCTTAAATCTATGTGAGAGTACTTAGATTTATATAGTTGAATAATTTAACATTTTGAACTAACTCTCTTGTATGCATTTATAAGTAGACATGGTAAAATATTATAGAGTTGAGGGGACAATCATATTTTTAGAGTGATACTTGTAGCAACTTTCTAAAACCATGTTACACAGCTTACTTTGTCGTGCTTAGCCTGGATATAATAGAGTGTCTTGTGTGTTTTGCTTAAGAATAAGTAAAAAAATTTAATTGGATTTTTTAAGTTGGGGGTGTTTATGTGTCTTGAAATTAGTACATATTCAATATTTTTTACTTGAGTTTAATGTCTTTTTAAGTGTTTTTTGTGTTTTTAACGCTTAGAATCTTGTTCTATATGTTTTAGAAGTCAAAATTACAAAAAAGGGAAAAAATTGAAAAAAAAACAGAAAAAGGACAGCCACAATCATGGATATATGTCTCATGAATCCCACCACAGAAAGTCCAGGGATGGTTCAAAAAGGCTCTGCAGATGGTCAAAGTACGGTGAAAATATGAATTGTATGTAACGTTCACAATTTGTACATCTAGTAAAGATCAAGCTGGCAGGAAGATTTATAGCTGAATATATGAATTATGGATCAATTTATGATCCGTCGATCGATTCATGGTTGAAGACTTGAAACCCTAAAATAAGGAATGCAAGGATTGTGGATCAATGTACAGTTTGTGGATGATGTCAATATCCAATTTTATTTGCTTAACATTCAATTTTGTGGGCTATTATAAATATTTTTATAAAATATTTGTAATAAAGAGATATAAATTTATGAGTTATGATATTTTAGTAGCTTGTAGTTGTGCAATATTTCTCTCTCTGGTTTAGAAGCTTTTATGAAAAATGAAAAATAAAGTTATTTCTTTCATCTTCAATTCAAAGTAAGCACTATAACTTTAATTAATTCGTAACATTGTTTTCTTTTAATCATGAAAAGATAAATCCTCCAATGTGGGTCTGAATCCAATGAGGGTGAACATAAGGTTTTCGTGTGTTTCATGATTCTTGGGAATTAAGATATTAAACTATTTTCTTATTTTTATTGGATTATATATTTATAAAATAGAATAGTATTGGACTAATTACTCTCTCATCTAAACAACTACAAGTCTGCTTCTATAGATGGATTAGCAAATAAACCAGACTCATTACTCTACTACAAACTACAAAAAACCACAGTAGCTAAGGATATGAATTTAACTGTTGAAATGCACCGTCATTTAGCTTATATTTGACCTCTAATGTGCATATGAAACACAATTTCTTTTAGCACTCTGCCAGCTTCTAGTCTCCCCCTTTGAAACCTGATCTTGTTTCTCTTTCTCTCTATCTCTCTTTCTCTCTCTCTCTCTCTCTCTCTCTCTCTCTCTCTCTCTCTCTCCAAATTATATAGATTAACATGGCAAACACACTTGTAGCAATCTCATCAAGTCCATCTTTTTGCATTGCCAGAAGACACATCCATTGTTGCTCTATTTTTTAGTCACAGGTAGGCCTCTGAAAGCCCAACTAATGAGACAACCTGCTCCATAATGCTCTAGTCATCCAACACTCAAAGTAAAGGTGATTAAAATTCTCCATACTCATCCTACAGTAGGCACAATTAGGAGGTATTTAAATCCCAAACCTCAATAGTCTTTCTACTACTGCTACTCTTTATTGGATAGCTAGTCATAGGATAAATTCAAACTTGGATTTAAACTATGTTGTAATGTAATGCTTTTCCATGAAACTCTATGGAAATGGGAAAATATCATAATATACATCTTTATAGAATACTCAGCTCCCTTTTTGTGTATAACAAAAGCTGAGAGAAAAGCACCCTGATTTGTTTGTCCCTACCATATCTTCCTCACAACCCAAGAGGCGATCTCGGGTAGCTGAGTAGTTTCAATATCACTTCTCTTTATAAAATAGCTGTGTACCTATTTAATTTACAAGCACTCTTTTTTCCTTGTTACATTCTAAAGCTGCTTTACATAGCCCCAATTTATGATATTCATTCCTCCAACAGCAAGGAATTTTCATATTGTTTCCCAAGAAACCAATGAATCTTTTGAGCCAGTGACTGCCCCAATCCATAAAAATATTCTACAAATTTATTCATAGCTTTTATCACCTTCTTGGGAATTAAAAAATCTTTGACCAGTAAACTTGCACCCCAAAAACCACTAATTTAATTAATTGAACTCTACTAGCAATGTAACCTTTGAAGTCATCTTCTCAATTAGTGGCAAGTAATGGTTTACACTCAGTTTTATAAATGCCAAAGACACCCCTAAATATATGAAAGGGAAGTGCCTTCACAATATATTCCAATTCATTGATAATCTCTTGCTTAGTGTGGTTGCAACATATATAAAGAAATCTTATTTGCATTTACCTGCAACCCAAAAGCCCTACAGAACCTCAGAAAAGCTGCATTAAGTCACCTTATTTTTTTAATAATAGTAGTGTTTGGGTCATCTTTCGTGAATTAAGCCACCTCATAGAAAGACGATCAGCCCTATAATACATCACAAGATCATCTACAAAAAATAGATATGAATACTTCCCAATTCCCTACATCAGGGGTGAAAATTAAAATTCTCATTAAGAGCTAAGTGACTCAGATCTCTACTATAGGTCCCCTTGTTTTAAACCTATTTTAGCAGAGAAAGGTTAAGTCAGTCCCTTATTTATAACCAATGAATAAGACATTGTTGACACATGTCATTATCCATTGCACAAATTTTGCAGGAAAATGCATATCTATCAAAAATTTCTTTAAAAATTCCTATTCTAAGATGTCATAAGCTTTTTAAGATTCATCCCGAGTACACACCTTGGGAAAATCCATTCCCTATTATAGTACTTGAATATTGCATGTCTAAATAAGACATTTTCTATGATATTTCTGCTTTCAACAAAAGTAAATTGAGAACATCCCACAATCTCTCAATAACCTGTTTAATCCTCGTAGATAGCAACTCGAAAATAATTTTATACTGAGTGGTAGAACATATTATAAGTCTGAAATCTTTCACTTTGGTAGGTGATGGGACCTTCGAGATCAAAGTAATGACAGTAGCATTGGTAGCAGGAAATAGTATACCAGTGTTGAAGAAATGCTGCACAGCTGCCAAAATATCAGTATGTACAATCTCCAGTTCTTAGAAAAGAACTCAATGGAAAAGTCATCAACACATGTGCTTTCTCCTTTGGCATTGCCTTAATAGCTGCAATGATTTCCTAATGTGTCATCTCCTTGATAAGTTTCCTTTACTGATGTATTGTTAGAAACTTTCCAACTTTAACAACCATAGAATTAAAACATGGTAACTCAGTAACATAGGATCCCATCGAACTATAAAAAACACAGATTTAAACTTATCCTCAATAGCTTGAGGATCAGCAAGTTTGATATTGTCTTCAGTGTAATAGATGTTATATTGTGTCTGGTCCAGATCTTTCACTGAACATGAAATACTTTGAATTAGCATCCCCACACTCTACCCAATCAGCCCTGGCTTTGTTTAAGAACCTCTTCCTCTATTTTTCACAATTTTTAAATCTCCAACAGCAATTATTCTCCTGATCAAGCAAGCCTTGATTGAGCACTTGGCCTGAATGATGTCCAATTTTTTCCTAAATGAGATAATTATTTGTTTATAAGAAACCATATAACTAGTATTGTCATTCAACTGTAACTTTAGTTTCTTTAGTTTCCACCAAACATTCTCCATTGGTTGCTCTGACTCTGTTGTGAACCATACTTGTCTCATGATATTGTTGAATCTCAAGATGAATCATGACATTAGAGCATTGCCGGTTTTAGCCTAAAGCCACTAAAGCTACCGCTTTAGGCCCCAGTTTTTGGGGCCTCATTTCTTTATCAATTATAAATTTATAATTAAGAGTATTTGTCACGATTCAAAAACAAGGGTCAAGATGGCACTTGTTGCGGTATACCTTGACAAGTAAGTCTATCACCCAAACTGATACAAAAGAGAAAAAGACAAAAATATCGTAAGGTAAGACTTCTAGAAAGAAGCCAAACCATATAAGTAATCATAACAATATGAAAAGAACTTATCCAAAATACCAATCATGCCCAAAACAATGTGTCAATAGTGTAACAGGAGTCAAATACATCAGAAAAATAACCACAAAAGAATAATATATGTTTCTGAATACTAATAAAGACATAACTACTATTGAAAGATAGAGGTGAACTTCGGACGCATGAATGTCCAATCGCTATCTTGGAAGTTCCAACGATCGCTCGAATCAAGTAAGCTGAGGCGCATGAATAATATATGTCTCTGAATACTAAAAAAGACATAACTACTATAGAAAGATAGAGGTGAACTTCGGACGCATGAATGTTCAATCACTATCTTGGAAGCTCCAACAATCGCCCGAATCAAGTAAGTTAAGGTGCACTCGAGCTAGGACCTGCATCGAAAGGGCGCAATAGGCATGACTACGGTTCACTTGTAGTCGGTAGATATCATAGGCCGACCAAGCAAAGTAGTAAATAAAGCATACAAAATATACATTAAAGGCACGTCACCTGCAATTAGAAAATGTCCCACAACAGTAGCTCACACCGCTTGTACTAATAGTTCTAATATATCACATAGCAACATCACAACAACATAGAACACAAGTATACATTATATCACATATAAGTAGAATAAGAGGGAACATGCATATATAAGATCATCAAATACAAGTAAAAGAAGATAAGACAATTACATAAATGGCAACACAACACATTATAAACACAATAAAGTAAGTGCAATGTATATGATGATGATGATGATGATGTACGAGGTCTTCTCACAACCTTCGGGATCGTCGCACAATCCCCGTATATACCTACGGAGGCAAGCCTCTCAACGCAGGACCCATGGGAGGTTCGTCAACCCGTAGACAATCCACATATATCATATCTTCTATCCGGCACATGCCTCAGAAAGGTGTTATCAGGTGTTGCTAATGTTTCTCAGATGTTGTCATGGCGGTACCAATGCTTCATGAATGAGTATGATATGAAGATGTAATGCTCACAACCAATCACAATAAGTATTTCCACAACCAACTACATGATATATTTCCACAACCAACCACATGATATATTTCTACAACCAACCACAATGATATATTTCCAAAATTACGTGACTCAATATTCACTCATAATTTTTGTTTTATCCATGAATTTTCACATGTCTCATATGCCAATAAAGTATGAATATAATCACAATACACCAATGGTACCACATTAAGCATTTTAACAACACAATACAATTATTCACATATATTCAAGGTTATTAATGTCACATAGGGCGCCACACGGTCACACATATCACATAATATCTCAATTTCGACAATTACATCACATATAGGCCCTCACACGGGCACAACACATAGATAGACATTTTTCATGATTAGTTCTCACTCTTAACATGTATTTTGTACCATCATTTACTACGCACCCCAGTCTGAAAGAGTTAAACCACAACCTACCTCAAAAGTCGAAAATGGTCTGCTATAGTTCGAACCCACGACCTTATTTTCCACGAACAATCTCGAACTCCACTAAAAACATGAAATATGAAATCTACGCGCCAAAACAAAACCAATGACACTCATGTTGACTACTTTAGGTTCGGGGTCAAAATGAAAACCCGAAACGGATTTCCAAAAAAGAAGGGCAAAATTGTAACTTTACTTCAAAAACATGTTCCCCATATTTTTAGGAATCTACAACTGAAAACCCAAGTCAAATCGAGTAAAAAATGAGGCTCAAATTGAAGAAAAACTATTTTTAAGCTTTATCGGTAAAAATCTTTGAAATTCGGGTTAAAATCAAGAATCGGAGTTGTTTTTAGGGTTAAATTAATGAAAAAATAGTAATTATAAGATAAAAATACTATTCAAGTGAAAAAAAGTGAAATTGGGATTTAAAATCAAGCCCTAAAATTTTTGAGATTTTGAGAAATTAATCAAGAAATTAATAAGAAAATGGTGAATTATTACCTTAAATCCATAATAAAATCAAGAAATAGATATTAATCTAGCTATCCAAGCTCCCACAAGCTTCATTTTTAAGATCCCACATTATTATAGGGTTCTTAAGAGGCAGGATGAAAATGAGCAAAATGGGTTAAATAGCAGATTTTTCTGCAATATCATTTTTTTTTGTCGATCGAACTTCAACAAAGTGCTCGGATTCGTTCAAAGTCCGATACATACAAACAAACTATGCAATCATACTAAATTTGACGTTTCGGACGCTATGATGATATTAGATTTTCAATAAACATCATTTTCACAAAATTGACCCCCGAAATTCGAAATCACAATTTTTCAAATCGAGGGTCGAAATGAGATTTAAAAGCCGTAAAATCACACCAAACATGCTAACACCCTAAAATCGATATTTTAGATTTGCTGGTGAAGCCAAATTTTTCATCCGAGGATCATTTCGATCAAATGTGGATCCCACACCCATATTTTTAATTTTTTAACTTTTCGATCAATAAGTCAAAATGAGCTCGGGTGCACCGGGATCCGAACCAAAGGTCTACCTAGACTAAAATTGATGTTTCAGAGCTGCTGGCGCATTTCGTTCGGCCATATATTGCATGGATCAAAAGATATCCCCATAAGTCTAAAATAAGACTCTTGAAGTCATCAAAAACCACAATATCGCATAAATAGTATCAAGATGCATCGAAAATTATGTCAATCACTCCCACACCCCAGAAATAACATAATGCAACTACGGAGAGGGGTAAAACAGTCAAATCCCATAAAATCATAAATTTCACGTATTTCATCAAATTTTTAAGTCGTTACAGTTTTTTTATTAGAAAATATTATTTCATTTTAATGTTATTTTAGCTCAAAGAAAATATCATATTAGAAATTTAAGATTAAAGTTGACAATTATTTTCAACTTTATCCTTAACATCAAAGAAGATTTATTTTTAGTAATTCTCAATTCTAAATGAAATCTAATTATCAGGGCTACTTAATAACTATACCTTATATTTGTTATTTTATGTAATGGACGTGAAATGAATTAAAATAATAGTTATAGTGGGATGGAGGGAGTAGAATGGTAAGAAATATTTCAATAAGATAAAAAAGTTTTATTATTTTTCAAATGTTTATACTGCATATAGAGTCCCTATAATAATTGTCTCAGTTGAAAGAATTTTTTTAAATTAAAATTATTAAAATCATACTTAAGATCAACATCATCTCAACAGAAATGAAATGATTTAAGTATACAATTAATTGAAATGAAAATTATTGAGAGAAACTGATTGTAAAACAAATTTATTCATAATTTTGCATCTCAAAGAATTGTAGAAATAAACTTCAAATATAAAAAATATACAAAAAAAAAAAATTAAGGCCTCATTTTAAAGTTTCACTTTAGGCCACACAATATATTGAGCCGCCTTGCATTAGGGTAGAATCTAAAATGTCTTTGGTGTAGACTAATCTGCTGGCAGCATTTGACAAGCATTGAGGGATTAGGAAAACCAGATTCACCTAACCAAACTGTTGTACCATGGGAAATCTCCCAAAGCCTAGTCAATTTTGCTATACAACCTTTTTCTAGTGTCTTGTTTATTACATCATGTATACTACCAATCTATGCTCCTAATAAGTATGAGTTGCATAGTATCAAGAAACCCATAGAACCCTTAAGTTTTAGAAGAAGTTACAGGGATCTCATTCTATTCCCTGATCCTAAAACATTAATGAAATCCCCACACAGGATACAAGGGTAGTTATTTTGTATATTGACCAAAGTTAGTGTATCCTATAGCCTTTCCTTGTGTTGCTGCTCACATAAAATAGTTATGCACTTGAGTTCTAGAATTCTCCATAAGACAGTGAAAAATTGATCTTTGACCTCAATAATATTGATATTTATATAGTTCTTGCACAAGAGCCAAATTTTTCTATTTGAGGTCTCTGAATAATTATTGCAGACCCTCAGACTAGTGCCTCATTCTGCATAATTCTCTGTGCTCCTAGTTCCTTTATTCTTGTTTCTTAACAACCAAAAACCTTTATATTATTCCTAATAAGAAAGAGTTTTACCTTCTACTAATGGGCTTGGTTGAGGCTCCTTACATTCCAAGTAGATAGGATCATGCTGTGGTTAATGGCATGGAGTTGAAAACACTAGTTGTACACGTAGAACCCTCAGCTTTATGCATAAACTATTTACCACTTCATTGCTTGTGCATTGCTTCATTCCTCCTGATAGGACCTGGATCTATTATTAGGTCATCTTGCTTAAAGCCATCCTCTATAGTAGTCTGCTTCAGTTGAGCTCGAGTTGACTCATTCATATTCTTAGTAGCTCC
>NC_061116.1:13404126-13419579 GCF_002878395.1 Capsicum annuum
CTTGTCTTTTGAATATACTTAAGTGTGGTCACTTGAGAAGTGAGTTAGTGACTTGAAAATGTTTAAGTTTGGGTACTTGAAATGTGAACTTGTGCTTTGAATTTAGTTAAGTGCTGTGACTTGAGAAGTGCATTAGTGAGTCGAAAATGTTTAAGTGTAGTTACTTGAAAGGTTGATATCATGTTTTGAATAGAGTTAAGTGTGGTCACTTGACAAGTGAGTTAGTGACTTGAAAATGTTTAAGTGTTGGTACATGAAATGTGAACTTTTTATTTTAAATTTAGTTTAGTTTGGTAATTTGCGAAGTGATTTACTGACTTGAAAATGTTTCGATGTAGGTACTTGAAATGTGAACTTTTCATTTTGAATTTAGTTTTGTTAGGTAACTTGTGAGTAACTTTGTGACTTGAAATTTTTAAGTGTCGTTACTTGAATTATGGAATAGTGACTTTTGTTTTGAATTTAGGTACTTGAAATGTGAACTTGCGTTTTGATTTTAGTAAAGTGTGGTCACTTGAGAAGTGAATTCGTAACTTCAAAATGTTTAAGTGTAGGTACGTTTTTTCATTTTGAATTAAGTTTAGTTTGGTAACGTGTGAAGTGAATTAGTTACTTGAAAATGTTTAGGTGTAGGTATTTGAAATGTGAACTTTTGTGACTTGAACTAATCACTTGAATGTGTAGATGGAATCTGATTATAGGTGGATATATCAACAAAATATCGATAATTGACTGGATGAGGCTGAGAATGAAGATGCGGATGATGAGTTGTAGTTTTTAGTATTTTGTATGTTTTATAGTTTGGATTTCGAACCTCGATAAATTTTGTAAATAATGTTTGTATTCTTATGGTGGTTGGTTGATTGTATATTAAATGATTGGTGGGATGTATTGTAGATAATAATCAATGTTTGTAAATGATTGGTGGGCTATATTATAAATTATTTGATTTTTAATTTTTGCATATTGAAAAATTTTAATATTTTTTTTTACAAAATTATCAAAAAACCCGACCACATGTGGTAGCTTTTTTTAAAATTTTCAATATTTTTTTTTACAAAATTATCAAAAAAACCAACTACATGTGGTAGCTTTTTAAAAAAAAATTTAATATTTTTTTTTACAAAATTATCAAAAAAACCGACCACATGTGGTAGCTTTTTTAAAAAAAAATTAATTAAAAAATATTTATAAAAACCGACCACAAGTGTTCGATTTTAATAGAATTAATTAATTAATTTTAAAATAAAATCGACCACCTGTGGTCGATTTTTTATTAAATTGTCGGTTTTCTTTATCAAAAATTATTTTTCCAATTTTAAAAATATTATAATATATTTTTAAAAAATATAAATATTTTTATAAAAAATTAACCACTCGTGATCGGATTTTTAAAAGCTACCACTGTTTTTCCAACCACATTTTTTGATCGATTTTTTGGTAGGAAATTGGATAAAACCAACCACCTATGGTCGATTTTAGTGGTCGAATTTTCCCTTTTTTTTTTTTTTTAGTAGTGATCACATCTTAAGTATTCACTACTATATTTTGGCCTCTAATCATAATCCACAATCTTCTCCCATGGCCCAAAAGGAGTTTCAATTTGTATTACCTTAGGCAAAGACTGAGAGACATCCACTTCAATCAGGATCCTAGCATAGAATATCTTTTCAACACTAGCAGTGAAACTATCAATATACAGTGACCGACCCACAGCACTGATAACCTAGCTAAGATCCTCAACAGACCAATAACCTATAGGCAAGACAGGGAACTGAATCTGCAGTGGTATCAAACTCAACATTTCTTGATCAAATTCAGATTCTAGTTTCCATTGCTTGAAAATTACCAATTTGTCATTATAATAATAAGGTCCAAATCAAAGAACCCTGTTCTTTATCCTGATCAAAGTAAAATTTTATTATATAATATCATACATTAGAACCCTAGGTTTAGGAACAAAGCTCCATAAGCGAGTTATATATATGTCCATCTATTTTTTCATATATTGTATATCCTATAACATATCCAATTAGGCTATATTCCCTATTCTTCACATGTTCTTTAATATCCTCTTCCTCAATTTTGCTAGCTACGACACCATTTTTCATAGTCAGAGGAACATAGTTCAAAGTTTACCATCACAACGATTATCCCTCTTAGGTGCAGCATTGGGTGTTGGATTGTGGAGATCTCAGCATTTGAAAATTTAAATCAGTGTATTGCCAGTTCCCTAGTGTCTATTGTGACATAATGTAAGTGAATTTCCTCATTGAGACTACTAGTATCTGATTCCTCAGGTATCGCTTGAAACCCTAGTGGCAGGTAGCTCCCAAACATTATTGGTGGAAGTCGTCGTGGTATTCCAGTTGTCGGAATGACAAGAGTATGCGCTGGAGTCATTGATCGTTGCCAGATCATTGTCAATTTTCAGGCACAATTTCAACCTTGCTATTGTGCATCGAGAAAAAAACTAATGGTGCCTAACGTGCACCCCCCAAAAGAAGAAGTTTTTATGTATCTTAATTTTCCTTGAGAAAGCAGATTGAGATTAGGTAGGAATAATTTGCATGAACTCAAGTCACTACCCTTGTTTAATAGATTCTCTTAGGAATAAGTAAAATTTAGATAACATAATCAATCGTTCTAATTTAAAAAACTCACATAGGTTCGGGAATATCGTATTGGGATAAATAGTTCAAACTCTTAGGAAAGATAAAGTGATGGTGTAGGAATTGACTACATATTTAGAAATCTAATTATCTGTAATTGTATAAAAACCGAGAATGGTGCATCGTGAGGAAAAAAAAACTTAGATAAAAAGGCAGCCCGATGCACTAAAGTTGTCGCTATGCCGGTGTCCGAGGAAGGGTCCCACTATAAGAGTGTATCTTACGCAACCTTACCTTGCATTTTTTGCCAGAGGCTATTTTCAAGGCTTGAACCCGTGACCTCCTCGTCACATGACAACAACTTTACCAGTTACTCCACGGCTTCCCTTCTCTCTAATCATATAGTCAAAATCAAATAAAGTTATTAGTGAAATCATAACCTTTATATTAAAAATATCTTTTTATTTTCTCGGAATATAAAATAGAATCTATCACTTATTCATCCAATCTATAGTATTTTTCCATTTCTCTGTGGGATTCGATCACGACTTTTGTTGAGTTATTATATTACATACAATTGTGTTACATTGTCTTATAATATAATTTTGAGTGCATCAGTGTCCAATAAAATTCAATCATGGCAAGGAAAGTTGTGATCTCTCTGGGCTGGGGTAGGACAATGCTTCACAAAGCATGCCTCTTTAGTTAATGTCTACCTTAAATCCTCCCAAGGGGTCATTTAACCAACTTCACAAACTATTCAATATATTTTTCTGGGGGAGCAATCCATATATATACTAGTTTAAGTGCACGCGTCATGCGCGTGTACCTCACTTTAATGAGTTCAAACGTTACATTAAATGTAATATTTGTTTAAATAATAAAAATAGATACAAAATAAATTCAACATTTTTTAGCCTGCAAATTTCATGTCACTTTTATAGATAGTAATAGCACTTTGATTGAGCGTTAGTCCAAACTTTACTAATATCTCATTTGTTGTGGCTCTATTAATTATTTCTCTCCACACCAAAAAGGTCATCATGAATGGTATATACTTGTGTCATATGTTTGATGAAATTAAGTTATTTTTTAGTATCCAGAGGAATGAAGTGATTTATATTATTACTTAACTATAGATTTACAATAATATCATTAGTATAAATATTATTAACACAATCAAGATTGAAAAGTAAAAATAAGAAAAAACACGGTACACTGTATCATTACTTTAAATTAGATTTTAACAAATCAAAATTTTATAATTTATCGGAAAAAATTGTACTTGAGTCATATTCCTAAAAAGAAGCAAATAGAAGTTTAATTTGTTTTCTTTTTTTCTTTAACCTAAATGTCTATTTTTAAATTTTATTTCGATTTATAATCTATTTAAAATTAAACTTCCTTAATCAATTAATTAATAATATTTAGATTAATTGTCTCTCTTTATTTAGGTTTAGATTATTCTCCAAAAACTATATATCACATGTAGGAAGAAAACATGCTTAGGTGTAGATTTTATCATCAATTAACTATTGATAGTATCTATGATTATAAAGTTAAATTTGTTTGTGATTTAAGTTATGTTTTTTAAAGTCTTAGTATGTTTTGATATTAATAATAATAAATTATCATGTATTATTGATAGATAATTGCTAATTGAGAAAATTCCATCTAAATAGGAATACCTTGGATATCAATATTTTCAACAATTTGATGTTTTTTTCAATAAAATTAAAAAAGAAAAAAGTGTGATCCTATAAAGTATAAATTCAAGCTTGAGATTGAACAAATAAATAAAAGGAATTCATGAATAAAAATTGGCATTCGATTCCTATAGAATTTATATTAGTGTTTATATATATTGTTGTCCCTATAATTGTATGTGAATTTTTTTAATATAGTAGGCAACTTTTGTTTTTTTATTCAAAAATAATCGTAGTTTTCCAATAAAATAATAATAACAACAACAACAACAACAACAACAACAACAATAAAAGTTATCATGCAATTTACGTACGACATAATAACAACTTTTATGGTAGTTTTTGTTTCTTCAAAAAATATATTTTCTACATTTTAAAACTCTTAATTTCCCACTATATATTTTAGGACTCTTAATTTCTCCCCATATATTTTAGGATTCAAATTTCACATATTTTAGGATTCCTATTTCCTTTTCATATATTTATTTTATTATCAACTTGCCATATATATATAGTTTCTATATTTTAGGACTTTTAATTTCCCCCTATTTATTTGGAACTCTTAATTTCCCCTCATATATTTTTGAATTCCTATTTCACGTATTTTAGGATTCTTAATTTCTTTTCATATATTTATTTTAGGCTTGAGTCATTAATAGCCACTTTAAGTTGTTCCGAAAATTCACTTAAAACGCTCAACTAAGGCTTGTACCTATCAGACAGCTCAAGTGCTAAAATTGATATCTATCAAGCACAAATATTGATTTGACAAAGAAAGTGTAAACACTCTCCTTGGGCGCGTGAATCAAAGAGTAAATAATATTTTCACTTTTGTAATTAAAAAATTTATCCTTAACTTATTTTATTAATATAATTTTTAATTATCATAATTTTTTAATTTAAAAAAAAAAAAAAGGAAAAAAAGCACCCCGCGTCATGTCGTCTTCACAACACCCCCACCCCATCTCAATTCGTCGTCTTCACACACCCCACCCACCCCAGTTCGTTGTCTTCAACCCCCACCCCACCCTTCCCGTAGCCGTCGTCAGTTGCAACTTCGGTCGCCGTCAGTTGTTATCGCCAATGTCATTGACCAAAACAGGGCTCTTGTTGATGCTCCAGACATGGTGACGATCCAGATGAATTTTAAGAGACTTTCACTCACAGATATCAAAATTGACATTAGTAGAATTCCAAAGAAGAAGACCCTCATTGCTGCTATGGAAGTTGCTGACGTGAAGAACAAATGGGAGAGTAGTTCCTGAGGAAGAAAGTTGATAGTTGAGAAGAGGAGGGCTTCACTTAATGATTTTGACAAGTTCAAGCTTTTGCTGGCAAAGATAAAGAGGGCTGGAGTCGTGAGACAGGAACTTGCTAAGCTGAAGAAAGAGACTGCTTGAGAACTCTTTGATTAGTGAAAATTGGAATTTTAGATTTTTGAAAGTTGTACTTGTTTTGACTTTGAGATTTTGATACATTAAGGGAAAAAAAAGCATATTCTGTTTTTTACTTTCAACGTCTTCCGGTAGTTTTTCTGATCTATGAAAATGAACAATCTATGCCAAGGATTAAAAAAAAAAAAAATCACTGTTCACAACCATGTTGAAAGGAATAAGGATGGCCTGGAAAAGAAGATGACCGGGGTAAAGGGGGCCAATTATTATTTTTTTTTAAATATAATTATTTTTAAATAATTATTGGTGCTTATATGCCACGTGTCATCTTTCAATTAGTCCTTTTTATCATGTCACCATGGTTGTGCTATATGCAATTCACAATTTTTACTCAATATCCGAAAATGCCTAATAGAAATAATTTTTTACACAGTATAAGTGTTCAATAGGTATCACTCTTAGTTGAGGGATTCAAGTAAATTTTCGGACAACTTAAAGTGGTTGTCGATGTCTTAAGCCTTCATTTTATTATCAATTTTTCATATAAATTCTTAATTAAATAAAATAATAAAGGAACCAAAAAAGTAAAAAGATGATTTTATCAATTGTAGAGTCTTTTAATGAAGAGTAATAAGTTCAAATAACTTTTCTAAGGGTTTTCACACTTTTAATATATTATAAATATAAAATATAGATATAGATTATAGATATAGATATAAAAGAGACTTAGAAGTATGCTGTTGTGGCATACTTCTAAGTCCTCCATTCCCATTTTTCTTTTTTCTTAATTTTTTGACCTTTTTTTTATTTTTTTCTATTTATTTGCTATATTAAAATAATTAATAATAATAATTTTTATATTAAAATTTCTTAATTGTACAACATTCATTCATATTAAAATTATTTTCATATTTTTAGAATGTCAATTTAATAGTTTTAAAGTTCTTCTAATTTTTTACAAGGCATAATACATAAACATGACTTTTAACTTGACACCAAATTATAACTATAACCTTTAATTTACCAATGCACAAGTAGACCCTTTAACCATACAAAAGATAAACAAAAAAAATACTTTAATCCTACCTGACAAAATACGTGTATACACTCAAAATCATGCGTGTCGGAGTTAGAATTGGAGTTTTTTTTTCTCAATTTTTGTATGGTTAAAGGATCTATTTGTGCACTGACAAAGTTAAATATCATACTTATAATGTGTCTTTTTTATTAGGTGGCAGTTGTTGGGTGGATTACTATTCCACATAGGAGCGATTGAGTTTCACGCATGTAAGTTGCAGAATTGGAGTGCTTTTTTATTCAGCTTTTATATAGTTAAAAGACCTACTTGTGCACTAACAAAGTTAAAGATCATAATTATAATTTGATGTTAAGTGAAAATCCTGTTTATGCCTTTTTACAACAGTGCAACGAATGCAACACAGAAAAATGCAATATCAGTTAAGAGGGGAAGCTGGACAGGCTCATATCAATCACTCTATTTTTGTGAATTTTTTGGCATTTCTTGAACTTTCTTCTTATTTTAAATATTTATGTCTAAAAAAAACCCTCAAAAGTCACTACCTTTAATTCTATTAATTATATATATATATATAGAAAAATATTTGATTCATTTGATTTGATTAGCCTGCTGAAGCCCACGTAATCACTACCTTTAACTTAAAAGTCTCTGCTAGCTCAATCAATTAATACCATTTGCATTCATATATTCATCTCTTCTTTATTTCACTTTTTTCAGCAATTATGCTTTAATATTTATACCTTTATAACCCACCTACTTAATTTCATATAAAAATTAAGATGTCTTATGATATTACTTCATTTTTATATATATAAATTCATATTTTTATTTCATGAAATTCTATTCAAGGTTTTCCTTCATTTATTCTTGTTTTTATTTGACTTGAAAAAGAAGAAGAAGGCTCTTAAATGGTGATACGCTCGTGGAAGTAGACATTGATGAGAGTTTAGACGATTATGTATTGATTCCGTTTTTCTTTCTATAGAAGTTTATATTTTTGGTTTTATGCGATTCTATTATACTCAAGGTTATCCTTCATTTTCACTATTATGTTCATATTTTTGTTTTACTTAAAAAGAAGAAGAATGCTCTTGAATAATGGCAGGCTTGTGGAAGTAAATATCGACAAGAGTGCAGACAATTATGCATTGATTTTATCTTCTTCTTTTTTATATTTTTCTACTAATAATTAAAAACATAATGATGTGTGTGTGTGTGTATATATATATATATTTTGCACGGAGAAGATTCTCAACTAAATATTATTACAGATCTCATAATAAATCTAGGAGAAGCAGTACAAAGAGAAGACAGTAACATACTAAAGACTCTAGAAGCATTGGAAAACCTGCAAATTAAACAAAAGAAACTGTTAGCTAAAATAGAACAGAACTTGGTATACTTTCTTTAGTTGTTCTATTAATTCTTCTATACTAGCTTGTTGTTCAATCTGAGTTAGGATTTATAGGAAAACTCGCCACTAATCGTAAACTTTATATATTAAACAAGCCTGAAATATTAGTAAGAAAAGACTGCGAGGCTATAGTAAAATTCTATCAGAAAATAAAAGAAAAGAATAGTAGTAAAAGGAGGTGGTTGAATTTCCTAGATGCCACTTTCATTTACAATATTGTTTTAGAACATATTAAGGGAAAAGATAATAACCTAGCAGATCAACTAAGTAGACTAATAAAAGAAGAAAACTAACAATTTTTGTTTCAGGATGTATACAGGCAAAGACAAAGGAAAGGCAAATGCCTCATCCTCTCAAGACTGGGGGGCATTCTGAGAATCAAGCGATTGTGGATTCGTGTCCCACTGGGCGTGCCAAGTGTGTGGAAAGTATATATTGGTCTCTTATTCCTTCATTCCGGTAGTTGTTAGCTTTCAGGGGACTCTCGAAAGGGAAACCTCACTTCTTCCTCAAGACATGTAAATAGTCGTTACATAGATAATTGTATTTTCTCCCTAGTTTGTAAATTATGTTTGAATTATATCAAGTTCATATTTTTTTCAGAAGTGTTTTAATATTATAGATCTGGACAGCCGTGCAGACTACCTTCAGTTTTCCGATCTTCTAAAATTAGTAAATTACTTATTAGTATGTATGTACTCGTAGATGTGTTTTAAATACTATAGATCTGGATGGCCATGCGGATTACCGCCAGTTTTTCGATCTTGTATTGTTGGTAAATTACTTATAAACATACCACTAGTATATGGTTATTCTCTCAGTGTTTAGCAATAACGATGGATTAATCTGTAAATTCCTAGGGAATTAAAAAAGTCCGATAACGATTTGAAAGGACTGTTGTATCATCCCGGAGTGTGATTAAAGAAGCCATTGGTAAATACCTAAAACTGAAGAGAAAGAGATGAAAAGGGTATAAAACAAAAAAAAATATAATTTATTTTGGTGGGAGAAAATATATTTGATCTTTATAACTTATCTACTACACGGAACTAGGGATAACGAAGGAGGGAGTACTGAGTAGAATTTATACCATATTATAAAACATCCGCTCTAACTCTGCTTTATTTCTCATAGCTACTTTTCTGATTTGATTACTTGTTTCACCGGACAATTTTATCTTCTCTTTTTATTATCTGTTTATTATTGGTATCACAGCCCTAAGATTCTAGAGACATTAAAACATATGGTGTTCGATTATATTTTTAGAATTCAAAAAAGAAGGCCTAGACCCTACGAAAAGGAGATAATATCAGATTCAGAGTATTATTGGGATATTCGTATATTATTAAAAAACTATAAGAAACTATATAAGATTTTGGTAGAACAAGGACAATTATACTTTAAACTTCTTGAACTTTCACCGGAACTAAGCGGATAGATCCATCAAGAAAAAAAAAAGAATAGATACTAGATTAGTAGAATTACAAGTGCAAATAGAATATCATAGACACGAATTGAAGAACGAAGAAAGTTGGAAGAGGATAAACAATATTTATCTAGCTTAATGAGAACACCTTATAGAAATACAAAATCTTTAGAAGAAATCGAGAATAATTTGTATAGTTTATACTTAGAATATAAAAAACTAAATAGTACAAAAGAAGATTTGAGAAGACTAGATAATCTAATCACCATAATATCTGGCTTAGAGTACGAATTGATAAAGCACCTCAAGTCTAGAAACAATCTTTAATGAAAAGGTATCCATTTGCTAGAAATATAAGAATAAGATATTGGTATTTAAACAAAGAAATAATACAAAGCGCAGAAAAATAGAACTAGAATTAATCTTAAGTAATTATTTAAAAATATTAACTACACTAGAATTGAAATTTGTAAAAGAATATATAAGTGCTTTAACATGGGAATTAGAAGGTATTAGAAATGATATAGAATGTTATAATAGAATAATAAAACATTATAGAGAACAGTGTAAAATAGTCATTTCTTTAGGATAAATCACCGTATATGAAAACACATCCGTTTGCTAGACAAGTTCAAAGACCATACAATTACTTATATAAAAATTTAAAACATTTTAACTGAATTCTAAAAAAGAAACAAAATTTAATAGAAGAAATAAGAGTAGTAGAATCAATAGATTTGTCAGAAGCAATTATATTTTCAAATCGCGAAAAACTTTTAGGCTGTGTAGACCACTTAACCCTGCTAAAAAATAAATTAGAACAGATTGGATATTGTATAGATTATTGAAATATTAGAATAAAATCAATTAGAGAAGAATGCAATAGCGAGACTTTTTGGCTAGGATAAGAACATTACAATAGATACCTTCAAGAAAATAGAATATCTAGATTTGCAATTAAAAACAGAAAAGAGACATAGACGAATAAAAGATGATTCATTAATTAAATGTAATTTCAGTAACGAAGAATATATTTTGCATGGAGGAGATTCTCAACTAAATATTATTACAGATCTCATAAAAAATCTAGAAGAAGCAGTACAAAGAGAAGACAGTAAAATACTAAAGACTCTAGAAGTATTGGAAAACCTGCAAATTAAACAAAAGAAACGGTTAGATAAAATAGAACAGAACATTGATTTCCTAAAATATCAACAAATAGAATTAGAAAGAAAAATTAAAGTAATAACAAATAAGGATATAAATTTTCTTAGTATAAATAACATAGAAAAAAATTAAAAGAAATACGTAAAGAAATTAGTCAACTAAAAGAAATAACCCTCTCATGAATAACATTCCTATAAATAATCAACTCTACTTAGCAATATTACAGAAAGCGGCACAAATTCAATCAAATCCCAAAGGATTATCAGATCATCAACCCCAGGGAAAAGCAGACTCCACAATAATAAAACAAAATACTATTATAATATTACTACTTTGAGAACTTGATAAAAATCTAGAAAAAGCAATCGAAGAAAAAATTCAGCTAGAACAACAAGCTAAAAAAGAGAAAGCTCAGATCGAACAACAAACTAGTATAGAAGAATTAATAGAACAACTAAAGAAAGTAGAATTAACACCTCAAAAGGAGAAAGAAAAGTTAAACTCTACTAAGAAATCATGGACCTTTTTTCAACATCCCCAAGTAGACCAAGATCAGGTTTTACCCAAAACATTTTAACAAATAATGTGTTATCTAAAATAATAAAAAGATCAAAAATGACTCCAAGACAACAGCTAGAAGAAATTGTAGAGGTAGATAAAGATATACATCTTTTTCAACAAAACAAATTAAAATTAATAAGTGAAAAGACACTATATAGTGAAGGACAGTTTTCAATGCCACAATTATATAAACATTATAGAGAAGAAAAATTATGCGTAATTGGTAAAGATAGCACTAGTACAAATCTAATAAGTTCAGAATCTTTAAGACAAATTGTCAAGTCAAACATAAGCCTCATGCACATGGGACTCAAGTAGTAGGCCAAAAAGGACTAACAAAAAAAAATCTAGGAACCAAAATATTAGTTACAATCTATGACAATAGATGGCCACACTCAAAAGATCTATAATTGGAATAACAGAAGTAGACATGTCAACAAATGGAGGACTTTTTTATTGTAGTCCAGACTATATGATAAATTCTCTATAATTTTAAAAATATATAAAGATAGGGATCCAAACTAAAGGATATGAAGAAATAAATAATGAAAATAATTTACTACTATGTGTAGGATTTATAGGAAAACTCGCCACTAATAGTAGTACAAAATTTATACTAAGAATAGATGATGTAGTAAGTGTAATGGAAAATAAAGGTATTAAATTAATGAAACCCCTAAAGATAAATTCAAAAGACTATGCAGAACTAGAATGGAACTTAGAAAAATTTACTAAGAAAGAAATACTAAAGCCAACCTATCATTTAATGTATATAAATACTAAAGGAGAAACTTTAGTAAGATTCACATACTACCAATATACAAATGAAAAAGAAACTGATGAAGAAATTGAAAGAATGTGAAAATACTAATTTTATGAATATAGAAATATTAGAAGAAGGCTTTGAAGTGAATAAAGCTGTAGTAAAAGCAGAAGCTCTATACAAAATAAATAACGATAGAAAGTTCAAATGTATAGGTTGTAAAATGGGAAATCTTAATCTCGCCAAAGCTAAAGAACATTTTGTAAATTGTGAGTAAGAACATATAATTATGGTTATACACATAAAATGAAACGAAAAGGCGAAGACTCAAAATCGATTTATAGTATAGACGGAAGTATAAAAGAATTTATGGAAAGTGCGGCAAGTACTGTAAACCCTTTCCAGAGAACAACCGGAATTGAAAGAGTAAATATAACAACAGAAAATTTACCAAGATATAGGGTATTTAGAATAAACCCAGACACTCAAGTTGAACAAGACATAAAACCTAGAGGGAAAAAATGCTAATAGAAGAACCCATTAAATTATAAGAATGTGGTAATAAAGAAAAAATTTTAAACTTACCAGCTCATGATCCTCAGGCATGGAATAATGTAATAGACATATGGAAAAATATAGTTGTAGCAGATTACATACAACATATACAGGGGAATCAAGAACTAGATGCAGAAATTATGTATAGATATTTAGAAACATTTCTAGGAGAAAGTACTAAAGCACTTTGGGAAGCATATAAGACATTATTCCAACAAGATTTTCAGGAATTAATAGAACTACGTTCAAATCTATACAATTTTGTAAACAAAGTACATACTCTACTGGCAGAAGAAGATCCCAATAGTGGATTAGTAGTATTGTAGCAAAAGGCCCTAATAAATTTAGAACAACTAAGTATTAATAATTGGTAAAGGATTAAAGAATTTCTAAATGACTACTTTTATTATTGTATAATTAGTGGAAACTCGTTTGATCAGACTCTAGGAGCTAGATTATTTAATAAATTACTAGGGGCTCTAGAAAGAGAGACAGAAGAAAAATGGTACAAAAGAGAAGGAGTAATACAAAACCCAAACAACCAATGGTCAATAGGGCAAAGAATACAATATGTAATGGATATATACAAGAAAAATATACAAATATATAGACACAAAAACAATTAAAAAGAAGTGATACAGATTTTTGTAATAACATATATACTACACAACATTATGACCAAGATTATAAAAATAAAAAATATAAAAAGGCATATAAAAAATACTATCGCCCTAGGAAGAAATATTACTTAAGAAGATCAAACGCAAGAAAGTCATACCTAGATAAGAATAAACATGTAAGAAAATATAACACCAGTAGAACCTACAAAAATAAATTAGAATATTTTACCTGTGAGAGTATAGAGCACTTAGCAAATACTGGTCCAAAAAGAAATAATAGTAGCCCTAGAAATGCACAATTAATAGAAGATGTAAATGAAAATTTGATAAATGTAGATGAATATATGTTATAATGAAAGTATATACTCCATTAGGAGTATGGAAGTTTTTGAAGAAGAAAAAGATAAATCTGATTCTTTTGATTCTGGAGAAGAGGAATTTATAAAAGAAATAGGATTAGAAAAGACGAACTCAGACTATCATGATTTAGTAAATTTGATAGAAGAATGTGAACATAAATTTGAAGAAAGAAAAGGATTAGACAGTAACCAGTGTTGTTTCTGTAAATGGTTTCCAAGTAAAAACAGAATGGCAAAATATAGGAAATGCTATAAGAAAGGATGCATAAAATGTATAGGAAAAACCTCAGAAATCCTAGAAATTCCAAAATCAACAAATAATTTAAATAATTTCTACACGAAAGAACCAATAACCAGAACAACAGAAGGCAGAATATTGGAGTTAGAAGAAAGACTAAGAAGATTAGAGATAAGAATATACAGTAAAGAGATAATTAAAGAAAAAGATTTAGTAGAGGTAGAATTATTAAATACATCTATTGAAAATAATAAAGGTAAATAGAAAAGATCAATGAAGATATCATTTGAAGGAATGGTATGTAATGAAGAAAAGAAAATTAGTACAGTCAAAGTTTTAGCAAGAATAAAAATTCAAGACTATGAGTTCGAGACATCAGCTATAGTAGATTCAGGATGTACAAAAAGCATTTTAAATAGTATAATTTTACCATCAAAATTAATTAAAAAATTGCCAGAACCTCAAGAATCCATGCAAATGGGACGGAACCCATAATACCTATACAGACTATATACCAAAAGAAAAGGTAAGTTTTATTAATACTTGTGAAAAATTCTACCAACCATCATATACACTCATTGGAATACTAGTTAGAGAGTTAAACATAAAAGCACACTTTGTCTTAGGATTAGATTTTTATGATGCAAAATAATGGCGGATGTTTTGTTATAAAAAAATTGGGTAATATTCGCTAGCAATATCACTCACTCACCAGTACAGACACAACCCCTACTAACTAAATATCATTTCCTTAAAGATAAGACAGAATAAAGAATCAAAAGCTCAAATGATCAAATAAAATGGAAAAAACTCTAGAATATGATAAAGGAGAAAATTGTACTTGTAATGATTAAAAAAAAAAAGGTAACAATGCATGAGGAATTACAAGACCTATTAACAGTAGAAGAAATAGAAAAAGATTTCACTTTAATAGAAATACATATAGAATTATACTATTTTAGAAAAGGTATACAACAGATAGGGGTAATCAAAGATCAAAAAGACCTAGATAAAATAATACAAATCCTAGACAAACTTGAGATTATTGGAAAAAAACTCTTGTAACATTGGGACTCCAATCAAATTACCTGCAAATTAGAAATAATTAATCCAGAATATACTATAAAAATAACATCTATAGAAGCTACAAATGAAGACCTTAGGGTCTTTGAAATACGAATAAAAGAGCTACTAGAATTAGGGATAATTAGAAGATCCAAATCAAGACATAGATCAGCAACTTTCATAGTAAGAAACCATAGTGAAATAGTAAGTGAAAAAGTTAGAATGGTACTAAATTACAAAAGACTAAATTATAATAATGTAATGGATGGGTATAAGTTATCAGACAAAACAGAATTAATAAACAGAATACAAGAAAGAAAACTATTTAGTAAATTTGATTGTAAATCCGGATATTGGAAGATTAAGATGCATGAAGATAGTATAGAATAGACAACCTTTAGATGCCCATAAGGACTTTTTGAGTGGCTGGTTATGCCGTTCAGACTAAAGACAGCTCCTCCAACTTTTTAAAGAAAAATGGATAGTGTTTTTAGATACTATAAAACTTTGTATTGGTTTATGTAGATGATATTC
>NC_061116.1:13422579-13432782 GCF_002878395.1 Capsicum annuum
TTGTAATGATGGAGGAATGATTATGCTTGATTTTATGTTATCGAGTCCTGGGGGTATTTATACCTGACAACTTAGCTGTTGTCTAGAGCCCGTGTCAGTTTCATGATAATTCCAGTCGAGCCATGATTCTCAAAACTCAGTCTCAGACAATTGCAAAACTTAAGAAAGCTCAGTAATCTCAGTTATCTCTGTAATCTCCGTATCGCTAGTAATCTAGCCTCAGTCCTGAAATCGGCTCAGATCTAATAGTACTCAAGTATTTAATTCTAATCTCGAAAGTGACAGAATAATTTATTCAAGCTCTGTATTGTCAATCAAATACCGTGATTTAATATTATTTCCATCAGATATGGAACTAAGTGATCTCAGCGTAGCTCAATCAGATATTTTGATAAACATGATCAGTATCAGATTCAGTTCAATTGTGTTCAGTAAAGAATTCAGTCAGAGTCTTTCAGTTGGGAGTAGAAACTCGCATCGAGCGAGGGAAGGGATAGAGCAGAGAGAGAGAGGCCGGAGTAGCTAGTAGCAATCCCTGACCTCCAGAACTACATAGCCAGTGCAGAATACAGGATTCACCATCAGGAAAAGGTTCTCACCTCCAGAGAGAGAGTATTTGACTAATATATTGCCTTAGGTCGACTACCTGGTAAGGGTCATCCGTCAGAGAGGATTGACTAGAGAGAGGTCTTTACCCGTGGCACAGTATTGACACCCTTCCAACTGGGGTTACAGGTTGGACCCCACCTGTGGTTGGTCAGGGTATGTCGGTTAAGTAACTACTTCCCACAGTTTCAGTTTCAGTTTCAGTATCAATCTTCAAAAATCAGGACTGTCAGATACAGTCATCTATTTTTATGAGGAGCTCAAATAGTTTCATTGATTCATAGACCATCCCATCAGATAGGCTTGGTCTCATATATAGTTATTTGATATCATATTCAGAGATATGCCGCCAGACAGGCTTGATTCACAGTCTCATATTCTATTGAGTATCCTTGTTGTTAGATTCAGATATATTCATATTTCTTATCGTTGATAATAGTTTCTGAAATCATCTGTTATAAAGGTTGATCTCTAATCCTGTCAGTCGAAAGCAGTAAAGCTCAGAATTCAGTCCTTGATGTAAGTGCATCCAGATCCTCAGTTATCAGTATCAGATGAGTCAGTGATTCAGTATCTCAGTGTCAATAATGAGTTTAGTCTGCAGTAAAGTGATATTCGAGTTTCAGTAGTTAGAGTTGTGATGATTGTGATTATGGTCTATGCATTCATATATATTTTCTCGTGTGACATTTTCATGGTTATTCAGTTTAGATATTATGCATGCATGAGCCCTTGCATTTAGCCTTACCCCATCTACATACTCGGTACATCCCTGTACTGATGCATTTGTGCTATGGTGCTTTATTTGACACCATAGGTTCAGAGGCACAGGATCCATAGTTTTCTCGGCAGTTCAGTCCCAGCCAGCAGCAGTAACCATAGCCGCCAGTCCTCTTCTTTTAAGGACGAATCTCTGTTTACTATTATTGCATCAGACTTTGTTTATATTTTCAGTTGACGGAGTTAGTTGGGGACATGTCCCATCAACTCCATAGTTCAGACAGTTTATAGGCTTTTCAGACAGATGTCAGATGTATTAGTATTCAGTTTTCTGTATTTTGAGTATTCATACATGTGTTGAACCTTATGGCTAGTTTCCGTATTTATTTCGGATATTATGCAGTGTACAGGTACAGATATTAGCAAAGGGTTAGCTTGTGGTCCTTCGGGTCCATAAGCACCGTGTGACGTCTCGGGATGAGATCTCGGGTCGTTACATGAGAAGACTAGATAATCTAATCACCATAATATCTGACTTGGAGTACGAATTGATAAAGCACCTCAAGTCTAGAAACAATATTTAATGAAAAGATATCCATTTGCTAGAAATATAAGAATAAGATATTGGAATTTAAACAAAGAAATAATATAAAGAGTAGAAAAAATATAACTAGAATTAATCTTAAGTAATTATTTAAAAATATTAACTACACTAGATGCAAAGAGTAAATATAACAACGGGAAATTTACCAAGATATAGGGTATTTAGAATAAACCCAGACACTCAAGTTGAACAAGACATAAAACCTAGAGGAAGGATTTGAAGTCCACAAAAATGCCTATAAATACCACCTTATGGATGCCTTAAAGACATATAGCTAGAGAGAAGTGAGAGAAAAATCAAGAGTGAAAAAACTTTGTTCCTTTTTATGTGTATAACGATAATTATCTGTTCTTAGCTCACAATTTACAAAATGTTCAGCCGCACTTTTCATAAATTCTTTATTACTTTCGTCTATACTATAAATTGATTCTGAGTCTTTACAAACAGATAATAAAAAAAATAGATAAAATTATCCGGTGGAATAAGTAATCAAAGCATAAAAATAGATATGAGAAATAAAGAAGAGTTAGAGCGGATGTTTTACAATATGGTGTAAATCCTACTCAGTACTCCCTCCTTCGTTATCCCTTGTTCAGTGTAGTAGACAAGTTATAAAGATCAAATATATTTTCTTCCAACAAAATAAATTATTATTTTTTTGCTTTATACCTTGTTCATCTCTTTCTCTTCAGTTTTAGGTATTTAGCAATGACTTCTTTAATCACACTCCGGGATGATATAACAGTCCTTTCAAATCGTTATCGGACTTTTTTAATTCCCTAGAAATTTACAGATTAATCCATCGTTATTGCTAAACACTGAGAGAATAACCATATACTAGGGGTATATTTATAAGTAATTTACCAATAATACAAGATCGAAAAACTAGCGGTAGTCCGCACGGCCTTCCAGATCTACAGTATTTAAAACACATATACGAGTAAACACATACTAATAAGTAATTTACTAATAAGATCAGAAAACTGGCGGTAGTCCGTACAGCTATCCAGATCTATAATATTAAAACACTTCAGAAGAAAATATGAACTTGATATAATTCAAACATAATTTACAAACTAGGGAGAAAATACAATGATCTATGTAACGACTACTTACATGTCTTAAGGAAGAAGTGAGGTTTCCCATTCGGGAGTCCCCTGAAAGCTAACAGCTACCGGAATGAAGGAATAAGAGACCAATATATACTTTCCACACACGCTCTCTCTCTTTTTTTCTTTTAAACAAACTTTTGAAAACGAACACATTAGCTATAGTTGATTTAGGATGTACAAAAAGCATTTTAAATAGTAGAATTTTACCATCAAAATTAATTAAAAAATTGTCAAAACCTCAAAAATTCATGCAAATGGACGGAACCCATAATACCTGCTCTTAATTCCCCTGTATATGTTGTATGTAGTCTGCTACAACTACATTTTTCCATATGTCTATTACATTATTCCATGCCTGAGGATCATGAGCTGGTAAGTTTAAAAATTTTCCTTTATTACCACTTTTTGTAATCTAATGGGTTCTTCTATTGGCATTCTTTTTCCTCTAGGTATTATGTCTTATTCAACTTGAGTGTCTGGGTTTGTTCTAAAAACATTGTCTATACTATAAATCGATTCTAAGTCTTCGCCACCCTCCTTCTAGCGCCAGGACTTTGATACCAATAATAAAGATTCTGAACTTATTAGATTTCGTTATAATAGAATAATAAAACATTATAGAGAACAGTGTAAAATAGCCATTTCTTTAGGATAAATCATGGTATATGAAAACACATCCGTTTGCTAGACAAGTTCAAAGACCATACAATTACTTATATAAAAACTTAAAACATTTTAACCGAATTCTAAAAAAGGAACAAAATTAATAGAAGAAATAAGATTAGTAGAATCAATAGATTTTCCAGAAGCAATTATATTTTCAGACCGCGAAAAATATTTAGGTTGTTTAGACCACTTAATCCTGCTAAAAAAATAAATTAGAACAGATTGGATATTGTATAGATTATTGGAATATAAAAATAAAATCAATTAGAGAAGAATGCAATAGAGATACTTTTTGGCTAGGATAAGAACATTACAATATATTCCTTCAAGAAAATAGAAATCTAGATTTGCAATTAAAAGCAGAAAAGAGTCACAGACGAATAAAAGATGATTCATTGATTAAATGAAATTTCGGTAATGGAGAATATATTTTGCACGGAGAAGATTCTCAAATAAATATTATTACATATCTCACAATAAATCTAGGAGAAGCAATACAAAGAGAAGACAGTAAAATACAAAAGACTCTAGAAGTATTGGAAAACCTGCAAATTAAACAAAAGAAACTATTAGATAAAATAGAACAGAACTTTGATTTCCTAAAAAATCAACAAATAGAACTAGAAAGAAAAATTAAAGTGATAACAAATAAGGATATAAATTTTCTTAGTATAAATAACATAGAAAAAATTAAAAGAAATACGTAAAGAAATTAGTCAACTAAAAGAAATAACCCTCTCATGAATAAAATCCCTATAAATGATCTACTCTACTTAGCAATATTACAAAAAGCGGCACAAATTCAAGCAAATCCCGAAGGATTATCAGATCATCAACCCCAGGAAAAAACAGACTCCACAATAATAAAACAAAATAATATTATAATATTACTACTATTAGAACTTAATAAAAATCTAGAAACAGCAATTGAAGAAAAATTTCAGCAAGAACAACAAGCTAAAAAAGAGAAAGCTCAAATCGAACAACAAGCAAGTATAGAAGAATTAATAGAACAACTAAAGACAGTAGAATTAACTCCTCAAAAGGAGAAAGAAAAGTTAAACTCTACTAAAAAATCATAGACCTTTTATTAGCATCCCCAAGCAGACCAAGATCAGGTTTTACCCAAAACAGTTTAACAAATAATGTGCTATCTAAAATAATAAATAGACCAAAAATGACTCCAAGACAACAACTAGAAGAAATTTTATATGTAGATAAAGATATACATCTTTTTCAACAAAACAAATTAAAATTAATAAGTGAAAAGACACTACATAATGAAGGAATATTTTCAATGACACAATTATATAAACATCAGAGAGAAGAACAATTATGCGTAATTGGTAAAGATAACACTAGTATAAATCTAATAAGTTCAGAATCTTCAAGACAAATTGCCAAGTCAAACATGAGCCTCATGCACATGGGACTCGTAGTAGTAGGCCTAAAAGGACTAACCAGAAAAAATCTAGGAACCAAAGTATTAGTTACAATCTATGATAAAAGATGGTGAGACTCAAAAAGATCTATAATTGGAATAACAGAAGTAGACATGTCAACAAATGGAGGATTTTTTTATTGTAGTTCAGACTATACGATAAATTCTTTAGAATTTGAAAAATATATAAAGATAGGTATCCAATCTAAAGGATATGAAGAACTAAATAATAGAAATAATTTATTAATATGAGTAGGATTTATAGGAAAACTCGCCACTAATAGTAGTACAAAATTTAGACTAAGAATAGATGTAGTAAGTTTAATGGGAAATAAAGGTATTAAATTAATGAAACTCCTAAATATAAATTCAGAAGACTATGCACGACTAGAGTGGAACTTAGAAAAATTTACTAAGAAAGAAATACTAAAGCCAACCGATCATTTAATGTATATAAACACTAAAGGAGAAACTTCAGTAAGATTCACAGACTACCAATATACAAATGAAAAAGAATTGTGAATATTTCTAATATAAAGAACATTTTGTAAATTGTGAGCTAAGAACAGATAATTATGGTTATACACATAAAAAGGAATGAAAAGGTAAAGACACAGAATCGATTTATAGTATAAACGAAATTATAAAAGAATTTATGGAAAGTGCGACAAGTACTACAAGCTCTTTCCAGAGAACAACTGGAATACAAAGAGTAAATATAACAACGGGAAATTTACCAAGATATAGGGTATTTAGAATAAACCCAGACACTCAAGTTGAACAAGACATAAAACCTAGAGGGAAAAAAATGCCAATAGAAGAACCCATTAGATTACAAGAAGGTTGTAATAAAGGAAAAAAATTTAAACTTACTAGATCATGATCCTTAGGCATGGAATAATGTAATAGACATATGGAAAAATGTAATTGTAGCAGACTACAGACAACATATACAGGGGAATCAAGAACTAGATGCAAAAATTATGTATAGATATTTAGAAACATTTCTAAGAGAAAGTACTAAAGTACTTTCGAAAGCATATAAGACATTATTCCCTCAAGATTTTCAGGAATTAATAGAACTAGGTTCAAATCCATACAATTTTGTAAACAAAGTACATACTCTACTAACAGGAGAAGATCCCAATAGTGGATTAGTAGTATTGCAGCAAAAGACCCTAATAAATTTAGAACAACTAAATATCAAGAATTGGTCAAGGATTTAAGAATTTCTAAAGGACAACTTTTATTATTGCACAATTAGAGGGAACTCGTTGATCAGACTCTAGGAGCTAGATTATTTAATAAATTATCAGGGGCTCTAGGGGGCTCTAGGAAGAGAGATAGAAGAAAAATAGTCCAAAAGAGAATGAGTAATACAAAATCCAAACAACCAATGGTCAATAGGACAAAGAATACATGTAATGGATATATTACAAGAAAAATGTAAAAATATATAGATACAAATACAAAAACAATTAAATAAAGTGATACAGATTTTAGTAAAAACATATATACTACACAACATTATGACCAAGATTATAAAAAGAAAAAATATAAAAAGGCATATAAAAAAGACTATCACTCTAGGAAGAAATATTACTTAAGAAGATCAAACACAATTAAATCCATACCTAGATAAGAATAAACATGTAAGAAAATATAACAACAATAGAACCTACAAAAATAAATTAGAATGTTTTACCTGCGGGAGTGTAGAGCACTTAGCAAATACTTGTCCAAAAACAAACAATAGTAGATCTAGAAATGCAAAATTAATAGAAAATGTAAATAAAAGTTTGATAAATGTAGATGGATATATGTCAGATAATGAAAGTATGTACTCCATCAGGAGTATGAAAGTTTTTGAAGAAGAAAAGGATAAATCTGATTCTTCTGATTCTGGAGAAGAGGAATTTATAAAAGAAATAGGATTAGAAAAGACGAACTCAGACTATCATGATTTAGTAAATTTGATAGAAGAATGTGAACATAAATTTGAAGAAGAAAAAGGATTAGACAGTAACCAGTGTTGTTTCTGTAAATGGTTTCCAAGTAAAAACAAAATGGCAAAATACAGGAAATGCTATAAGAAAGGATGCATAAAATGTATAGGAAAAACCTCAGAAATCCTAGAAATTCCAAAATCAACAAATAATTTAAATAATTTCTACACGAAGGAACCAATAACCAGAATGGCAGAAGACAGAATATTGGAGTTAGAACAAAGACTAAAAACATTAGAGATAAGAGTATAAAGTAATGAGATAATTAAAGAAGAAGATTTAGTAGAGGTAGAATTATTAAAAACATTTGTTGAAAATAATAAAGATAAACAAAAAAGATCAATGAAGCTATCATTTGAAGGAATGGTATGTAATGAAGAAAAGAAAATTAGTACAGTCAAAGATTTAGCAAGAATGAAATTTCAAGACTATGAGTTCGAGACATTAGCTACAGTTGATTCGGGATGTACAAAAAGCATTTTAAATAGTAGAATTTTACCATCAAAATTAATTAAAAATTTGTCAAAACCTCAAAAATCCATGCAAATGGACGGAACCAATAATACATATACAGACTATATACCAAAAGGAAAGGTAAGTTTTATTAATACTTGTGAAAAATTCTACCAACAATTATATACACTCATTGGAATACTAGTTAGAGAGTTAAACATAAAAGCAGACTTCGTATTTGGATTAGATTTTATGATGCAAAATAATGGCAGATGTTTTGTTACCAAAAATTGGGTAATATTCGCTAACAATATCACTCACTCACCAGCACAGACGCAACCCTTACTAACTAAATATCGTTTCCTTAAAGATAAGATAGAAGAAAGAATTGAAAGCTCAAATGATCAAATAAAATTGAAAAAAACTCTAGAATGTGATAAAGGAGAAAATTGTACTTGTAATGATAATTAAAAGGCAACAATGTATGAGAAATTACAAGATCTATTAACAATAGAAGAAATAGAAAAATATTACGCTTTAATAGAAATAAATACAGAATTATACAATTTTAGAAAAAGTATACAACAAATAGGGATAATCAAAGATAAAAAAGACCTAGATAAAATAATACAAATCCTAGACAAACTAGAGATAATTGGAGAAAAACCCTTGCAACATTGGGACTCCAATCAAATTACTTGCAAATTAGAAATAATTAATCCAGAATATACTATAAAAACAGTATCTATGGAAGCTACAAATGAAGACCTTAAAGACTTTGAAATACAAATAAAAGAGCTACTAGAATTAGAGATAATTAGAAGATCCAAATCAAGACATAGATCAGCAACTTTCATAGTAAGAAGCCATAGTGAAATAGTAAGAGGAAACGCTAGAATGGTAATAAATTATAAAAGACTAAAGGATAATACTGTAATGGATGGGTATAAGTTACCAGACAAAACATAATACAAGGAAGAAATATATTTAGTAAATTTAATTATAAATTCGGATATTGACAGATTAAGATGCATGAAGATAGTATAGAATGGACAGCCTTTACATGTCCAGAAGGACATTTGGAGTGGCTGGTTATGCCGTTCGGACTAAAGACAACTTCTCCAACTTTCCAAAGAAAAATGGATAGTATTTTTAGAGACTATAAAACTTTGTATTGATTTATGTAGATGATATTCTAGTCTTTAGTAATAATATGAGAGAACATTTAGGACATTTACAATAATTTCTTAAATTATTTGTAGATAATGAAATAATAATAAGTAGAAAGAAAATGGAATTATGTAAAAATAGTATTAAGTTTTTAGGAGTAGTTATTGGAGATGGACGATTAAAACTACAACCGCACATAGCTAAAAAAGTCTTAGAAATGCCAGATAGATTAGACAAAACCAAGTATTTACAAAAAATTTTAGGACTACTAAACTATGTTAGAGCTTTTATTAAAGACTTAGGAAAAGTAGCAGCACCATTATATTCTAAAACAGGATCAACAGACTAAAAGACCTTTAATGCCGAAGCATAAAATTAGTCCAACAACTTAAGCGCATGATTCACGATATCCCAAACTTAATTCTACCCTTAGAAATAGATTATCTAATAGTAGAAACAGATGGAATCTTTCGCGGATGGGGAGCAATAATAAAGGCAAAACCCAATAAATATAGTGACAAAAAGGATAAAAAAAAATTGTGCCTATTCAAGTGGAAAATATAAAGAAAAAGGCAATTTAAATAGCATAGATGCAGAAACACTAGCAGTAATTTACGGTTTAAATAGTTTTAAACTTTATATATTAAACAAGACTAAAATATTAGGAAGAACAGACTGCGAGGCTATGGTAAAATTTTATCAGAAAATAAAAGAAAAGAATAGTAGTAAAAGAAGGTGGTTAAATTTCCTAGATGCTACTTCCATTTACAATATAATTTTAGAACATGTTAAAGGAAAAGATAATAACCTAGTAGATCAACTAAGTAGACTAATAAAAGAAGACAACTAACAATTTTTGTTTCAGGATGTATACAGACAAAGACAAAGAAAAGGCAGACGCCTCATCCTCTCAAGACTATTTAAAAAAACTATTAAGAAACACTCATTATAGGCCACTAACAATGTTGGAACATTTGAAGTTAGAAAGACTAGTCTTTGAACCTCATAACCTCATCAGCTATGAGCCATCCAATTTTACTTTCAAACTTAGACCAGATGTAAGGGTGGACAAACCATAAATCTGCCTGATTGACAATTTGTGAATTTTATACAACAAGACACCTAGAGACACTAGATATTTTATTTCATCTCTAAATGCTTTAAGCTATTATTTTATTGAGAAAAATAGCCCTAATAGATTTAAATTTTATGTTGTTCTTAGGGGAAAGACACAGAGAGTATTTTAGACATGGATAGAGGTAATGGATTTTGTAAAGGACTATACAACTCCTCTCTATAAAGGTTTTAATAATTTAACAGAGGCATTCGATTATGCCCGCGGAAATCTAGGCCCAAACTATTACATTACTCCAGCTCCAAGATCAAATATAAAAGAAATTCCCCAATATAATATTAAAAAAGACA
>NC_061116.1:13435782-13546434 GCF_002878395.1 Capsicum annuum
TATCACTTGAAAATGTGAATTCATGACTTGAAATTGGTTTAGTGTTGGTACTTGAAATGTGAATTCATGACTTGAAAATGGTTTAGTTTAGTCACTTGAAAAGTGAATTAGAGAGTTGAAAATGGTTTAAGTGTAGTGTTTTGAAATGTGTACTAGTCACTTGCAAAGTGATTTAGTGACTTGAAAATGTTTTAGTTTAGTTCTTGAAAGGTGAACTTATATTTTGAAATTTGTAAAGTGTGATATCACTTGAAAATGTAAATTCATGACTTGAAATTAGTTTAGTGTTGATACTTGAAATGTGAATTCATGACTTGAAAATGATTAAGTTTAGTCACTTGAGAAGTGAATTAGAGAGTTGAAAATGGTTTAAGTGTAGTGTTTTGAAATGTGTACTAGTCACTTGAGAAGTGTATTAGCGACTTGAAAATGGTTTAATGTAGTTCTTGAATGGTGAACTTGTGTTTTGAAATTTGTAAAGTGTAATATCACTTGTAAATGTGAATTCGTGACTTGAAATTGGTTTAGTGTTGATACTTGAAATGTGAATTCATGACTTGTAATTGGTTTAGTGTTGATACTTGAAATGTGAATTCATGACTTGTAATTGGTTTAGTGTTGATACTTGAAATGTGAATTCATGCCTTAAAAATGGTTAAGTTTAGTCACTTGAGAAGTGAATTAGAGAGTTGAAAATGATTTAGTGTTTTGAAATGTGTACTATTGACTTCAAATTAATCAAGTGTAGTTACTTAAGAAGTGAATTAGTGACTTGAAAATGGTTTAGTGTAGTTACTTGAAAGATGAACTTGTGTTTTGAAATTAGTAAAGTGTAATCATTTGAAAATGTGAATTCATGACTTGAAATTGGTGCTCCTCCTGTAGAAGTAGATATTGATTCAGATTTGATTGGTCTAATTCCTGGAGATACAGATATGTTTGGTAGAGTATTTATCGAGCCTGATGGATCTTCGTAAGTTTATTTTTCAATTGATAGGTTCATTTTTTTATTAATAAAATATTCAAGCTTACATGCTTATTATGTTATTTACAGGTGGTATCCCGCGTCAAAAGAAGTTAATAAGGCTGTAAGGAAGAGCGTTATGAGACTTTTTACATATCCTTGGCACGAGTGGTGGGATATTTCAATAGTCTCTAAACAAGCCATGTTTCAAGAGTTAAGGTATATTAGATTTAATTATTATTTAGTTAACTTTAATATATATATATATATATATATATATATATATATATATATATATATACTAGTCATATAAATTCATATAACACTAGTCAATTGATTTTCAGACAATGTGTTGTTGGTTGACAAAGCACGATCAGGCCATTTCTACAATTTTTGAGAGACATGCTACTATGTCACATCAGATTGCACATCTTAGACGAGCCTTTACACAGGCCGTTGCTCCTGATTCAAGTAGCGAAGAGGAAACAGATACTGATGAGGAGTTTGTTGGGGCTACTTGTTAGTGTTGTTGGACTTGACTTTTAGATAATTTTTAGATATTTTGAACTTACCTTTTAATTAGTGAAAAATCTTTAGGATTGTTTTAAGTATTTTGAATGTTGTTGGATTCATTGTTTAAGTGTTGTTGATTTGAATTGCTTAAATGATTTGTTGATGTAGTGTGTTATAAGATTATTGTAATAATGTGTGTTGCATGAGGGATGTATACATTGAGTTGCATTTTTATTTGGCAGGTAGGATGTAGAAAATGCAGATTTCTTCATAAAAAAAATGCACAAAAGCGACGACGTCTGTCGCTTTTTTATTCATTATGAAGAACAAAAAGCGACGACCAACGCCGCTTTTTTATTCATTATGAAAAACAAAAAGCGACGATCAATGTCGCTTTTTATTCATTATGTAGTACAAAAAGCGACGACCAACGTCACTTTTTATTCATTATGAAGAACAAAAAGCGACGACCAACGTCTCTTTTTTTCCAAAAAGTATTTTATTTTTCTCAAATTAGGACGGACAACGTCAATTTTTCTAACAAAATTTATTTTTTCAATAAAACGATGATGTCCGTCGATTTTTGTTCATCGTGTGTTCTTCACACGATGAACAAAAAATAATGCACAGTGTCGCTTTTTGTTCATCATGTGGTCTTCACATGAAGAACAAAAAGCAACGAACAACGTCGATTTTTCAAAAAATAACTAAAAAAATTCTTTTCTCCAAAAGCGATACTGTTCATCGTAATAAAGCGATGTAGCCATCGTTTTTAGAAAAACAATGCCCCTTTTTGAGATGGAAAAAAAGCGACGGATTTCCGTCGATTTTACCCAAAAAAACGACGTTGGCCGACGCATTTGGCAGTCGCTTTTTGACATCTTTTTAGTAGTGACACTAGGCATGCATGGACTAGCGCCCAATTTGGGGGATTTCCTGTTCAAGATACTGAATGGCCTTTATGCTTCACCTAAGCTCTTTATCAAATTTATGGGGGACATGTTTTACTTATTCCACCATTTCTACACCCAAATAACATGAACACATCACATAGAAAATAACTTCAAGAGGGTTTATCACAAACATCACATGAATTCCACATACTAGGGTTAAAGCTCATAAATCTTATAAACAAACATGAATTAAAACTCAACATCAGCTGGAACATCAATTTCAACACACATGAATCATTAACAACTCATAAACATAAAATCTTTGAGTTTTAAAAAAAGGTACTTAAGCTTCTTGGATGAAAGGGACCCAAGAATCAACATCTACATACCTTGAGGAAACTCTTTTCTTGAAGGCCTTTGGAAGGATTTCTTGATTTCTATAGATCTTTCTTGGTTTTTTTTTTGGTTGGAGAAGAAGAGAGGGTTTGATTTCGGAAACTCTATTTTTTTTGGTGGATGAAGAGAAAAATGAGGCTGAGATCCCTTGTCCAGGTATTTATAGAGGCTAGGGGGTAAAGGGAAAAGACCAAAAAGCCCTTGGAATTAAGCTAAAAAATCCCCGATTTTACATGCTGGCGCGACGCGCCACAATCGCGCCAGCCCACTAGAATTTGGACAATTGAGAAACTGCATGACGGCGCGAAGCGGTGGAAATTGCATTGCCCCCTGGGTTGCAAACTGGAACTATACCACGATGTAGTGAAATTGTGGGTTTCACTGGAATTTGACAATTGCCATTTTGGTTGGCTCTGCGACTTGCTAAGGTGCCAGGTGCCACACTGTCTCACTAAAATGGCTCTAACTCTTCACTCGAGTGTCGGATTTGGGGAAATTTGGTATCGATGGAATGCTTATTTGATGCTCTACATGGAAAAAAGTAAAAATTAGGGAAATTCCACACGATTCAAAGTGTTTCATATTTGGGAAGATATTTCTGAAACTTTTCAACTTGGATTTCCGCTTTACTGAATACGCTCTAAAGCTCAGAATGGAAGAGAATTCTGTGGGGCATTATATTATCTCCTCCTTGGGAACATTCATCCTCGAATGTCGCTTGATAGATAGAGAATATGGATAAACTGAACTTACTCAAGGAATGGGAACATCTCAGAACATGACTACGCAACTGGAATAACTGACATACAGAGTTCTTATACTGGGCAATCATATCTGATGCATGGAATACTAGACTGAATCTACTCATAACTTAATTCTCATAACACACATGAATATCTGATGCATTGACTCATAACTGGGCTGATCTCATGAATACATGACTGAACACACACTGACAAGCTGAACTCATTTCTACTGAATGTGCTTATCTAACGCATGAATGTCTGGCTGAGCTAACTTTTGAAAACACGACTGACAATGCAATAGAAACTGATGCTAACTTGATAAAGAAGATCTGAACATGATTTGAATGACCCTAAGGACATGCAAACATCATAATACTATGGGGTAACTCCCCCTTGAGACTCTATGTCCCTCTAAACATACTTTACTGAAATACTAGGGCGGTGCGCGGGGCACCTAAAGACTAGGTCATAATTGACCAACTGAGATCTAAAACTCATGCATGACTCATGCTAGCATATAAGCTCAAAATGAAAGCAAAGGATCTAATAGTGCATAGCATAAATATGAAGGGCTCATAACATACTTGGGTCTATTTCAGGGAATCCTTCCCGATCAAGGCGAGCCTGAAGCGCATGAAGTCTACCCCTTTGAGTCAACACTCTACATTCTCACATTCTATGGCCTGGCTCACCACACCCGAAGCACACATCACTACCAACTCTAAACACACCTTGGTGGCACATACCACACTGTCCGCAAAACAGTTGGGCACGAACACCACTAGCACTACTCAGGGCTTTGGAGCTTGAAGCTCCCTCAGATCTAACACCCTCAAACACAGGTGCAGGTACACTATCTAAAGATGGAGCTAGGGCTAAAAATATCTGACCATGCCAAAAATGACTACCACTCTGGGACCTTGCCTGAGAGAAACCATGACTACTTGTCTTGGCTCTTTTGCTCACTCTCTCTCTCTCTCTTTCATCTTATCTACGTCAATCTACTGCGCATGCATCATTAGCCTAAAAAGATCCATATCTCCAATGAGTATAGAAACTCTACACTCTTTCAACACATAACTCGATATCCCAAAAAAAAAACTTACTCATACTCGCTCTAGGGTTAGCTACCAAGTCGGGAGCATACTTAGCTAATTGGTTAAACTTAAGACAATACTCTTTCATGGTCATGGAACCTTGCCTTAGGTTCATGAACTCTTCTACCTTAGCCCCTATCATCTCTAGCAGAAAAAATCTATCTAGAAAGGCACTCTGAAACTCTAGCCAAGTCACAGGAGCTGCATCCTCCCCTCTACTCTTCTCCTACATCACTACCCAATCATGAGCAATATCCTTCAGCCTATAGGATGCTAACTCAACACTCTCCTCCTTAGAAATATATATAATCTAGGTGATCTTCTTCACCTCTTCAAGATAAAGCTGTGGGTCCTCACCTACCACTAACCCAAAGAATTTTAGTAGGTTCATTTTCAAGAAATTTCTAACCCTAGCTGCGGCAGAATTCCAATCATGCTGAGGTAGGACTGCAACCTGACGATTGCCCTGAACGTTAGTCATAACTTAGGCTAGCGCCTGAAAAGCTACCCGAAACTCTGTATGCTACACACTCTTATTCTCAGGATCTACTGGCTGAGGGAGATGGTCATCAACCCCATGGACAAAATCTCTGCGAGGAGGCATACTCTATAAATAGAAGGAAGAAGTGGATTAGACTAAGAATCAACTTGAGCTCATGATTACTAGTATGATCTGAATACTGAAAGAGGGGAAACTGCTCCTAAGGATATCCTGTAGCCCCTTGTACATATATGTGGCGCGCGACACACCCATGCACAAGACTCTACTAGATGAGGCTTTTCAGACTCCCTAGGACACTCTTGAACCTTAGGCTCTGATACCAAGTTTGTAACAACCTGAGATCCCATCCCAAGATGTTATACGGTGCTTATAGACCCAAAGGACCACAAGCTAACCCTTTACTGATATTTGTACCTGTATACTGCATAATATCTGAAATAAATGTGGAAACTAGCCATAAGGTTCAACACATCTAAGAATACTCAAAATACAGAAAACTGAATACTAATATATCTGAAATCTGTCTGAAAAGCCTATAAACTGTCTGAACTATGGAGTTGATGGGACATGTTCCCAACTAGCTCCGTCAACTAAAAATATAAACAAAGTCTGATGCAATAATAGTAAATTGAGATTCGTCCTTGAAAGAAGAGGAATCACGACTATGGCTACTGCTGCTGGCTGGGACTGAACTGCCGAGGAAACTATGGATCCTGTGCCTCTGAACCTATGGTTTCAAATAAAACACCATAGCGCAAATGTGTTAGTACAGGGATGTACTGAGTATGTAGACGGGGTAAGGCTAAATGCAAGGGCTCATATAGACATAATATCTAAATTGAATAATCATGAAAATGTCGCACGAGAACACATACATAAATGCACAGACTATAATCACCATCATCACAACTGTAAATACTGAAACTCGGATACTCCTTTACTGTAGACTAAACTCATTACTGACACTAAGATACTGAATCACTGACTCATCTAATACTGATAACTGAGGATCTGGATGCACTTACATCAAGGAATGAATTTTGAGCTTTACTGCTTTTGATTGACAAGATTAGAGATCAACCTCTCTAACGGATGATTTCAGAAACTATTATCAATGATAAGAAATATGAATATATCTGAATCTGACAACAAGGATACTCAATAGAATCTGAGACTGTGAATCAAGCCTTTCTGGAGGCATATCATTGAATATGATATCAAATAACTATATATGAGACCAATCCTATCTGAAGGGATGGTCCATAAATCAATGAAACTATCTGAGTTCATCATAAAGATAGATGACTGTATCTGACAGTCCTGATTTCTAAAGATTGATATTGAAACTGAAACTATAATTAGAATTGTGGAAAGTAGTTACTTAACCGACATGCCCCAACCTATCACAGGTGGGGTCCAACCTGTAACCCTAGTTGGAAGGGTGTCAATACCGTGCCACGGGTAAAGACCTCTCTCTGGTCAATCCTCTCTAACGGATGACCCTTACCAGAAAGTCGACCTAAGGCAATATAATAGTCAAATACTCTCTCTCTGGAGGTGACAACCTTTTCCTGATGGTGATTCTTATATCCTGCATTGGCTATGCAGTTCTGGAGGTCAGGGATTGCTACTAATGACTCCGGCCTTTCTCTCTGATGGAAGGAGCCGCCATCCCTTCCCTCGCTCAGTGCTAGTTTCTACTCCCAACTGAAAGACTCTGACAGAATTCTTACCTAAACATAACTGAACTGAATCTGATACTGATCATGTTTATCAAAATATCTGACTGAGCTACGCTAAGATCACTTAGTTTCGTATCTGACGAAAATGGTATTAAATCACGGTATCTGATTAACGATATAGATCTTGAATAGATTATTCGTTCACTTATGAGATTAGAATTGAACACTTGAGTACTATTAAATCAGAGCTGATTTTAGGACTGAGGCTAGATTACTAGCGATACGGAGATTATAGAGATAACTGAGATTACTGAGCTTTCTTAAGTTCTGCAATTGTCTGAGGATACAGGGTTCTATAGTTCACTGAGTTCTGAGAATCATGGCTCGACTAGAATTATTGTGAAACTGACATAGGCTCTAGACAGCAGCTAAGTTATCGGGTATAAATACCCCCAAGACTCGATAACATAAAATCAAGCATAATCATTCCTCCATCATTACAACCATTTATTCATCATCATCATCACAATCATTCATTCATCATTATAGTCATTCATTCATCATCATTATCATTAAAGCATCTCTTCAAGTATTTAGGAAACATAACATACCTTCACCTTTACAATCATTAAGGCATCGCGTCAAGCATTTTGGAAACATCAACCTATACTAACGTTGGGAAACATGCTACTAGATTATACTTCCTTCAACAAGGTCTTACCTCAAGTACTTCACACCTAATTCAGTCTTGATATGTATTTGGACATCACGTGGTTTGGGGAAAACTTCATACTATCATGTATCAACTTACTTGCTAACCACTTGGCAGGTATTAATCAAGGAGCACATAATTGGAGAATTTACTATTATCACATCTCCACTTGTTCACTAAAGTCCTTCAACAAACACTAGTCAAGCACGGGTTCACACTTATTTGGGGATTTCCTACCATCATGGAATAATTCATTCACTAAGGCATTTTATCAAACACTAGGCATGTATGGACTAGCTCCCAATTTGGGGGTTCAAGATACTATAATGGCCCTTATGCTTCACCTAAGCTGTTTATCATACTTATGGGGGACATTCTTTACTTATTCCACCATTTCTACACCCAAATGACATGAACAAATCATATAGAAAACAAATTCAAGAGGGTTTATCACAAATATCACATGAATTCCACATACTAGGGTCAAAGCTCATAAATCTTATAAACAAACATGAATCAAAACTCAACATCTGCTGGAACATCAATTTCAACTCACTTGAATCATTAACAACTCATAAACATAAAATCTTTGAGTTTTAAAAAAAGGTACTTGAGCTTCTTGGATGAAAGGGACCCAAGAATCAACATCTACATACCTTGGGAAAACTCTTTTCTTGAAGGCCTTTGGAAGGATTTCTTGATTTCTCTAGATCTTTCTTGTTTTTTTTTTTTGGTTGGAGAAGAAGAGAGGGTTTGATTTTAGAAACCCTAATTTTTTTTGGTGGATGAAGAGAAAAATGAGGCTGAGATCCCTTGGCTGGGTATTTATAAAGGATGGGGGAAAGGAAAAAAGACCAAAAAGCCCTTGAAATTAAGATTAAAAATCCTCGATGTTACATGCTGGAGCGACGCGCCATAATTGTGTCAGCCCACTAGAATTTGGACAATTGAGAAACTGCATGACGGCGCGACGCGGTGGAAATCGCGTTGTCCCCTGGGTTGCGAACTGGAACTATACCGCGACGCGGTGGAATCGCGGAGTTTCACTTGAATTTGACAATTACCATTTTGGCTGGCTCCGCGACGCGCTAAGGTGCCAGGTGGCACATTGTCTCACTAAAATGGTTCTAACTCTTCACCTGAGTGTCGGATTTGGGCAAATTTGGTATCCATGGAAAGTTTATTCGATGCTCTACATGGCAAAAAGTAGAAATTAGGAAAATTCCGCATGATTCAAAGTATTTCATATTTGGGAAGATATTTCTGAAACTTTTAGACTCGGATTTTTGCTTTACTAAATACGCTCGAAGGCTCAGACTGAAAGAGGATTTTGCGGGACATTACATCTCAGATCTTCTTTTGTACAATTTAGTCTTTTATATTCTAAGTATAATATATATATATATATATATATAATGCCTCTTATGTTCAATTTTTTTTATGAATTTCTATTATTGTAATTCTATAATTCTTTTGATTCAAATGAATAACTTTAGTTGAAAATCTGTTAATTCTTAATTTATAATTGATTGCTTAAAAAAATAAATTTTAACAGTTGAAATATAATCATTATTGATTTTTGTTATGTTTATGTTTTTAGAACTATCAAGAAGTATGCGTGACATGAAAATTGAGAAATATAAAGGAACGTAGAAGTGAGGCAGGAAAACAAGGTAATTAATTCTAAAAGATTTATATACACAATGAGGCAATTCAAAAAAAAAAAATTATATACACGAATAAAAATTCTGTGTTTTTTCTTTTAAACTTTGAAAAATAATGCATTTATCTAATTTATTTTTAAATCGTTATAAATTACAAAAATAAATATTTTGTGTTTATCTGATTTATTTTAAAATAATAAATAAATATTGTACTCTTCAACTTTTAAAGAAGATGATTACATGTAAATTTCTAACATTTTTTCTCTGTGAAATCAAATTGTACGTCAGTGGATTTTAAGAAGCGTCTGCATAGGTATAACTAGTTTTTCTTTTATATTTTTTAATTTTATATTCTTTTCATATGAGGATCTATCTATATATTATTTAAAAAATTATTTGTAATTTTTATGATATTTCAGAGAGTAAGAAGAGAAAATGGATCAAATGGGAGGTTATGTGTTTACCAATGGATGAAATTGGATATAGAACTTTATATGATGTCTAATGCTATATTCTGTAAAATGTAATGGCATTTCAGGACCAGAGCTTCCATGTGGAGTTCCTACATGGTAAACAAATATTGCAACTACTGATAGAGGAGTATCAACTACTTGAAAAAAATACTGACAGTGAGTGAATTGGTTGGACATCAATTCTTTTGGCAAATAAGGAAAGGGGATTCCAGTTACAACCCTAGGTGTTTTATACTGTGTTACCAGAGATTATGGAGGATGAGGAAGTAGAGATCCAACAATCTGCAGATAACATATGATGGATGATGAAACAATTAGATCTGCATCTACCAGATGAATTAGTGCAATATATCACAATAACCATACCTCCTCTTCACATCAATAAGGTCCTTGGCAAGCCAACATGGATGTTGGGACAAAGGGCAACAAGAGTGCATAGAATTATATAAGACAGAGAAGAAAACAAGGGGTTATATAGAAATGTATGGCTAAAAGAACGACCTTTCAAAATGTCTTGTACTCTATGGGTGGACTAGAAGTTTAAGTTGCTGTAGTGAAGAGGATGGACATCAGTATGTCATCAAGTGTTGCATTGTTCAGAACAAACATGAAGACATTATCTCATATTCTTTTAATATCTCCTATAGCTGCAAAACTGTGGAGAATGTGTGTTTCTTGTGCATGGATCAATTGTGAAAGCTTACAATTGTCGCAATTCACAATGCAACCTACTAATATTCTATTCTCAGCTGGGTCATGTCCTCGGTAAGTTGAAGTCGTGCCATGTCCCGCCTAATCACATCTCCCTAATACTTCTTTGATCTTCCTCTAACTCTCTTGAAACCATCCATAGTCAACGTCTCACACCGTCAGACATCTCCTTTTTACATGCATGAACCATCTTAGTTTCGTTTCCCGCATCTTGTCCTCAAACGCAGCCACTCTCACCTGTTTCTGATATTCTCATTTCTAATCCTATGTCTCCTAATGTACCCACACATTTATCATAGCATACTCATTTCTGCAACTTGACGTTTAGAACGTGACACTTTGACTGGCTAACACTCCCAGGGGCGGACCTACACATCAACATGGGGTTCTCCGGCATCCACTAAACTCGACGTGGAATAGGTATAATTCCATAAAAAATATACGAAAATAGGTATAAATTATATAAAAGCACCCACTAAACAAGAAGTTGGTTAGGTGTATGTGATTTTTTATTTTTTTTCTATAGGAAGCACCCACTCTCCTTAAATCCTGGGTCCTCCACTAAACACTCCGCTTATATAATAAAGTTACTCTAACTACCACCAGTGGAAAAGCCAAAATATTTACTAAGGGGGTTCATGTGAACATACGACCTAATCGAAGGGGATTCAACATCTAATATATATACATAAAAAATAATTTTAACCATGCATATATAACATAATTTTTTGCCGAAGGGGGTTCAGATGAACCCCTTGGCAAAGGGTCTGAGACGGACCTACCTTGATAGTAGGGGGTGCACGTGCACCCACTATCCTCGAGAAAAACCCTGTATATATAATTTGTATATCTGTATATATATCAGGGTTTTGTGTTAAATATATGTTGTGCAGCCCCACAAACAATTAACTTGGCTGGCAAGATGGTTGAGCATACCAATTAAAGTCTCTTTTATTGCGTGATGACTCGAGTTCAAAGCCTAGTAACAATATTTTTTTATTGTTTTTTTTTCAAATACACTATCTTCTTGCTATTTTCTGTTTGGAATTTTAAGTACAAACACATATACACATGAGAAAATTGAAGGAAAGGTTTCATTTAAGTCCTGAATGAAGGATTGGTGACATTGACCAATTTAAAGGGTCAAACATAAATAGGAAACTTGATTAAGTTAATTGTGGACTTGAGTAATCTTTTCAAAAATACAAATCAACCCACTTTAAAATACAAATCAACCCACACCTCTCTCCTTTCCAAATCATCAACCATCTCTCTTCTTTCTCTCTCTCCCAACCAACAGTTCTGTAAAATTTCTCCCTTCAATTCCCAATGATTTCAACCTCTGACAAAAAATAGTTGGGCGAGTTCCTTTTCGTCTTTCAATCATCAATCGACGTGACAGTAGTGTTCTCCGACGATAACAACTTCGAGTTCTTCATCGTCCCATTTCTTCTTTCACAGGTAAAAAATATGTCTTTTTTGTTATGAAGAAAAAGAGGAACTTGAGCCAACTTCTCTTCTAGTATTGGTTAATAATTTCAATATTCCTTTCTTAAATTTGAAATGTGGATTGAAGAAAATCCTAATTTTTGATATTTTTTTCTACTTTTTCTGGTGTGAAATATAATTTTTGTTGTTATTGTAGTTCTTGTTGTCGAACTGTTGATTCGATTTGTTGGTGTCTATTGAATTTTTTGAAGTTTAATTTTTGTAGTTTGTGTTTGTACATACGCAAAACAACAATGTTCGCGATTTTTGGTCATTGTTGATGTTCTTAGTGTGTGTGTTGTATTGGTGTTGCTAGGTTAATTTATTATTTTTCTTGGTAAAAATGGTGTATTTGATATTAAATGGTGATAGTGCTGTTGTTTTATTAAATAAAATTCTGGTACTTTTTTTCTGCAACAGATGGACCATCTAATGAAACAGATGAACCATCTGATGCGACAGATGAACCATATGATGTAATAGATAAACCATTTGATGCAACAGATGAAAATCTGATGCAACAGATGGAAATTTGATGCAACAGATTAAAAATCTGTTGCAACAATGAAAATCTTATGCAACAGTTGAACAATCTAATAGATTATTTATCTATTACGATAGACGACTCTTCTATTTGGAAGAAACCTAAACAATATTAACAGTTGATAACAGTTCTAACAGATAACTCATTTGACAACAGATAAGTGGTCTGTTTCAATAGATGAGTGGTCTATTTTTATTATTTCCAATGAATTTCTCATCTGTTGCAACAGGTTGGTTATATGTTGCAACAAATAACCTACCTGGCGCAACAGATGAGTGATCTATTTTTAATATTTCTAACGAATTACTCATTGATTACAACAGGTTATTTATATGTTACAATAGATAACCTACCTAGTGCAATAAAAGAGTGATCTATTTTAACAAGTGAGTGAGCTTTTTTTATTATTTCCAACGAATTACTCATCCGTTGCAACAAGTTGGTTATATATTGCAACAGATAACGTACCTGGTGTAACAGACTAGTCATCTGTTTCAACGGATGAGTGATCTATTTTTATTATTACAAGAAATTAGTCATCCATTACAACAGGTTAGTTATATCTTGCAACAGATAACCTACCTAGTGCAACACATGTGTGATCTGTTGAAACTGTTATTTTACTGTTGTCCATGTCAAATATACTGTTATCCTTTTATAATAATGCATTAATCAACTAAAATATATTTTATGTTCATGTTAGTTTTATATTATATGGCTCCCAAAAAGAAAAGAAACCGAATCAAATCCAAGTAAAGGAACAAGTGAAGTAGCTAGGCTACATCTACCACTCTATGAGCTTGATTTACAAGCGATATCTTAATCAGAAGCAGGAGATAATGAACATAGAGAGGAGGAGTGTTTCAAAAGAGATGATCCAAATGCTAATATCCCTTTCACCGAAGAGTTGGTCAAAACCTTCAGCATTGATAGTTATCTTATGAGAATATTGTGCGATGGTGCCACAAATTTAATAAGTGATTTCGTGGTTAAGTCAGCCATGGAAAAATCTTTTGAAGCCTTCAGAAAAATACTTTGAGAATAAAATTTGGAAGCTTATTTCAGGGACAGTTGCTTTAGGCAATATCTTGATTTACCGGAGAACAAGAATGCTTGCTTCCAAATGAAAATGGTATATGATCTTCTCAAGCGTAGATTTATGTATGAAAATAAAGATAAGATGCATGAGGTGTAGATAAATTACTGTGGCATGCCTATTTGTTTTGGTTGGAGGGAGTTTGCCATAGTTACTGTATTAAAATGTTATCCCCTTCTCCTTTTCAAGTTATACCTATTCTAACCCCAAAAATGCACCCCGCACACCCAAAAAAGACAAAGGCAAGTCGAGTGATCATGAAGACCTGGTGTCCCTTGTTGGTCCAAGCTTCAAAAACATAAATTTGATAGAAGCATTGAAATGTGAAAGACTTTCAAAGAAGCACAAGCAATCATTGTGCTTGGTTTGGTTTGGTTTGTACATAATATTCTTTGGGTGAGAGACGTTAACAACAAAATACCACTTGATTTGATAAAGCTCTCTAAGGATCTTAAAGCATTTAACAACTATCCTTGGTTTTATAAAAGCTTCAAAATGACTGTCAAATATTTGTTGACTCCGTTAACGCCAAAGATAGTCAACTTATATGGCATTTCATGGGCTTTCATGGTAATATTTCTCTTATTATGACATAATTTATTTATTTTTAATTCAATAATGCTTTTGATTTATTGGCATAATTTTATAGGCTTGGGTATTTGAAGTCATTCCTTATTTGAGACAACAAATGAACTACCAGGAAGAAATTTCCTGTCTAAGAATTCTGAGATGGTTGTCGGCCAAAACTGATAAAATATAAAATTTCTTGATCTCTTCAAACCCCTGAAGAAAGCAGTAAGTCTAATTCTAATTAAGTTTTTATTTTAATTAATGATTTTTTAAAATGATTTCTTCATCATTCTAATATATGTACTAATTTATTTTAGATTGTCCATCTGTGGCTTGTTCCGACTAATTGAGAGTTGAATATGCCATTTTTTCTTACTTTACGATCTGTGCAAACTTTATTGGATCCTAAGGTCATTGATAGAATAAAGAAGGAATTGTTTGGATCAACAACCATCACAAGAAAAATAATTTAGGAGGGTGGGCTTGTTGTTGTTGATGATGGTAGTGATACTAGTGTTGTTGTTGGGTTTAGTAATGATCCTCTTATAGTTTTTACAATAACAAACCATTATGATTATTATCATACTAGTTATACAAATTTTACCACTTCTAGCGAATGTTCGGCATGCAAATGTAAAGACTTCACGGCAAAACATGATGGAGTGATTAATGCTATTAATGCATTAACTGCTTCTGAAAAAGAAATGACATATAATAAGGGTGTCATTCTATCAAAGAGGATTTCATATCCATACACTCCGCTAGAGATCAAGGTGGCTAAGAGAAGAAGAAAAGAAATTTCCAAGGCATCATCAAGCATCGAAAAAAGTAAAATTACAACTCCTCTATCTTTATCTTGCATCTTTGATCAATATACAAGGGCCGCAAGAGAGAAACATGAGCTGAAAAAGGTGAATGTATATCATCTATTCCAATAAATAAACATACACATATTTGTTTCAACAGATGATACATCTGCTGAAAATTATCAAACAAATATATACATATGTTGCAACTGTCATCTAACCTGTTGCATCAGATGTGTTATCTATTGCAATATATGTCCTTCTATTTGAGCAAAACAAGCAGGTCTTCATACTATTTTAATTTGTATCAATAGATGAGTCATATGTTGTAATAGATAAGCCATCTATTTAAAATTATCGTAGAGCTCTTTTACCTGTTCGAACTTATCCCAACAGATGATCTATCTGATGCAACAGATAGATAATCTGTTGTATATCTATGATTAGCATTGAAAATTTGGGCTTTCCAGGTGGATGTCACAGTAGAAGCTACTGCTGAACAACATAATATCACAGTGGATAATCCATCAACTACTTTCATAAAAAAAAGTGGAGTCAGTCAGTTTGAGAGAATGGAAGAATTACCTGTTTGAAGGGTTCAACATCTCGGATGAAGCTCCAAAAAAACTAACAAAGTTGATCAACGACTATTCAAAATGGATTGCCGATAGGCTGTTAAGGCATTATGCCGGCAGGTACATAAATCATTTTTAAAGATATTGATTTATATAATTCTTGTTGTAAAAACATGACATTAACACATATAAATCATGTGAAAAATAAAATGACAAACACTACAAAGTGAACGATTTGAGTCTTGGTTTTGATATGTTCAACTTTATTGTTGCACATCCCAGAATGAAGGGTTGGTTCTATTTGATGTCACAGCCCCAAACTTGCTGGAATGGTGAGGTTTAAATATCATACATATTTCTATTAATTAATACTTTATTTAATTACATCTATGTATTAATTTTATTGTCATGTAATCTAAAATATTTGATAATATGTGCAGCACATCGATGTCATTTTCTACTACCTCCAAAAGAAAGCCAAGTTTCAAACACAAAAACAATACAGATACACGACGGACAATTATTTATACAAAGTTTACATCAATAATACTTACGATAGGTTTTGTCAACAACAACTGGAAGTTTCCCTGAGGAATGCTTAATCAACATCATCAAAGGTTTTAGCATTTCAGTTGGCTTACCTTGGCGTTTGGTCAATGAAGTATACATCTGTATCAATTGTGTTGATGAATTCCATTAGATGTTGGCCGTCGTCATTCTAAAAGAGAGGCCCATCTGAGTTTATGACTCGATGTCGCGAAGGAGACATTCTGAGATGTCATTTGAGATAGAAAAGCTGACTAAAATATTATCTATTTACCTTGATATAAGTGGCTTTTTGGACCAAAAGATTCGTACTGATTGATCGATGATTGAAGCATACTGAGATAAAATGGGTAATCCATTTGATGTAGAATATGTTGAAGGAATTTATCAACAACCCATTGATAGCCTGTATGTATCATTATTTAGTTTCATTTCATAAATTTCACAACGCTTACATTAATTGCAAGATATGAATTATCCATTTTTTTTAAAATGCAGCGATTACAATTTTTTTGTTGCCTCTTATGCCGAGTATTTGAAATATGGATTACAAGTACCAAATGATGGACTTGATACCGGATTACTCCAAAAAAGATATGCTGCTCTTTTATGAAAATACGAAGAAGAGAAAGCACAAAAACTGTACGCAAACAACATTAAAGCTGAATTCAATAGCACTAGATAAAGAACAACTTGTCTATACTTAGTAAATCTTTTAAGCTTGAGTCTGTCAAAGTAATAACCTCTCCCTGGGAATTGTTGCAAAGGTTAAAATTGTTGATTTATGTGTAGAGTAGATCATTTGTACCCATAATAATTTTTTTACATTTATTTTTTTGTTGAGTTATTTCTTGTAATTTTTGAAGGCTTCAATTTATTTTATGTTATATATGAATATAATTTAATCCTTAGTTTTAAACTTATTAATTGAAATGGAATACTAGATTCAAATATCACAACAGCTAATACATCTGTTGCAACAGAAAACATATCTATTGGAAATTATCAAACAGATTTAGACATATGTTGCAATATGTAGGCCATCTGTTGGAAATTATCAAACAGATCTTTCTACTGTTTTGATTTTTTCCAATATATTACCTATCAGTTGCAACAGATAGACAATATATTACAGCAGATTGTATATCTGTTGCAATAGATAGATTGAGAAATATATGCATAATACAATAGATGACCAACTCATTACAACAGATAATCAATCTATCACAACATGTATACTATCTGTTACTACAAATAGATAATCCGTTACATTATAAGAAATTCAAATTTTGTCAAACATAAAAAATTTCCACTACATATAAAGTAAATTGGCTTGATATAAAAAATTATTATGATGTTTGTCTTTGTACATCTGTTTGATAAACAAGCTCCAAGCATCTAGTTAGTACTTGTACATCTGTTTGATAAACAAGCGCCAAGCATCTAGTTAATACCCTATAAGCCCAGACCGCTTGCATCTTTTCTACAATGGCGTTGCACAGACCGGTCATTTCTGTGCTGGTCAGCAAATATTTGATGTATGCAAGTGCGTACGGCCAGCACGTGGCACCAATTTTATTTTTTTAATGGTCCATGTCCTTGTTTCAACCTTCAAAATCCCATTCTTTCTTCTTCAACACCTCCACTGGCAAATGATCCATCAGCTTACTCTGCCTCAAAAAGCTGGGACCAACTCCAACAGTGGTTGCATATGGGTAAAAAATCACAGTCGTCAAAGACAGGTAAGTTACAGTCATAAACCCTAATCTTTCCCTCCTCGAGAATTATCTCAACAACGAGAAAATATATGACTTTCACGTTTATGACTGTAAGAATTCTCTTTGCCTTGGTCCATCTCTTTCCATGTATATGGCCTATTCTCTCTAACATAGTTAATCATATTTTCATCCTATTCGTACCTAGAAACTAACCAATCAAATCCCGAGTCACCGGGAGTATTAGCCAGCCTAGTGAGATCATTGTACCCATTATTGAAATTATTGTAGAAGTTGAGGTCCATTATCCTATCGACAGCATCATAAGAATCCAGGTATGCTAATTGTCTACCCCTTATGATGCAGAGGATTTCATTAACATACTGTAATATGATATAAGAAGACAATTTTTAAATAGGTTAGTAATTGTAAAAATGAAAAACATAGTGGAAAGATGCAATGAATGGTCCATCTGTTATAGAAGGTTCTTTGAATCTATTCACAGATTACCCAACTAACGCAACTTATGCAACATATGTTTAATTTGTTGCAATAGAACCAACACCAGTTGCACTAGAATACCCAGATGTTGGAAAAGATTGAACATCTATTGCGTAGCTTCTTCTTTATGGAGTAGATTAGAAGGCTAGGTTAGGAAAAGTAAACTTACCTTATCCACATACCACTCACGCATATTTGTTATACTCTTAAAGTCTAGGGCGTCAAATATATGCATGGTGTATTCTTGTGCAGATTTCTTCTTCTTGGCATACGTGGTCTTTCACAGTTCCTTCCTTTCTTTGTTACCAAGTGTCGCGTATATGTCCATCTTCTTCAGTAGCCCCTGAACTTTAACAACTTTTGGAGCGGGAGGAGTTACAATTTTTTTTATTTTCATACTAGAGAGTATTTGACTAATTTTTCTTTTCTTTCTCCTAACTGCCACTGTAGGAGTGTGTGGCTCTCTCACCTTCTTGGATGATATGACACCCCTCTTGGATTTTAATTCCTCAACAGCTTCACCAATAGTCTCTAGTTTTTCAAGGATTTTATCCTATCTATTCTTTCACACTTTGTATTTTCAATATGAACATAAGGTTGAAGAAGGGTGAGAGGGACCACTGTAACGGGGGAGAGGGACCGATGTAAGGGTGAGAAGGACCTGTGTAAGGGGTGATTTCAAACGTATTTATTTTTTATTGAGCATCAACATTATCATCATCACGACTAGCATCAACATCAACATTAGGATGGCTTCTACCAATATCAAAAACTCCACCAGCAACACCCTAGAAGAAGCACCCGAATCTGTTGTAGTAGTTTGGTTATGAAGAGCTTCAACAATAGGTTGACCTTGCCTAACTGCTCTTCTTATGGTTGTTGCTCCAACTAATTCCTTCTTTTTAACTCCACTGTTGGGTATGCTATTGTATCAACAAGACCTAGAGTAATAAAAGAAGTCATCCCTAGCTCCTGCTCAGTAGGCACAATCCAAGGATGCACAACCTATAAAAAAGACAGATACATTTAAATCATATAATAATAATTTGCAGTCAGTTGGGTTACATGTTAACATAGTCAACTTATGCAATAGATGATCTATTTGTCACAATAGTTGATCTGTATGTCGTAATAGGTTAACAATATATTGCATCAAATTACCCATTTGTTGTATAATTTGTAGTAGATAGGTAATCTATTCAGTCGGGTTTAGAGAACTAAAGCAACAGAAGGTTAATTTATTGAGAAATATGGATCGTCTATCGCAACATATTACCCATCTATTGCACCAATTGCAGTAGAAAGGTAATCTGTTGGAACAGATGACACATCCGTCATAACAGATGGTACATCTTTTTCAATATCTTTCTTTGAGTCAAATTATTTTACTTGAAAGAAGATGTACTGCATCATCCAAGGGTTAAAGAGATCAACCTCCTTAATTCTTGTACTGCTTACAGCCAACCACCTAAGGATGCTTGGATGGGAAACCTCATCCCGGTAATCCTTGACCTGCTTTCGGAGGGAAGGAATGGTTTCAAATGCCCAATCCTAAAATATGTAAACAGGAAGCAAGCAAAAAAAGTCATAATATTTATTCAATATAAAATAATGGATGAGTAAACAAATAGTGATTCAATTTACCATAAAAGACCAAGAAAAGCCATATAATATGATCGTCTTTTAGGGATAACTTTATCAGTAAATATTTGACAGACAAGTTGTAGCTGTCATATCCCCAGGAATAATCGTTGAATTTCTCAAAATCCTCAGCAAGTGCCAACAAATCATCTTCTATGACTTTGTTGACGTCTTTTGCCAATATAACGGAATGGGCAAACCAAACTAAGAACAATTTCTCTCTGTACTACTATGGTATTATTTTATCCTTGAGATCTTCTATCAAATCTGCCACTTTGTAGCTACGTCTAGAAATGTCCAACAACCCATCTATTTTTTCCTTATATTTGTTACTTTTGGTGGGTGATTTCTTGGACAATGCCTTCCATTTATTTGATGGTAGTAGTTTGGCTATCCTGCTTGCCTTAGACCTTTCGCAGGGTGTTTCCTTGATGAGAGGTTCTTCTGTACAATTGCATCTCAAGCATGTTACTATGCCAAACTCTTTTAAGCCAAAAAAAATTGGCATGCCACAGTAATTGATCCAGATTTCATCCATCTTTTTACCCTCTTAGAATCTTTATCATCCCCCACGTATAATCCTGTGCTCGAGAAGATCATATACCATGCTCATTTAGAAACGGGCAGTATGGTCCTCAGTAAGCTCAAGAAAGCGTCTAAAGCAGCTCTTCTTAAAAAGTTCATCTATGTTTTCATTCTTCATAATATTCCTAAAGTCATCAAAAGGTTTCCCCAACTGACAATTAAGTACAAGATCACCAATTAGTTCTGCAGGGTCATCTATCGGCATCGCAACTTGAAACTTGTCAATACTAATAGTTTTGACAGCCTCATGCTGGGATTTTGACATTAATTCACGCCCAATTGGTGGTGCATTATCATCTTGTTTATCTTCTTCTTCCTTCTTACTTTATTTTCCTCACCGGGCTCTATATGCCCTTCTCCACCTTCCTTTTTATAACTTTCCTCATCTTCATTTTACCCTGAGTGAGATTGTTCAGGAAGTTCCTCCAAATCCATTTGTACTCTAACCTTTTTTGTTGGGTGATCAGAAGTTGATCCACTTTTAGTTTCTTTTCTTTTGGGAGACATCTTTTAACTATAAACAACAGAAAAATAAAAAATACATTACATTTGATGTCTGCATAATTTTTTAAAAAAAGGTATGACAAATTTCAATAAATTATAATATGCCACATTACAAATAAATACTCCAACGGATAACCCATCAGTTGAAACAGATGGAGAATCTAGTTGAAGACCTATTTAATATCTCCCAACAGATGTTCCACCTGTTGCAACAAATGGACCACCAAGACCACCACCACTACCACTATTAATGTCGCCAAGACCACCAATACCACCACCACCAATACCACCAATACCAATACCAATACCAACACCACCACCACCACCACCAATGCCACCAATACCTGCACCAAGGCCACCAAGACCGCCAACACCAACACCAATGTCACCAATACTAACAGCAAGACCACCAATACCGACACCACCACCAACAGCCACCAACAATACCACAAACACCATTCAATAATACCATGATAGTCAACGAAACACAACAATAAAAACTAGGGTTTTCTTAATTTATCCTACATTTTTAGCATCAAAACTCAAAATTGTTAACCCATTCTCGAAGATAATACAACTATAAGTATTCTTTTTTATCATTAACTAAAATTCTTAATTTTTAGGATAAAGAACAAATGTAGAACTCTTCCCAAACTCTATTACCTATGAAGACAGAGAAAATGATGGATACGAGCGAAAATAAAGTTGAAAATAACAACTATATGGTCGGAAATAGAAAGAAAATTGATCTATTTTGAAGGGCTAAGAAATATGTTGAGTAGCTGTTGGTTGTGTAGTTAAGAGAGAAAGAAAAGAGCGAGAAATCAAGATTTGAAACAATGAAATATTTTTCCAGCAAATAGATGATTTGTATTTTTGGAAAAGAATGGAAAGTTTTGAAATTTTTAATTTGGTCCGAATTGATCTTAATTATTTTTTAAAATTTTAAGAAACATGAATCATTTCAACACAGAGTGATCGATCGGCGACTCAAGTCAGGAATGCAATACTAATATCATGCAATTGCAAAGACTCAATTAAAGTTGTAGTTGAGCCTGTGTACTCATCCCTACTTCTAGATAAATCAATTTAGATATTAGCTTAACGTTAAGTTAATATGAATCGTTTTAACTCAGAGTGATCGATCAATGACTCGGGTTGGAAGGAACGCAATATCAACATGATTTAATTGCAAAGACTCAATTAAAATTGTAGTTGATCCTATGTACTCATCCCTAGTTCTAGGTAAATTAATTTATGGCAGGAACGCAATACCAACATCATGTAATTGAAAAGACTCAATTAAAGTTGTAGTTGATCATGTACTCATCCCTAGTTCTAGCTGAATAAATTTAGGTATTAGATTAACATTAAGTTAATATGAATTATTTTAACTCAAAGTGATCAATCAGCGACTCGTGTTGGGAGGAACGCAATACCAATATCATGCAATTGCAAAGACTCAATTGAAGTTGTAGCTGAACCTATGTACTCATCCCTAGTTATAGGTAAATTAATTTAAGTATTATCTTAACATTAAGTTAATATGAATTATTTCAACTCAGAGTGATCGATCGATGATTCGGGTCGGGAGAAACACAATACAAACATCATGTAATTGTAAAGACTCAATTAAAGTTGTAGTTGACCATATGTACTCATCCCTAGTTCTAGATAAATCAATTTAGGTATTAGATTAACATTAAGTTAATATGAATTATTTTAACTCAAAGTGATCAATCAGCGACTCATGTTGGGAGGAACGCAATACCAATATCATGCAATTGCAAAGACTCAATTGAAGTTGTAGCTGAACCTATGTACTCATCCCTAGTTATAGGTAAATTAATTTAAGTATTATCTTAACATTAAGTTAATATGAATTATTTCAACTTAGAGTGATCAATCAACGACTCAGGTTGGGAGGAATGCAATACAACATCATACAATTATCTAGACTCAATTGAAGTTGTAGTTGACCCTCTGTACTCATCCCTAGTTATAGATAAATCAATTTAGTTATTAGCTAAACATTAAGTTAATATAAATCATTTCAACTAAGAGTGATTGATCGACGACTCGGGTCTGGAGGAACACAATACCGACATCATGCAATTTTAAAGACTCAATTGAAGTTGTAGTTGACCCTATGCACTCATTTCTAGTTCTAGCTAAATAAATTTATGTATTATCTTAACATTGAGTTAATATGAATCATTTCAACTCAGAGTGATCGATCGATGACTTGAGTCGGCAGGAACGCAATACCAACATCATACAATTGCAAAGACTCAATTGAAGTTATAGTTGACCCTATGTACTCATCCCTAGTTCTATCTAAATCAATTGCAACAGAAGACTGAGCTATTGAAAATTTTCAAATAGATATTAAGATCTATTACAATAGATTACCTATCTAATTTAATTATCAAATAGACATTTGCATCTGTTGTGGCAGATAACTGAGTTGTTAGAAATTTTCAAAAAAATATTGATATCTGTTGCAACAGATGACATATCTATTTTATTTTTTTTAATTTTAAAGAAATCTTCTGTTCGAAAGAAGAAAGATAAAATACTACTAAGGCAGTAAAAAATATTTCTCTGATAACTCAAAAATCTCCTCCTTGAGAAGTCTTATCTTATCTTTTCAATATCACCCATCTTCCTCGTGCCCCATAAGTTATTAATGAATATTTAAACCCATCTCTAGAGTTATCTCTCCTTCAGTCCTAAATTTATTCATCTCTTTTTTTTCTTTCTCTCCTCTTTAAGGTTATCACAGCCGTCTTTATTTTCTCTGTCTTTTCTCTCCTCTTTCTCATAAGGATCTTTTCGGATCTCAACCGATCTATATCTTTTTTCTCGACTAAAATTATTATTTTGATCTACTTGTTTTTGACATTACAGGTATGATTTACTATTGTTCTTTCATTCTCGTTTTCTTTTTTGCAAGTTATTTAAATTAGTTATTTACATCTTCTTTTTATTTAATTACCCTTTACCTATATCATATTTATTTAAAAATTTTGAAGGAAGGGTTACTTTTAAGTCTTGAATGAACGAATCATTATTTTTATTAAAATATGCAAAAAAAATTATTTGTTGAGAGAAGTTTAAAAGCCTTGTTGGCAGTATCATTTTTTTGTATGTATTTTATTTGTTTCTTTATTGTTGATGCTGTTATTGATGTTGGTGGTGGGGTTGGTGTTGTCGGAACTTATGGTGTGGTTTTGTTGATGGTGTTGGTACAAATGATGTTGTTTCTTTGTTGTTGATGTTGCAATAGACGGAGCAACTATTGGAACAAATCAAACCACCAGCAAGGTTGGTTTGATGTATTTCAACTGTTTACATATCTGTTGTAATAAGCTCCACATTTGTTGCAATAGGCTCCACATCTGTTACAATAGATTTACAATCTGTTGAACAGATGAGAAGCTGTTGCAATAGATGTGGAGCCTATTGCAACAGATATATAGTATATTGCAATAGATGGATAGTATTTTTTTTGTTCTTCTCTTGTTTGACATAATTGTTTTTCTCTTGTTTGTAGATATAAGGAAATGAATGTTGAACAACTTTTACCTAACCAACACAAGAGGATACTACAGTAAAGATGGGTTTAGAGGAATAAGCTATTTGCAGATGGAATCACTTCATATGTAGGAGGTATGTATGACTGATAATGTTATCGTGAAAACACACATAGAGTACACTGATTTTGTGAATGTTGTTTTTCACCGATTAGTCATTGATCATTCAAATAAGATATTTGTAATTTTACAGTTAAGTTTTATAGGTCTGAACTGATTAAGGCTGAAGGACCATAAATATAGTTCTGATACCCTGTTAAGATTTAATGGCGATTGTTGCTCATGTCTGTATCAGTCTTTGTGAAGTAATCAAGTTTTAGTGGCATTGTAAAAATATTATATAGTGATTGGACTAACTTTTAGGGTGCATTAGACTTTAAGAGGGCCTTCGAAGCCTCCCACTGCTTCAACTAAGAACAAAAATCAATATAGTTATTGCCCTAGCCCAAATTTATATGGTTGGGTTGCTCATGGTGATGATTATATGCCAGAAGGTGTAGTATGAGAATACCTATGCGAGAAAAGGGGAGTTGATGAAGATTATATCATCTGAGAACTAATTAAAGAGGTAATATAGGATAGAAGGGAATTTGTAGTGAATCTAGCTGGTGAAATTGACTTAGAATACGAGAAATCTGAATCAAGTGCAAATATGAAAGTGTATCCAAAAATAAAAATCCATATGTCGTCTCTCTCAAAGAAAAATAATACAGCTGGGCACTATTTTAGGGAGTTGCAACTAGGTTGCGTGATCGAAATGATCACCTACATAGAAAATAACGTAACACCAAGAAGGCAGCTTTGAGGGCACCGAGGGTTGAAATGATATACAGTAAGTCAAGAAATCTTACCCCAAGAAAAACTATAATTAAAATAAAGAATCTAAGCGAAGGTGACAATTTCTGAATTTAAATTGCATCTCATGCCTTGTTGTTTATGGTTCCGATTAGGTCCACTGCTATTGAACTAATTGGAACCACAAACAAGAATGAAAGGCAGATTGAGTATCATTACTTCCTTAGCCATATGGATATAATTGATTGTATTTTCTTTCCTTCGCATGCTTTCAAAATATCTTGGAGAAGATCAGAGGCTTCATGTAGTATGTGAATCCTGATAATTTTTAAGCTTACCTCCAGCTTGTTGATTCAGAATTCAAGATTATTGTTGCCGTCTTTGAGTTTAGTATAGAGTTCTTGGTATTTTGTGAGATAGTCAATGAGGAACACTTCCTTTGAAGTTGTGGCCTTGTAAAAGGCTTTCAAAAGGCTTCCAGAACACTTTCTTCAGAAGGCTTAAATTATACATGGAGAGTCGCTATGTTTGTTTTAGTTTAACATGTTGATACACACTCAAGCAGTGGTCCCAAAAATTGAACAACTCACTTTCTCGAGCATTGTTCAATGCATCTTGTTCAATGTAACCTTCAAAGTATTTGATAGGTTAATGTACCTGGAACTAAGTAATGTTTGATCTGAACTAATTCCATTAATCCTACAGTTAAATAAGTTATTTCCTAGAATTTAAGCTATAGTATTAGTGGAATCAGTTTAGATTAAACGTTACGTAATTTCAAGCTCATTAACCTATCAAATCCTTTGAAGGTTAGTTGAACAAACTGCATTGAACAATGCTTGATAAAGTGAGTTATACAACTATTGGTACCACTACTTGAGTGTGCATCAACACGTTGACCTAAAACAAACATAGTGACCCTCCATGTATCATTTAAGCCTTCTAAAGAAAGTGTTCTAGAAGCCTTCTAAAGGCCTTTTACAATGCCACAACTTCGAAAGAAGTGTTCCTTATTGACGAGCTCACAAAAGACCTAGAACTCTATACTAAACTCAAAGATGACAATGACAAACTTGAATACCGAATCAAAAAGCTAGAGGCAAGCTTAAAAATTATCGAGATTCACATACTGCAGCAAGCATTTGATCTTCTCCAATATATGTTAAAAGCATACTAAGAAAAGAAAACACAATCAATTATATCCATATTGCTAAGGAAGTAATGATACTCAATCTGCCTTTCAATTTTTTTTGTGGTTTCAATCATGTCAATAGCAGTGGACCTAATCAAAACTACAAACAACAAGGCATGGGAGACAATTTAAAATTCAGCAATTGACGCCTCCTCTTGATTTGTTATTTTTACTGCAGTCGTTCTTGGCGTAAGTTTTCTGGACTTTTTGTAAATCATTTCAACCCTTGGTGCCCGCAAAGCTGCTTTCTTGGTGTTTTGTTATTTTTTATATAGGTGATCATCCTGACCATGCTTCCTAGTCACAGCTCCCCAGAAAAGTGTCCATCTACACTATTTTTCTTTGAGAAAGACAACAGATGAATTTTCATTACTGGATACACTTTTCTATTTGCACTTGATTTAGATTTCTCATGTTTTAATTCAGTTTCATTAGCCAGATTTGCTAGAATTTTCTTGGTACCCTATGTTTCCACTTCAATTAACTGTCAGATAATATAGTCTTTCATGAACTCCCCTTTTCATCGCAGGTATTCTCCTACGGCTCCTTCTAGCATATAATTATCTTCTCGAACAACCGTTCCATATAAATTAGGGTCAGGGGAATTTCTATTAGATTTAGTTCATATTTGATGCAGTACGAGACTTCGAAGGCCTTCTCAAAGTACAATGCACACTTAAAGTTAAGTTTAATCGCTATTGGATCTCTGCAATGATACCAACTATTGATCCCTTCTCAAAACTTGACACACATAAACATGAGCAACAACCGTCATTAATTCGTAACAGGGTATCAACACCATCTTCATATGCCCCTCGACCTTATGAATTCGAACCTATCAAACTTAACTATACAATGTAGGATCTTGTTTGAATGATCAATGCCTAATCGGTTAAGAACTCCATTCACAAAAAATCATTGTACTTTATCTGTGTTGTCCCGATGACCTTATCAGTAAAATATTACTCCTACACATGAAAGTGGATCCATCCATCTGCACACACCTTATTCTTCCTAACCCATTTATGGCTTAATTTGAATAAACAGATGACTAACTCGTTGCAACAGATGATACATCTATTAAAATTATCAAATAATTATAGATATTTGTTACGATAGATGATCAATTTGTAACAATATATGACTTATCTGTTGGAAAAATCAAATAGATATATCCATCTATTGCTACAGATTGTCAGTGTGTTGTAAATTATCAAACACATAGAATACATTTTCCAATAGATTACCCATTTGTTAGATTTATTTTAAAGCAATTTTTTTTTTCTTTTTGAAATACAATAAAGATAAACTGTTGTATTTAGATCCATTTTTTTAATTCACATATTTGAAAAGTCATCAATTTTATTTAATTAAGGGATGTAATTATTAAAAAAGAGGTGAATAGTCGTGGCTTTTTGACTTAACCCATTCGAATTTAATTCTTTATAAATAGGTCCCTCCTTACTCGTTCATTCTACTCCACTTCTAGATATGATTGATCTAGATTTGTACAAGGTGAGTCATTTTGAGTCCTTGAGGAAACCTGAAAGGCAGATTCATGAACTCCAGAGGGAGTTGGACGACTTCAGAGCAAGGCTGAGGAGGGCCCTGCTGCTGTCGGATTATGATTGGCCGGTTGACAATACTCCTCCTCCTACTACTACTACTAATAATAATGATAATAATAATAGTAGCAATAATAATTAGGTTATGTTTTTTCTTTTAGCGTATGTATTTTCTTTTTTTATATCGGATCTACCCAAGGGTATGTTATTTTATTATATATATTTGTATATAATGGATTCAAAAATCTATGTTTGGTCGACTTTGGATTTTTAATTCTTATTTAATAGTTAATTTTCATTCTGTCTATTCCTTATTCTCAACATGTCGATGGTTGGAGGTAGGGATTGAGCGTTTGTGGTAACGAATGAACCATATGTTGCAACAAATGGTTAATCTGTTGCGCAGATGGATCATATGTTGCAACAGACGATTATTAATAAAAAAGATTATTGTTATTGAGAGGGTAAAAAGTCATGATTTTTTGATTATTTAATATGAAAAATGGTTCATCAATAAATAATAAGAAAATAAATGATAAACACAATTTATAACTGTAAAAGAATGATTATTTAATTTTTTTAATTATTTATTTATTATATAATAGAAAAGTCACAGCATTAGATTAATTAAGGTATATGATGGTTGTTAAAAAAAAGGTAAACAATCGTGACTTTTTGTCAAACACATTCTAAACAAGCTGATGCATCAAATTCCCCATCTGTTGCGACTGATGAATTAGTTGTTAGAAGAAATCAAAAAACCCCTAAAATAGATGGTCGATTTATTGCAACAGATGGTATATATGTTGTCTGATGCAACATATATACAATTTGTTGCCACAACTCAATAAAAATGGCTATTATTTTATTAAAGAAACGATTATTGAAAACGTGTCTTCAAATTTTTAATTGAGAAAAAAGTTATTTAAATTTAAGAACAAATTAATAATAATAAACTGAAAAGTCATGACTTGTCACAATAATAAAAAAACTCACCAGCTTGATTTAATTAAGCCATTTTTTTCATAAAAAATAAATACAACAACAACATACCCAGTGTATCCCCACCTAGTGGAGTCTGGGGAGGGTAGAGTGTACGCAGTCCATACAACTACCTCAGGTGAAGTAGAGAGGTTGTTTCCGATAGACCCCCAACAATAAGGAAACAAATGATAAACACAATTTATAATAGTAAAAAAATGGTTATTTAATTTGAATAATTGATGTTAATATTAAATAGGCGACAAGTAGTGACTTTTTGCCATTTTTTTAAAGCTGTTTTTTAATTTATATAATAAAAAAATCACTAAATTTGGATTAATGATATGATGATTATTAAAAAAAAAGATAGATTATATGTTGCAACAGATAGATTATCTGATGCAACAAGTTGTCGATTTGTTGCAACAGATGATACATCTGTTGTCACAGATGGGTATCTGATGCAACAAATATAGAATTTGTTGTCACGGCTCAATAAAAATGGTTATTGAAAAGAACTAATTAATAATAATAAGCTGAAAAGTTATGACTTATCATAATATTCAAAAAAATCAGTCAGCAGCTTAATTTAATTAAGTCATAACTTCTCACAGTAATTAAATATGTAATTAATAAATGGAGTTGAACAGTCGCGCTTTTTTGTCTAACTCATTCAAATTCAATCCTCTATAAATAGGTTCTTGCTTACTTACTCATTCATTCTACTACACTCTATTTATTTCTTACATCTTGTCTTTCATATTACACCTTCAACCACTTTCTCTTCCCTGACTTAGGTAAGTTTTTTTATTGCTTTGTGAGTAAATATACCCCAATTGGTAGTATACGTTGTATTATATTCGAATTCTTTTCTTTACTTTTATTTTTATGTTTTTTGTCAATTCATGTATGTTCTAGATATGGTTGATCCACTGTGGGACGTTGCTTTTCTGCAAGACCCCGTGCGGGAACTTCAGAGGGAAGTTCATGATCTGTAGTGGGAGTTGGGCGTCGTGAGAGCAAGGATGCTCTAGAGATCCGTAGGCTTAGGAGGACTCTGCTGCTACCGGTTGAAGATTGGCTAGCTGACAATAACAATAATAATGATGATGATAATAATAATAATAATAATTAGATTATCTTTTTCTTTTAGCCTACGTATTTTTATTTGTTTTTGTTTAGTAAAAAAAATTTATGTTTGATCGACTTTGACGTTTTAATTCTTATTTAATTTTCATTATGTCTTTCTTCTTCTCAGCAAACATGTCGATGATTAAAAAATAATTTGAATCCAGTAGCAATTGTAAGAGTTGAAATATATTGGTTATTTATAAGGTTTGTGGCAGGAGCTGTATTGTGTTGTTCCAAACAGATTACTCATCTGTTACAACAGAATAATTATTGTTGCAATAGATAAATAGTCTGTTACAACAGATAAATATTCTATTGCAATAGATTACTCGTCTGTTGTAACAGATAAGTAATACGTTGCAACAGATAACTAGTCCGTTGCAACAGATAATTATTCTGTTGCAAAAGATTACTCATCTGTTCGATTCATGTTACGGGCACTATAGGATCATAAACATGAATCCAACATATGAGTCTTCTGTTGCAACAGACTTAGTGTTCTATTTAAATTGTGGGCTCTTATATTGTATTCATGAATAAGTTCTATCCATTGTTGAAAAAACAACAGTAGCAGTGTCATCTAAAAATCATAATTTTATTTTCCAAAGTCACCTGTGAAGTAATGATAAAGTGGAAAGTGATGTACGAAATAAAATTTCACCTAAAAATTGGTCAAGTAGCAGCAGTAGCGGTAAAACACAACAACAGTGTTCGACAAGAAGAAGATGAAGATAATAATAAAGTAGAAGATGATGTTAATGAAGCAGAAGTTGATGAATAAAGCAGCAGCAACAATGAACAACAAAAATACAAAGAGAGAGAAAACAACAACAGATGAGAAGAGAGAGAAATGTGTCTTTTTTTCTCCATTTTCTGTTATATTAACAAACATTTGGATCAAAATATAAATTTAGAAACTTGTGGGTTATTTTTAAATTTTACCAACTTTCTTAATTCATAATAAAGTAATTGTCACATCTACTCAATTATTAAGAATTAAGTTATCTACACCTTATTTTCAAATTCTTTTGTCACTTTTAGCTCAAACCCCCCCCCCCCCCCCCGCCCCGGCCCCCTATATTATATATATGTCATTTGATTAAAAAAAAATCCTACTTAGTAATCATTTATTTTACACCTTTTTTTTTTCTTTTATGTATTGCGGACATTGTTGACGTATTTTTCATTTTATTTCAAAATAGAAGCTTCACTCCAACTTCAAAATGTAGATATTCTCCCTATCTTGTACTGTAAATATTTTTTTTTTTTTTTTTTTATATATTTTGATCATTGACTTATTTTTTATTCAAAAAATTAGCAGTTTGAAGTTTGAGATTGGGTTGAATCAAACATTTCCCGTACAAACATTTAAAAAACAAATCTCTTGAATTTCATATTTTTCAAAATTTTTTTATTATTGTTTAAAATATAAAAGTCAATTGAATTCAAGTATGATGGACAACACATTTTTGTCATATTAAATCTAATTAATGATATTCAATAATATTAAAAGCTTACTTATAAAATACTATAATTAATAAGTTTTCAAAGAATATCGAATTTTGACACTATTAAATATAGAGGTGTACCGGTCAAGTTCAAAGCCTGAGTTCGCCTCTAAAAAGGGCAGCTCGCCCCTGACTCACACCCCTAATGAAAAACGTTGAGGACGAAAAATAGGTGATACGATGACACCTTCTAACAATAGTGGAAGATACAAACGCTTTAATGGACTTTTGTAAAGCTAAATACAACACACATGCAGGGAAGGAAGAAAATGCAATAACTGATTACTATGCAAACTCGGCTTTGGAGAGATCAGACAGAAAGAATTCAGCTTCACAGAGATATGGCTAAGTATGGTAAGGTCCTAATCAACATGAACAAAGTCTAATCTCCACAATTAGGTTCAACAATAAGAGAATAACAAATTGATGACCACAAAAATAGAAGATAAAGGCAACCAACAAATCTGGTAATAAGTATTGACGATTTACCATTGCGATTAATTAAGAACATCCAATAGAGAGTACATAATATAAAAGAAATAGCCATAGATTACACAATATACAACTTTATCCAATTCTAGATGGACAACTTGCTCTATTCTTAAGTTTTCTTATTTTAGCTAATTCCAATTTTAAACACTTTTTGAATACTTATTCTTTTTATATAATTATCAATAAATCATTTTAAACACTTTTGTAAATATTAATTCTTTTTATATAATTATCAATAAATCATCTCATCACATTCCATTAATTAACCTCAAATAAATTCAAGATGGTAATTATTCGACAGAACCGACACAATTTCTAAATTATTCCCAAATAATCTAACAATTGTACTTAGGTGATCATATTTTGTAAATATGACTCAAAACTCGAGCTCACAAAATACAGCTCAACAATATTAAAAGGCAAAACATTTCAATAATAAGGCCCCATTTAGCCATGAAATAATAATATTTTTTAAGTTGGAATTGGAGTTAGAGTTAAAGTTAGGGTTGATATTGTGTTTGATTACTACTTTCTCTATTTTAAAAAGAATTATGTATTTTTCTTTTTAATTTATTTTAAAAAAAATAATTCTTTTTTTATAATATTTTAATTTAATTTTACAGCTAATATATTTAAAATCAAAAGATTAAAGAATATTTTAGTACATTAATATAGCTTTAATTTAGCAAGATTTAAATTTTTTTTGTATTTTCTTAAACTATATGTAAGTTAAACTAGATCTCCACGTTTTCAAAAATTAGTTCGCTGCTTTAAAGAGCGCGTGAGCACCGTAAATATCCCTTCCTCCGTCCTCTAACGTGCAAAGGTATAATTTGAAATCAGAGCATAAATTTTTCAAAAAATACATTTGATTAATTTTCGGCGATGGGTGCATTGCGTAATTGCAATTGTTTTAACGCTAGATCTACTAATGAACCACTCCAATGCCGCTCCATAATGTATCATATATATTGGTCTGCCTAAATTTGCAATTTTTTTATTTTTTTTGGTTAACTCATTTTTGTGATTAATTGTGCGTAGAAGAGGTGTGTGGATATTGAGTCAATCAAAATTTTAGTGGACACTTTGTCGTGATTATTCAATGGCCGCACCACCGGCAAGGGTACGAGCAGATTACGATTACCTCATAAAGCTTCTGTTGATCGGCGATAGCGGTAAGTGATTTATGATATCTTCCTCTCTCTCTATACCCTTTATCTATCATTGGTACACTAGACTTACCTTTCATTTCTACTAGACACTGTTTTCGTAACTCAAACTTGAGACCTCGGTACTTTACTAGACCTCCGTACTTTACCTGTTACACTCAGGCTCCCCTTCATCTATCACATCTTGGTAAATTTCTAAATTATTTTTTAATTGGATTAGCGTTTTAAAATGTTGATTTTTCTTCATTTTTGGCTGTATTGAGACTCACATAATTGACTTCTATACCAATAAAACAACAACATACCCAGTGTATTCGCACAAAGTGGAGTCTGGGGTAATGTGTACGTAGTTTATATCACTATCTTAGATGAAGTAGAGAGGCTGGTTCGGGTAGACCCTGACTCAATACAAATAACTGTATAACAAATAAAAAATATAAAAGCATCCCACAAAAAGAGATATCACATTGTTAGATAATAAAGGAAACAAGACACCCACAAGGTAATACTATACACTAGCTATTCAAAATCACAGACATCACCAAAACACCACAGACTCTGACTATAAGAAACTACAGACATAGAAACAACAAAACACTCTTTCCTACTATTACGGGCTCACTCCTACCTACTAACCCTCTACGCTAATCCGCGTCCTCTGCACCTTCTATACGAATCAAGCATTTAAATCAAAAGAACAACTTTAAGTTTATCAGATTTGGTAGTTTTGTTGTATTCTTCTCTGTGGTACTTTGCTACATTCTCATGACTATGCAAATGATTAACCTCTAATGGTCTTGCCTGCTATTTATCTTGATCTTTTTTTTTTTTTTTGCGTTATTTGTCCCTGGTTGTAACTTGTTTATGAAACATATTAAAGAGTATATGCTGCACCAATAGCGCGTGCAGCTAAGTTGCTCGGACTATTCGAAAATGTCATGGGGTACGTGTTGGATCCTACAAAAGTAGTACATTTTCGAATGATCTGGCACGGGTGCGACAACATATTTGGAGAGTTCGAGCAACTTAGGACTGTAGTAGGTTAATGGGAGATACTGAGGGATGACTTGTCAAGTGACCAGGATATGGCTCGTGAGTGTAGTGGTGGGTAAATATACTGTACACTAGGTGGAACTAGGATAGTCAAGCAACATTATTATCATGGTGGGCGATATTTTCTCAAGTCTGTGGAGTAGCTTATATGTTTTGTTTACCAGTTTCTTTATTAGAAATGTCAATATCCTAAATAACATAATTATCTTGCTCCTCCTTATATGGAATTCTAGTTATGATACTTTAGGTAACTCTATTTCAATACTAAGTTTGTTTCTTATCACATAAGTAGAGTTCAAATGTAGAGGGTAATAGAGAATTTGTGTTGCAACACTAATCAGAAAAAAAATGTGGCAAATCTTTCCCTGGAGGCAGTGTAGAGATGATAAGGCTTTGAAGGCTATCAGGCATTATATTTGTTATCCCCCTGATCTATGTTGCTCGGACTCTTCAAAAATTTTGTTGGGTGCGTGTCGGATCCTTCAAAATTAGTATATTTTTGGAGGACCCGATACGGGCATGACAATATTTTTGGAGAGTCCGAGTAACTTAGCCCCTGATTCAATTTGGTTGTTTTACTTTCCGTTTTAGTCCATTTCAAAAAGAATGTTCCTTTCCTTTTTGGCAATTCTTCAACTTCAACTTTCCACATGACATGTTTAAGACCACAATATTAAACGACCTTTTGGTACATTCTAGTTATCTTTTGTTTAAGATCACAAGATTTTAAAGTCTTAATTACTTAAACTCACTAGAATAACAAATAGAAACAGAGGGAGTCCTTGTTTTCATAATGTAGTTCGTCCTGCACCAGATAGTTTAAACTCCTTTATTAAATGTCTTAGATACATGAGTAGAGGATATAGGTTGGCTGCAGTCTGCTGCCAAATAGGAGCTGTATTGTCAGCTTTTCTTTGTAATTAACTATTAGAGTGCGTGCCCTACTGATTACCTTATTTCAACCCAACAGTTTCCTATTAATGGGACATATTAACTAACGCGTTCCTATCTGGCTAAAACAATAAGTTAATCACATAGTGATGTTTACGTGGAAAACACCTGGCTCAAAGAGGTGTAAAAAACCACGACCTGTACCTCTATAGTTTAACCCAACTCCACTAAAACAACTGAGCCTCAACAATCAACAAATTACAAGACTCTTGTAAACTAGGAATTAAACTCTAACTCCTATTTTTGCAAAACACAAACCTTCCCCAAGGTGAGTGTTCCTAAGTCTTCGAGTTCCTCAACTTGAAGACAATATTCGTACCTCAGTTTATACTCTACTGAGACTAGGATTAAACTCACAATACAACTCAAAACCAATCCTAATACATAAAGTCTAAGACTCCTTAATTCTAAGTATTTGGAACAGGTGCAATGATGATATCTTTAAGATGGTGAACTGCACAGATAATTTGTCGATGTGTTTCTTTCTTTGTAAGTGCGTGAGAGATTAAGTAAGTCTCTCCCTCGATATAAAAACAACTCTGCAAAGAGTCCTTCAATGTCATCAGTCTTCTATCTTCCTTTGAACTCTTCACTCAACAGAGTTTGTTGATTATTCAAAGTCCTTTTTCAACCCAATCTCCTTAATTGAGTGAAACTCTTTCTTCAGCTTATCTTCCAGTGTTTTACTCAATCACCACTTCTTCTTTCACACGTGATCAATCATTATGATTGTATCAAGAGTGCTTATCCATTCCTGACTGTAAGCGAACTTGGCTGTTTCCCCTAGTGAGATCTGACTTCTGTCTTCATGTGATTGGACCAGCTTGAGTAACATGTTTCATTTACATGTCAATCATCAAAACTTCACTCTTTTAACAAATTCCCCCTTTTTTATGATGACAAACCTACTTCCTTGATGCAAACATTATAATCCCTGAAACACTTAGTCAAGAGTAGGCACTAAAATGAAACAGATTAGTCATTAGGTTATAAACATTTGCACAACTCATCTTCCCTTTTTTTACATCATCGAAAAGCTGGTACAAGATAAGCCAAGAGCAAAAAATAGAGGATTGAAAGAAAATGAAAGAAAAGACTGGAGCTATCACTAAAACAAGCAGAACATGAAAGAAAAGACAAATAATGCATAAAAGTGTACAAGGATTGAGGTTAACGAGCAAAAGAAGCCATATCATGAAAACACCAACACATGATAACATGCAATCAATTCAAAACAACAAGATAAAATAGAAAAAAAAATCCTAGGGCTCTAAGAGTTGATGAAGATGGAAGGAACAAAAGGACGCAACTAGGTCAGCCAATGAACAGTTTCAAGATTTTTAGTGCGTTCACAAGAAAGATCAGCTTAAAGAGAATTGATTTTGGAAAGAAGCATTATTCTCTCAGCCTCATGATCAGCCCGAGCTGTTACCAGAGTAGCATTCTTCTTAGCAAGAACATTTTGGAGAGCAACAGTTCGAACAAGGAGCTCCATTTTTTCAGTATTATGAACAGCTCGAGCAAATATCAATTCAGATTGAGCAACTTCTAAGTAAGTAGGCTGAGCATTTTTAGATGTTTGATGTTCAAGGTCCTTTTCCAGTTCTGATTTAGAAAGTATATTTCTCAACCTTTTCATAGGATTAGCAAGACTCCTTATTGAACCAGGTAGTGCCATATGATTCTCTTGATGATTGAGGGTCTCAGGAGTTTCCTCAATCTTAAAGTTTGTATCTTGCTCCGTGAGTTTCCTCAGAACTGGAGGAATCAGAAGGAACAAGTTTTACAACTTGTTTCTTAAAAGGAGAGAAGGATTTTGACTAAGCGAATTCTGAAGATGATTTAAAAATAGGATGTTCCACCGATTTTCCCATTCTCATAGAATAACGCAACACGTCTGAAGAAAAAGAGGCAGGGGTAGGAATAGGTGTTGCAACATGCCTTTTTTTGTTGACGTGAAGAAGATTAGTAGGGAATATGGAGAACGGGTTTCGAAGGTTAGTCAGACAGAAAAATCTGAAAGCTTGTCGGGGATTGTAAAGAAATGTGACTGGTGGTTTTGGGAGGAGTATGAGGCACCAATTTGGTAATGTGAGATTCGCTGGGTGGTTTGGATTTGGTTGTATCGAAAGAAGATGAAGAGAAAGTCATGGAGAAAGAGGGAGAAACACACTCTATATGAAAAGAGAGAGATCAGTATGAATGTTGACTTAATGTTGACTTTTGGGTGAGGCAATTTGTGGTACATAAGGTGTGACGATGGAATTGTAGTTGAAGCAGAGGTCTGATGGGAGTATGTTTGTAGTATTTTGAAAAATATAGACTCTTGGGACTTGGTTGTTACAGACTTGAATAGTTTAGGGATCAAATAAGCTTAGTTGTTTTATCAAACTGATTTTAGAAAAGATTAATTAAGATCATACCTGGTGGGTTTCAAAACATAACCAAAATCACTTGTATGAATCGGTATCTCTGCACAATTAAATACACAATTTAGTCAAGTCCTTCAAAATTATGGAATTAGGACACATAACTTAATGTGCAAAACCGAATTACTCAACATTTTAGTTGGGACATAGACAAGAACTGAGATTTCTAGTCAATCATCAAGGGGAGTTTATGCAATCTTAATCATCCCTTATTCTCTGTTCTTTTCAAAATGCTCTCTGCTCAATGTCTTAGTGAAACTATCAGCTATTTGGTCCTCAGTAAAACAGAACATGATGGATATAAGACCTTTTTCAATATTATCTCTAAGAAAATAGTGTCTAATATCTATATGTTTAGTTATTTTATGTTGCACAGGATTCTTTGCAATATTGATGACACTTGTATTATCACAAAAGATAGGAACACAACCTACATCCATACCAAAATTCATGAGTTATTGCTTGATCCACAACAATTGAGTACAACATGAACCAGCAAAGACATACTCAGCTTCAGCAGTGGACAATGCTGCTACTGAACTTTTTTCTTAGTGGACTAGGTAATTAGAAATGATCCAAGAAAGTGTGTCATACTTGTATTGCTTTTTTGTCCACTAAATAAATGCATAATCAGTATCAGAGTAACTTACCAACTTAAAGTTACTCCCTTTAGGGTACCACAAACCAAGATCAGTGGTTCCCTTGAGATATTTGAAGATTTTCTTCATAGCCTTTAGATGAGACTACTTGGAATTTGCTTGAAACATTACACATAATCCTACACTAAACACAATATCATGCCTGCTTACTGTGAGATATAACAGTGACCCAATCATCCCTCTAAACAACTTTTGATCCACAGATGAACCTGTTTTATCCATATCCAGCGTAGTGGCAGTGGTAATTGGAGTGCTGATTTCCTTGGCTTTTTCCATGGAGAATTTTTTTGAGAAGTTCTCTCACATACTTTTATTGATGAATCAAGATTCCAGAAGGTGATTGTTGGATTTTCAGGCCTAATAAAAAGGTTAGCTCTCCCATCATACTCATCTCAAATTCACAACTTTTGTGTTTGGCAAAGTCATGAGTCATGTTGATGTTTGTGAAGCCAAATATGATGTCATCAACATATACCTGCACTATCAACAAATCTTTCCCATTAGTTTTTAAAAAGAGAGTGTTGTCAAATTTACCTCTAGTGTGTCCATGCTCCATAAAAAATTTTGACAACCTCTCATACCAAACTCTTAGAGCTTGCTTTAGTCCATACAAAGCCTTATCAAGCTTGTACACATATTTAGGAAATTCCTTACTTTCAAACCAGGAGGTTATTTCACATAAACTTCCTCTTTAAGAATTTCAAGAATGCACTCTTGACATCTATTTGGTAAAGTATGAATTCCTTATAAGCAGCAAAGGCCACAAGAAGTTTGATAGCCTCAAGTCTTGCCACAAGTGCAAAAGTCTCATCAAAATCTATGCCTTCTTTCTGATTGTATCCTTGAACCACCAATCTGGCCTTGTTCCTTGTAACTGTTCCATGTTCATCAACTTTTTTTCTGTACACCCACTTAGTTCCAATCGCAGTTCTGTCTTTTGGAGGTGGAACTAAGTGTCAAACCTTGCTTCTTTCAAACTGATTGAGCTCTTCTTGCGTGGCTATGGTCCAATCAGTATCAAGATGTGCTTCATTACCTTCTTTGGTTCAATCACAAACAAGAAGGCTTTGAAAACACACAGGCTCCTCAGTCCTGATCTTGTGGTAATTCTCGAGGTGAGATCAGTGAGAATATTTTCTATAGGATGAGATCCTTGATACTTGTATCCTTTTAGGATCAATCCTTGAGAGCTGCTAGGATCAACATGATTAGTTTGAGCAGGAGTAGATGGTGGTTCAGTTCCTCCTGTCAGAATGCCTCCAAATTCAGTTCCCCCTGTTGAGGTGCCTCCAAATTTGGTTTCTCAGGTTGATGGACCAGGTTGCGCAACCTGTTCCATTGACTGTTCTTCAGAGTCACTTTCTTCCTTCATGTTAGTCTCAACACAAGATTTATCAAATACTACATGTACACTTTTTCCAACATAATTTGTTCTATTGTTTAAGACCCTGTAAGCTTTGTTATGATGTAAATATCCTAGGAAGATTCCCTCATCACTTCTAGCATCAAATTTTCCTAAATTCTCTTTGTCATTATTATGAATAAAACACTTGTAACTAAAGGTTCTAAAGTGAGAGATATTAGGCTTTCTTCCTTTTAGTAATTTATAGGGAGTCTTTTCTAGAATAGGCCTGATCATGCATTTATTTATAATGTATGTAGCAGTACTGATTGCTTTAGCCCAAAGATTTTTTGAAAGATTTCATTCAGGCATCATTGTTCTGGTCATATCTTCCAATGTCCTATTTTCCTTTCTACTACTACATTTTGCTGAGGTGTTATGAGAGTAGAAAAATTGTGATCTATACTATTTGTAGAACAGAATTCTAAAAACTTTGCATTATCAAATTCTGTGCCATGATCAGATCTCATGGAAATTAGGGAAGTGCCTAGCTTCTTTTCCATTTTCTTAATGAATATGAAAAAGACATCAAAAGCATCTTCTTTGGAAGCTAAAAAGAGTGTCTAGGTAAACTTGGAATAACCATCAACAATCACAAAGACATATCTTTTTCCACCTCTGCTTTGAAGTCTCATTGGTCCATAAAGATCCATATGGATCAGGTCAAGGCACCTGACTATGCTGACATGGTTCTTTGATTTGAATGAGGACCTTACCTTCTTCCCCCTTATACATGCACTGCAAACTTTCTCATCCTTGAACTTAGTTTTGGGCAAGCCTAGTATCATGTCTTTGGAATAGAGTTTGTTTAATTGTTTCAGACTTGCATGTCCAAGTCTTTTATGCCATAGGAGGGGATCATTTTCTATTGCACTCAAACAAGTCAGCCTTGTTGCTGGCATATTTATTATATCAACCTTGTACACATTCTTGTGTCTTCTTGCAGTAAGTACAACCTCCTTGGTATCTGCCCTTTTTACTTTAACACCTGCAGAAGTAAAAATGACTTTGTTACCTTTATAATAGAGTTGTGATATGCTAAGCAGATTGTTCTTCAGTCTTTTCACAATGTAGACATCTTCCAGTTCCCTTGATTTAAAGGTCCCAATCTTCCTAACTCCTGTAATGGTTCCTTTTTTGCCATCACCAAAGGATACTCCCCCTCCACTTATTTTGGAGAGTGAAAGGAATTTTTTCTTATCACCAGTCATGTGTCTTGAGCAAGCACTATCCAAGTACCAGTGCTTCTTGCTTCCTTTCACTTTCTCCTGCAAAAAAGAAAACATTCAGGGGTTATATTTTGGAACCTAGACAAGCTTGAGTCCTAGCCCATCGAGGCAACAGGTTGTGTGATCTATTCCTCTGACCAGGTCTGTTGTTCATTTTATTTGTCTGGATTTTTATGAAGTCAGATTTCAGTGCCAGCCTTGTACTCCTAGATCTGCTTTTAGCAACAATTGGACATTCAGTAGTTGGGTGATCATGGTTACCACATATATAACATAGATCCTTAGTAACACGGTGGCTCTTATAAAATCCTAATCCATTCTTTTCATTGTGAGTTTTTTCACCCAATTGATGAACAATTCTTGAGGAATTTGTCCATCTATTAGCCATTTCAAGATCAAGTTTCAGTTTTGAGATTTCTTGATTTAACCTCTCTACCTTGTCCTTTTCATCACTACACTCTTGTTTGACCCTGGTCAATTCAAACTCAATTTATTCTTGTTCAGCATTTTTCATTCTTTTTCCTTTTTTTAGAAAGAGTTAGTTTTAAGATTTCAGTTTTTAAAATCAGATTTGAAGAATCAAGTTGACTAACTTGTTCCTTGAGAGTGTTGTTTTCCTTTTCAACAGTGTTTTTGCAAGTTTCCATATCAATTAGGTCAAACTTGAGACTTGCAACACTGTTGAATAACTCATCCCTATCAGAAGTTACTTCTTGGAAGTCATCAATTAAAGCACTCATTAGAGAAACAATCTTTTCTTTAGAAAATAAATGCACCTTATTTTTAAGTTCAGGAGCACTTACCTCAGAGGTATCATCTTCTTCTTCCTTGTCTGAATCTCCAATGACCATGAGAGCAGTTTCATCAATCTCTTCCTCATATGATCCTTCTGAGTCAGACCCCAAAGTAGCTACCATAGCATATTCTTCCTTTTCCCTTTTCTTAGCTTTTTCTTTCTACTCCTTCTTAGTTCTTTCTTTTCTCCATTCAATTTCCCAAACAGGACAATCTCGGATTTGATGATCAGTCTTGCCACACTTGTAACATCCAGTAGGATTATTGTTGGACCTCTTTTTGCTACTTGTTCCATTTTTCTTTTTGAAGACTGTTGAAGTTCTTGGTTATAAATGCCACCTGTTCTTCAATCAATTCAGGTTCTTCATCACTTTCAGAAGCCTTTAAGGCCAAAGGGTTTTCAAGAGTTGCCCTTTCCCTTTCCCTTTTTTTTTTACCTTCATCAATTTGCATCTCATAAGTCTTATGATTTCCTACAAGTTCATCCAAAGTCATTCCAGCAAGATCCTTCGCTTCCCTAATTGAAGTAACCTTAACGTCCCATTTGGACTTGGGTAAGACCCTTAACACCTTTTCAACTTGTTCCTCAGTAGTAATAGTTTCCCCAGGGATGTCAACTCATTGGTTAAGGCAGTGAGTCTTGACATCATCTAATGAAGAGATTCAATCTCCTTCAGTTTAAAAGACTCATATTCAGTGAATAGTAGAGCAATTCTGAATTTTACTTAAGTGGTACCTTCATGTGCATTCACCAAGGTATCCCAAATTTGCTTGGCAGTGGTGCAGGTAGATACCCTGTTGTATTCAGCAGGACCTAATCCACACACTAAAATGTTCTTAGCCCTTTAATGCAACCAGATCATCAACAGTAAACTCACTTCTCACCTTCTTAACTTATTCTCCATCAACTAAATTCATTGGAATAGTTGGACCATCAGTAATTCTGTCCCACAATTCATAATCTTTACCTTGGATGAACATTTTCATCCTAGCTTTTCACCACCTGAAGTGAGAGCCATAAAAAAGAAGAGGCCTAGTAGTGGATTGGCTTTCATTGTGACCAGTAGGAGGTGCGGAATTCATCATAGTGATCTTTTCTTAGGTGCTAGCCTTATGTAAGACAACCTCGCTCTGATACCACTTATTAGAGTACGTACCCTACTGATTAACTTATTTTAGCCCAACAGTTTTCTATTAATGGAAAAGGTTAACTAACGTGTTCCTATCTTGCTAAAACAGTAAGTAAATTACCTAGTGATGTTTACGTGAAAAACACTCGACTCAAAGAAGTGTAAAAACCACGACCTGTACCTCTACAGGATTTAAACCAACTCCACTAAAACAACTGAGCCTTAACAATCAATAAATTACAAGACTCTTGTAAACTAGGAATTAAACTCTAACTCCTATTTATACAAAACACAAACTTTCCCCAAGGCGAGTATTCCCAAGTCTTCGAGTTCCTCAACTTGAAGACAATATTCCTACCTCAGTTTATACTCCACTGAGACTGGAATTGAACTCACAATACAACTCAAGACCAATCCTAATGCATAAAGTCTAAGACTCCTTAACTCTAAGTATTTGGAACAGGTGCAATGATGATATCTTTAAGATGGTGAACTGCACAGATAATTTGTCGATGTGTTGCTTTCTTTGTAAGTGCATGAGAGACTAAGTGAGTCACTCCCTTGATATAAAAACAACTCTGCAAAGAGTTCTTCAATGTCATCAGTCTTCTATCTTCCTTTGGACTCTTCAACTCAACAGAGTTGTTGATAATTCAAAGTTCTTTTTCAACCTAATCTCCTTGACTGAGTGAAACTCTTTCTTCAGCTTATCTTCCAGTGTTTTACTCAATCACCACTTCTTCTTTCACACATGATCAATCATTACAATTGTATCAAGAGAGCTTATCCATTCCTGACTTTAAGCGAACTTGTCTGTATCCCCTTGTATCCCCTAGTGAGATCTGGCATCTGTCTTCATGTGATTGGACCAGCTTGAGTAACATGTTTCATTTACATGTCAATCATCAAAACTTTATTGATCTAACATTAACTGTTGCTTGAATCATAAAAAGAATATGGCATTGATTAATGTGTGTGCTTGGATTGTAGAGTCTTTATTATTGCTTGGAGTTATGTATGCTTCTGCAGGCACCTTTAGGACTAGAAGCAGCATGCATATGTCTGAGTTTTGGGTATGAGGGGTTCAAATGATCTTGATTATGAAGAGAATGAAAAGATGTGTGATTTTGGCTGGTTGCTTTTTTTTGTTAGTTTTAATCTCGGTATTTGGGCCACTTTTTTCTGCATCAGCTGTTGTGGGTGCTCAGTTGAACTATCGTAATTTTTGTTGTTCTCATTGATTCATTCTAGCAAGCATGTTTTATTTCGAGATGAGCTCTATTAACTTGGACTTATTAGTGCTGATGAGATCATGATTTAATATGATTGGCTCAATAGCCAGGATATAATTCATGTCGATGGCAAAATATTCTTCTGTGAAATCATTAGCATACATGCTTTCTTTATTGCATCTATAGTTAGTTATACACTTGATTACACAATTATATCGAGTTTTAGATGTTCCTTTATAACTGAAACATGATTTGAAGGATGACCTAACAATGTGGCCTAATTTATTTGTATTCAGTTCTTTCTACTTCACTCAGAACTGGAAATATTAGTTGCTCATCAGGAGTAGATGAAATACTTTACCACCTTTTGTTATTAGCAGCAGTGGTAATTTCTCAAAAAAAAAAATGAGATTATTACTGTTATCATAAAAGGTGTAAAGTATTTCATCTATTCCTGATGAGCAGCTTATATGACCAGTCCAAATTAGCACTATTATCTCACTGCACCTCCTCACTAACTGTACAAGGATATATGTATTTCTTTGTTGTGGATAATTTTCCTCACTGCAATGTAGTGAGTTTTCCACACACTCATCGAGTAAACCGTCTTTCTTTTTGTAAGGACTAAGGAGATTGGCCCTGGGTTGAGTGATGATGTTTATTGCTTGACGTGTAAGTGGGGTGTTAACTTTGCATTATTTTTTTTTCCTTTTCCCTTGGGAAACGGGATGACAAGGGAAGAAGTTCAATGCTTACAGTTTGGTAGGATGATTTTATTTTCTCTATGCAGTTTTCTTGATATATTATCCCTTCCCTTAGAGATTCTTGGAGATGTTTGGAGGTAAAGGGACTGAGATTTTTTCAAGAAACTTTTTGGATGTAAATTGCTTGGGTGACCTTCTCAACCAAGGAATCTTCTTTCACTAGCATAACTCTCTCATGAAGAAAACTACAATATCCAAGTACATTCTTCATTTGAACAAACTTTTTCCGCAAAAATATTTTTTTGCAGTGACCTTTTTCAGAAAATTGTTCAGTCTGAACAGGTTTCTATTACGTGTCTTCTCCATTGTGATTGGAGACTATCTAATTCTCTGCATCATTTGGTCGATATAGAAAATGATGACTGAGTTTTCAGCTGAATATTGCTTATTTTTATCATGCACTCTACAGGTGTTGGTAAGAGTTGCCTTCTTTTGCGTTTTTCTGATGGTTCCTTTACCACAAACTTTATAACCACCATTGGGTTAGTTCTCTCCTTCTGGGTGCTATAAACGTGGTTTGTTTCCATAAATAAATGCTTCTCAAATTTGAATGAGTGTTATTTTTCCTGTCAGTATCGATTTTAAAATACGGACCATCGAGCTCGAAGGGAAAAGGATCAAACTACAAATCTGGGATACAGCTGGTCAGGAACGGTTCAGAACAATCACCACTGGTAAGTTTTGTCTGTTCAGCAGAAAATTTTTCATAATATAGAATTAAGGTCATCAACCTTCATTTGTTTTCGTAATTGATGTTTCGTGTTTTTTTTCTTAAAAAAAGCTTACTGTTTGTCATGTCATTGCCCCGTTTTGGTTCATCCCTACGGATCAATGTGATCCTTTATCCCCTGGTCTCGCTAAGTAGAAGTTGATTATAATGTACCTCGTGTATCAAGTTACTAGAAAGTTGAAGAAAAGCTTAATAAAGAAAAAGAAGAAAGCGATCAAGTTTGGAAATGTTTATACATTTTCCTTTTCTTCATAATACTTGAGCTTGCTTTTGTCTTAGAAAAACATTTCGTTTTAGATCCTGCATTATGGTTTTACATGTGTACTTATTTGGCTCCTTTTTTGTGCTTACAAATTTCTCCAGCTTACTATCGTGGAGCTATGGGTATATTGTTGGTTTATGACGTTACTGATGAATCGTCCTTTAACAGTAAGGTTCTTTTCCGTGCTACTCATGTCATCTAAGATTTAGTTCTGTTAGAGCTCACCTTTCTTTTGACCCTGGTGAATTTTCTGGATGAGTCCAGATAACTCCGTCAACAGTTTCTTATGCAGGAGAATGTCTTTTTTTTTATGTTTTCCTTCCCTCTTGTGGATGGAGCATAATTGTCTTGTACCTGTTTGCAGATATCAAAAACTGGATTCGTAACATTGAGCAGCATGCTTCAGACAATGTGAACAAAATACTTGTAGGGAACAAGGCGGACATGGATGAAAGCAAGAGGGTAGATTCTTGTTTGGCTCAACTATTTATCAGTCACCTTACATATTCTGCCCTCCCACCCCCTTAAAAGGGAAGAATTCCATAAAAATGCAAGACAGCAGAACCTGAAAACACGAAAGAGCAAGAAAATGGTTGATGCAGTAAAAAATAAGTTTGGATTTGTAAACGAATAGTAAGTACGATCTCTTAAATCTAATATTCTGCTGCATTGAACTTTTTTGTAGGCTGTCCCTACCTCTAAGGGCCAAGCACTTGCCGATGAGTATGGTATTAAATATTTTGAAACTGTAAGTATGGCATGAGAACCTACGGCAAGAATTACTTTTAGGTCTGCCTGTACTAAGAGATTGTTTCCATGCAGAGTGCAAAAACAAATCTTAATGTGGAACAAGTTTTCAGGTCAATAGCAAAGGATATAAAACAAAGGCTTTCAGAGACAGACTCCAAAGCAGAGGTATGGTTGAATTATTAGGAATTTCTCTTAACCCCCCACCCCCACCCCCCCTCACCCCCACCCCACACACAACCCTATTCAACAGAATAAAAAGGAGGAGTTGCATGGAGTGGGGTGAGAACGGAAAAAGAAAAACAGATAACCTTTTATCCATATGTTGAAGGCTAAGAGTTGTGCTGTTGCAGCCTTCGACGATCAAAATTAATCAACCAGACACAGGAGCTGGAGCTGGTCAACCTGGCCAAAAGTCAGCTTGCTGTGGGTCATAAATGGACTTATCCCTACTAGGAGCGCGTGCACTCATTGCTCTCCAAAACACCAAGAAGAGCAAGCAAAAGCTAATTTTGAAGGAAATATTTTGGGTGTTTGTAATACTTTTTATTGTTCATTCTTTTGAAACTTGTCTGAGAGTGTGAAGGATAGGTTGATTACAATTTGAGAAGTCAAAATTGTTGCTAACACCATTCCTATTCCATTTTCTACTTCAGTAGCTCAAGGATGTAAATGTGATGACCTAACGTTTTCTCAAGTTTACATGTAAGAAATACTACTTCTATAATGGATATATGTATTTTTTTTTTTGTTCGCAGATAATTAAGGAGGGTTTCTGCTAGAGTGTTGCAGTATTTTATTCATTAGAAGATATGGGTTAAGGATTGTGGGGACAGAGAAAAAGAGGTGAAACAATACATTAGTTTTTAAAAGGTTGAACACATCGACATGCCTCTCAACTTGACATAATCTTTTACTTTGATATCTAAAGTGAATGTTGTTCATTTGAAGTGTCTAAAGTAGCGATAAACTATGTTATTTTAGCACCTTTCATTGACATGACAAAATGAGTATAGGGCACACGCTTTTGGGTGCGTGATAACGTTATTTTAGCATATTTTTCATTTAATTTATTAACTTCTTCCTATTTTTTCGTCCCACTATCTTCAACCATTTTTTCAAGCTTAAACTCCTTTATTTGAATATTTTTTTTCAAACCGCTTCTAACAATATGATTTAAAAAGTGAAGAAAATAAAAATTTATCCAAAAATATATTTATGGAAAAAAAAACTAAAATTGAGTCATTAATTCAAACACGAAGAGTAATATATTGTATCATATGATAATTAACTCTTAAAAAATATTATTAAAATATAATTTGGTCTGCAAGATTTACTTCAAGCACCCTAACTTCAACTCCCAACAGAACCCATGTTTTCTTTTACTAGCTTAGTGTACGTGCTTTGCACGTATGAGTCACATCGATAACTAAAAATATATTCATAAGAAGAACACACTATTAAAAGGTAGCAATTAACGTTAACTTACATTCTATATGTACTTAAATAATAAAAAAAAAATTAATTTGAATCTCAAAATTTTAACTATACCACGCAAATTGAGACAAAGGAAATAATTTTAAAAATTATAAATCTCTAAATAATTTTTTGCCACAAGCTTATATCTTTTTGCATTAAGGTTAGGAAACACAATAATATCAACATTGAATAGATCTCTATTGCTCACTGTAAGTTTTGACTAGTTAAGCCATGGAAAACTTTGATATTGCTAGAAATTACTACATGGTTGGTTATAGAATTGGCTGAAAAATAGTTTGAAATATTATTATAACTTTTCATGGCTGAAAAACTGATTGAAATTATCACAAAAATTTAGCACGTAATCTAATAAAGATGAAAAATAGGATATCATGACGAATAAAAAATATACTATGTTCCATGACTGATCTTGGGGAGGAAAAATTAGCTAGTCCTACATATTAGATTTATGTTTAAGTTTGCAATTTATAAAGAAGGAAAGGTGTTTTAGTTGATGTAAAAAAGGAAAAAAACAATGTGGAGGTTTAGAACTGAAATAAGATTCAAGACCTATTCAAGTTTTATTTCAATTATTATTTTTTTCTAAAATAAAGAAACATTTTAAAAAATAGCAAAAAGACAATTTTGTCTATTGTGAAGTTTTTTTAATGAAGGACAAAAAGTTCAAATCACTTTCTAAGGATCTTTACACTTTTAATATATTATTATTATTATAGATATAGATATAGATTAATTATCTTTTTAATTTTCTAAGAAATTAAAGTTTAGATATGTCAATAAAGCTCAAGAAAAAGAGATTTCGGCAACGCTATGACTGCAAATGTCTTAATTAAAAAAGCTCATAAAGGGAATAAAAATTCAACCTCCATTAATGGAGGTTCAAAAAGATGGATTTGGTGGGGAAGATGATTTTGGCCTTTTAAAAAAATAAAACAAATTATGGGTGTATATAATGATGTGGCGATTTAAAATGAGTTGGCACAAATTAATTGGCCGTTTAATTCATACCGGAGCAAGTGCACCCCACGCACTAGATCTAATGCAAAAAGGTGTCAAAATGACAGTTTGTAGCTGGTTTAGGTGTTTAAAACGAAAAAGGATACTGGGAGCTAGGACTCTGATTCTAGGGACCTTAAATCTTACGTTGTACCTACCCTCACCCCCACCCACCCCCCTTCCACTCAAGTAAAAAGAAAAAAAGACCTTGCCAAAAGCAAATGGCTTTCCTTTGTTTAATGGATGTGTATAGTATCTCAAACTTTTGGGCTAAGATTTTAATCATGCTACGTAGGTAGTTAGATCAGAACTCAATAAATTTTAATCATACCTATGTGTTTAGATCAATTCTTAAGTGTTGGATGCAAATTAAAGTCATAAGAAAGCTCTACGAAAAAGTTGAGTTGAAAGGTTAAATTTTCATATAAGTTGTTTCTATTAGGGTCGACTTGAATCAAGCATTCTTACTAGAATATGAAGAATTATGTGGTCCATAACCTACCAAATTAAAGGTATTCTAGTCTAATTTTTAGTGCCATCGATCACATGTCAATTTGACATATGAGGAAAAAGTTATGACCATTACCGTGCTGCTCCAACCCCAAAACGATAGAATGTTGATTTTCTGCAGGTTGGCGCGCAAGGTGGTGTGTTTGTCCTTTTTGAAACTACGCATCAATATTTTATGAAAGAAAAAGTATACAGGGAGCTAGGACTCCGATTCTAAGGACCTTAAATCTTATGTCCTACCTACCCTCACACTCCCTAGAGCGAACCCAGGATTTGAAGATTGAGGGTGCACTATTATCTTTAACATGGTTATGTCTATTAACTACATTATTTGGCATACAATTTTTGTAAACTTAAAAATTACAAAAAAGATTATGATGAAAGTATAAATTTCAAAATGATTAAATGACGTTAATTTAGTACTAATATAACAAAAGTAGACTATCCTTTCATACTAGATATCGACGCGTTTTCATATTCTGAAAACGGTCAATGATTGTATTGTTACTTATATTTACAAATACATCCTTCTCAATGTAACAAACTAAATAATCAATTAAAAAATGCATCACAAATACTGCTACACAACTCATTCTTGATATGCTTCATGGATGAAAAAGCTCTCTCTATAGTTGCAGTAGCGAGAGAATTGAAAAAGCTATTAGCTGAGTGAACGTGTTCTAACGTATATTTAGTAGTCATTTGGTCATGAAAATTATTTTCTTTTTTTCGAAAAATTATTTCACTTAAGTGAAAAAAGTGAAAATAAGATGGGTATGGCCAACAAAATTTCAAATATAATTCTGAAATTATATTTGGAAAAGTAAAAATAAGTTTTACTTATTTTCACTTTCTTCACTCATATTTTTCTCACAAAATTTTAAAAACAACTTTAATTTATATTTATGGTCAAACACAACTCTAATTCCAACTCCAACTTCAACACTAACTCCAACTCCAAAAAATTATGATTTTCATGGCCAAACGGGGTATACTTGGCTTGAAGAGAACTTGAAAAATTTGTAAATTTTAAGGATTTAATATTGCAGGCTTGGCAGTTTTGGGTTTGGGATTGGAGAATTGCCATGACCCATGGGTTTATTAAGTAAAAATATACATTAAATTAATTTAAATGGCTGAAGCATTAATTGTAAAGGCAAAAACAAAAAAGGGATGCTTGCCAAGAATCGAACCCTCAACATCACGGGTCAAGAGACCTTTCATCTGCTTTCCAAACCAATACACCCAAATGACATTTGATATTAGAGGTGCAAAATTTAATATATTACCATGTTTTTACAGTATCTATACATATATATACGATTTTTTAAAAAAGTTACCGGGTGCACATGCACCCTCACGGATCCATGTGGGTCCGCCTTTGCCCCCCCTTCTCCCCAACTCACCTAAAAAAAAAGACCTTGCCAAAAGCAAATGGCTTTCCTTCGTTTAACGGATGAGTATAATATCTCAAACTTCCGGACTAAGATTTTAATCATACTACGTAGGTAGTTAGACCAAAACTCAATGAATTTTTATTGTACATATGTGTTTAGATCAATTCTTAAGTGTTGGATGCAAATTAAAGTCACAAGAAAGCTCTAAGACAAAGTTGAGTTGAAAGCTTCTCTATCGATTAAATTTTCATATAACACTACTAAAAAAATAAGAAAATCAACCACAGCTTGTGTTCGAAACAAACCGACCATATATGGTCGGTTTTTTATTTTTTATTTTTAAAAAGAGACCACATGTGATCGGTTTTATATTTTAAAATTACGAAATAATCATTTGAATAATTTTTATATTAATTATTATTTCATTTAAAAATAAAAAATGAAAAAATCGACCACTTGTGGTCGGTTTTATTTAAAAAATTTAATTAAAAAGTATTTTTAAAAATCGACCACTTGTGGTTGATTTTTTAAAATAGTTTTTAATTATATTTTAAAATAATATCGACCACAAGTGGCCGGTTTTTATTTTTTTAAAATAAAATATTTTAAAAAACGACCACTTGTGATTGGTTTTATTTAAAAAGTATAATTTTTTTTTAAAAACCGACCACTTTGAAATTAAAAAAAGAAAAAAGAAAATAATTTTATAAAACCGACCACTTGTGGTCGGTTTTATAATTAAAAAAATATAAAAAAATAAATTATTTAGGAAACCGACCAATTGTGGTCGTTTTTTATTAAAAAATAATTATCTATTTAATCTAAAATATTATTTTTTGAAATTACACTGATCCACTTAGTCGATAATCAATATAATAATAATAAAAATCAATTAATCTTAGATTTTGTAAAAATATTATACTAAAAAATCTATCAAATAAAATAAACAAATTACTTTAAACATAATCTTTATCTTTTACTTATGTTTCAATATATAAAATAAATATTTTCCATTGTATATACGTTAAATGACGTTAAACATGCATAATCTTTGTATAATGAATATGTGTATATATATACTAGACCGTTGAAATAATGATATTATACTACTATTGTAGTTATAATAATGTAATGTACATAATAACTAATAATTCAACAGAATATTATGATTGTATTCTATTATGAGGTAACATACGATGTGATTTATATATAGTATGCATTCAAGAGTTCATATATATAAATATCTTTTTATACATACATACATACATATATATATGATGTAGTGATCGATCGATGAACGATGTAGTAAAAAATTAGTAGAATATATCCAAACATATTGAATACCGTGCTGTACATTGAAATTATATTGATGTAAGCTAATCAAATTAATCGATAACTCATCAAAGTATGTATATGAAATACGTCGCATTATATTATTGGATAATATACTCGTGTACGTATGTGATATATATAGTACGTATTTAGAACTTGATATAGGTGATAGTGTGTATATGTGTGTGTATGTATAGGTATACTAGCTTAGGTGTACGCGCCTTGCGCGTATACCACATTTTAATGAGTTCAAATATTATATTAAATTTGATATTTGTGTAAATAATAAAGATGAATATAATAATTAAATTTAATATCTTTTGAGTATGTAAGGATGGAGAATTTATTTATTAAACCCAAACTTTACCAAAAATATTTTTAAAAGTCGATCGACATTCATCTACCATCTGTAAATTGTAACAAAATAATATAATGATAGAGACATCAAAATAATACAATTAAATCTAATCTTTAAACACAAAAATTTTATCAAAGTCATCCGACACTCATCTACCACCTGTAAACAATAATAAAATAATATTAAAATAATACAACTAAACCTAACCTTTACATGAAAAATTCCTCAAAGCCGATCAACATTTATCTATCACCTGTAAATTGCAACAAAATAATACGATAAAAGTGGTATCAAAATAATACAATTAAACTTAAATTTTACACACAAAAATTTCTCAAAGCCAATCGAGAAATTTTTGTGGGTAAAATTTAAACCTAATCTTTACCTAAAAACTTTTTTCAAAGCCAACCCACATTCATCTAGCATCTGTAAATTAAAATAAAATAATAAGATAATAAAGATATCAAAACAATACAATTAAACCTAATCTTTACACAATAAATTCTTCAAAGCCAACCGACATTCATCTACAACCTGTAAACTATAAAAAAAAATATAATAGTGATCATAAAGCTTCGATTTTGATCCAACTAATTCTTGTCTGAGCGAAAATTATATATATATATATATATATATGCATGTTGAATTCTATTATGCTGATAAAAACAGTGAAGAATTTGAGGATTAGAAAATCATGCATCCACCATTCTAGACATGCCATTGAATCAAGTTAGATGAGCATCAATCATATTCTCCCAATAGGAAAACCGGTTTGTTCTCTAGTTTAACGTACATCTCAATATTTATAGAAGTATTACCTTAATATAGTCCTATTTTAGGAGTATTTTTCTAATTGAACAGTAAAAAGGAAAATATTAATTAATTCTCTTACCATATTTTAGGAGTCTCATATATTTTAGAAAGTCTAGTAGAAAGGAAAATATTAATTAATTCTCCTACCATATATTTTTGGAGTCTCACCTATTTTAGGAAGTCTAGTTAAATAAAACATAATTAAATAACAAATTAAAAAAATAGTGTGAAGACAGTTTTGTCTATAAAGAGTCTTTTAATGAAAGGTAAAAAATTCAAATCACTTTTCTAGGGTCTTCACACTTTTAATATGTTATAGATATATAATATATACATATTATATAATGAAGGTATATTAATGACATAAGATAAACTAACCGATAATTCATCTGAGTATATGTGAAATACATTATATATTATTATGGGGTAGTAAAATCGTCTATGTGATGTATATAGTATGTATTTGAAAGCTGATAGCCAATTGAATATATTTATATACACGGATATCTCGTGTAGTGACGTATACAGTAATCGAAAGCTCAGTAACAGAATCTATATATCAAAATATTCTTGAATAATACGTTGATATCATACTATTGAGGAAATAGATATACTATTTTGTGTCAATGTAGACACGCATATATTTCTGAAGTTGTAATAACGTAAGACAAGTAATCGATAATTTATCTGAATTTATCATAATTTTTAAAATTCATTGATATTATTATACTATTGAGGAAATATGCTACTCGTGTTAATGTGATGATAATATAACTAATTATCTGATTATATATATACGAATTGTATTAAATTATTTGGATGTTGTTATAAATATTATAGAATTTATTAAAATTTAAATTTGTTAAAAATTAATTTTAATTTATTAATTTATTTTGTAATTTATTTTAATTTCTTAATTGTAATTTATTAAACTTTAATTTGTCAATAATTTTGTAAAAATCAACCACATGTGGCCGGTTTTTAAAAATATTTCTAGAAAACCGACCACATGTGGTCGGTTTTCCTATTAATTAAAAAAATTATTAAATACATTTAACTCAACCCGACCCAACCTACAAAACAAAACAAAAAAACACACACACCCGACCAACACAACAAACTCAGAAACACCCACTAACACACGTGATAAACACACACAACACACACATCACGATCCGGCGAAGACAGTACGGCGAATTGGAGTTCTGGCGACGGTAGCTCAGCCAGCTTCTCCAATGACTCCAACTCGTGAGTTGTTCTCTTCTTCTCTAACTTCCTCTTTCTCTCTCATTTACTAAATAACACACACAAAATCCTAGTTGCGATTTTAAATCTTAGAAATGTGAGTTGTATTACTAGGAATTTGTTTGATTCAGCTGTAGGAGCAAGACCTTAGCTCAAATTTTCATAATTCATTGTTGTTTTTACTATTCCTTTTTGATTTTTTTTTTGGGGGAAATCTTATTCCTATTCCTTAGCTTATGATTTTGCTTGTGGTAATTTGAGTTTTGGTATAAAAGGCCAGCATTTTGACAAAATAAGGAAAAATGTTAATTTTATCTATTAATTTTAAATTATCAACAATTAGTTTTAAAGTCGGAATGGTAGCAATGCATTGTCTGGTCCTTCGATTTGTGTTATTATTGTTGTTAGTCGGAATGAAAGTCATAAATGTGATATCTTTTACTAAATTATTGCAATTATTTAAGCGAAAGATTATTCTTTCTAATAATTTTACTGTTTGACAGAATCCGAATTCGGAAAAAGGATTGCTTTGCTATTTTTTTGGTGACCGGTTATATCTCTTTTTTAATATAGGCCAAGCAAAGGTAAGTTGATTTCTCTCTATTTTCTTATAATGAAATCTTTAAATGTAGTTTAGTTTGGGATTGTTCGCTGTAGAAGGCTTTGAAAGCCATAAATATTTTGTGATGATTATATGGTGTGAGAGGGACATGCGACACCTCTGCTTATTTGCTTTATTACACTTGTTAAATTGTTTGACTTATACTATAAATGAATATGCTACTTGAAAGTGATTAAGTGTAGTTACTTGAAGGTGAACTTTTATTTTTAATTTTGTTGAAGCATAGTATAATACCCTGTACTTTCCTAGCTTGAAAAGTTTCCCAAGAATGTTAGAAGATTTCTTTGAAAGATGAATCCACTTTTGTACACATGGTATTTTCAAGATTTTCACTTTTTTTCATATGGGAAATTCAATAAGCCTTCCATCGATACCTAATTTTCCCAAATCTGACACCCGAACGAAGAGTTAGAGCCTTTTTAGTAATACAATGTATCACGTAAGCCTTTAGCGCATCGCGGAGATAGCTCAAATAACAATTGTCAATTTCCAGTATTGCTCCACGATAGTGGCGTGCACGCCAAACTTCCAAGTCGTAGATAATGTGGCAACGCGATAGTTCTGCGTCGTGCCACCGTGCAATTTCCCATTTGTCACTTTCCAGATACCTGACGCGATAGTGGCGCGTCGCGCTAAGGATGAAAATTGAGAAATTTTCTCAAAAATTTAAATGCGTGTCCTAGGGTTAAAAGGGTCAATTTTCCACCCATATAAGCCTTATCACACGAGATTTGGCCATAATTCAACAACTTATACTCAATTACTCTAAAAAAACTCTCAAGAACAAGCGTTAGGGTTTTCATAGAAGATTCAATTCCAAGGGAAATCACCGTCAAATTTCAAGAATTTCCTCCGTAATCTTTGTGTATTTATGAACAAGGGTATGCGTAGTGTTCATTCATGGACTCTTTTCGTCCATGAAGCCCAAGAATCTCCTTTTCAACTTCAAGTTTATGGATTTCTTTATGAGTTTCATGTTGGGTTTGTTTTGTTCATGTTGAGAATGATTAATTGAATTCTAATCCATGTTGGGTGATCAATTTTATGTGGAATTGATTAGTATAGATGTATATTCATGTGAACTTACGATTAAACCCTATAATGATGAAATTAGAATTGAATCATGATGTCTAATTGTTGTACAATGTTGTTTACATATACTATGCCTACCATGTGTTTGATTGAATGCCTATATGAAGAAAAAGTGCCCAACTAGCATGATATTATGAAATCCCCATTTATGTACAAGTTTATGCATATCACCTGTTTGATGAAGTACTTCAATATATGAATTATGAATTGTGTTGTTGGTCATGTGTTCGAGTAAGTCATGTTATGTCAGTTTCTTTCCATCAATTTTGGGGGTACTTATACCCGACACCTTAGCTGTGTGCCTAGAGCCATGTCATGTTTTCACGATACTCTCAGATAAGTCTCGATCCATAGAACTCAGTCAATCATGTGAATCAGGAAATCTCAGAAATCTCAGTAGTTCAGTAACTTCCATGATCTCAGTATTCCCAGTAAGTCTCAGTAACTTCAGTACTTCAGTCAGTCCTCAGATCTCAGTAGCATTCCATCGGTCAACAGAAATTAGTAAATTAAGTTTTAGCTTTGCTAAATGATACCATCAGTTAATCAGTTCAGTTCAGTTAAATAAGTTCAGTTTAATTAATCAGTTCAGTGTCTATTTAGTTGGGAGTAGGATTCAGCACCGAGTGAACCCAAGGATGGGGACTCACCTGTTATTCAGTGGAGGGTGTGATCCTTAGAAGCAATCCTTGTGCTCCAAAACTACGTAGCCAATATAGGTTGAGATGCACCCTACGCGTTTAGGGATATATATATATACATCTCATTTGGGTTACCTACTAGGAGGGGTTGACGGAAGAACTCCCTGTCAGTGAGGGTATACTCACAGTAGGTCTTTACTCGTGGCACGATATTGACACCCTTCCAGTTGGGGTTATAGGTTGGACCCCATCAGTTCAGTTTTGGGGTATGTCAGTTAGATGATTACCTCCCACAGTCTTAGTCTCAGTTTGAGTAAAAGAACTCAGACAGTTCTTTAGATTTCAGGACTGTCAGATACAGTCAAATTCAGATACGGTATGGAACTAATCTAGTTCCATCAGATTCAGGACTGTTAGATACAGTTACCCATGTTATCATTTATATCAGTTCTCAGAACTTATGTTATCAGTATTCAGCTTCAAGACTGTCAGATACAGTTAACCAAACTAGTTCTTCATCATTAGAACTGTCAGAAATAGTTATTTATGTATCAGTAACATAGTATCAGTCCATCAATATTCAGTAATACGGTATCAATCTTTATCACTTATCAGCGACTCAGGGGTCAATATTAGTAGACTCAGTATTCAGTCCTATCACTATCTCAGTTACAGTTACGTAGTCATACATGTATTCTCACGTTTATGTTAGTCAATCAGTTAGTACTGTTCATGCATATGAACCATTTGTATTCAGCCTACCTCACTTGCATACCAGTACATTCAAAGTACTGATGCATTTACACTATGGTGTCTTATACCATAGGTTTAGAAGTACGAGCTCCAGAGCATCAGTAGCATCCCAGTTCAGCAGTCAGAGTTAGCTGTGAGTCCTCATCCTTTGAGGACATGATGATTACATTACTATTTCATCTTTTAATTTAATTCAGTTATCGGAGTTAGTTGGGAACCTGTTCCATCAACTCCTTATTCAGATAGTTTAGAGGCTTTCAGACTATAACATGTTAGACAGTTACTTCATATTTGCTTTGGTATTGTTATACCATTTTCAGATATTGTTTATCAAATGTTTATTTTGTTTTGAACCTTATGGCCATTCAGTTCATATTTCCGCATATTTATAGTATATTTTTCAGTTCTCAGTTACAGATATCAGTCATGGGTTAGCTTGTGGTCCTTTGGGGTCATGAGCATCGTGTAACATCTCGGGTACCATATTTGGGGTGTTACACGTAGGTACTTGAAATGTGAACTTTTTATTTTGAATTTTGCTATGCTTGGTAAATTGATTAAGTGTAGGTGGCTAAAAGGTGAATTTTTATTTTGAATGTGGTTTAGTTTGGTAACATGTGAGATGACTTAGTGACTTGAAATTGATTAAGTGAAGATACTTAAATTTTGAATTTTTTTTTTTGAATATAGTTTAGTTTGTTAGCATATAAGATAACTTAGTCACTTGAAATTGATTAAGTGTAGGTAGTTGAAAGGTGAATTTTTATTTTGAATGTGGTTTAGTTTGATAGCATGTGAGGTGACTTAGTCACTTGAAATTAATTAAGTGTAGGTAGTTGAAAGGTGAATTTTTGTTTTGAATGCGATTTAGTTTGGTAGCATGTGAGGTGACTTAGTCACTTGAAATTGATTAAGTACAGGTAGTTGAAAGATGAATTTTTGATTTGAATGTGGTTTAGTTTGGTAGCATGTTAGGTGACTTAGTGACTTGAAATTGATTAAGTGTAGGTACTTGAAATGTGAATTTATCATTTTGAAGGTAGTTTAGTTTGTTGTTTTGGGAGGTGACTTAGTGACTTGAAAATGTTGAAGTTTAGGTACTTGAGAGGTGAATTTTTATTTTGAATGTAGTTTAGTTTTGTAACTTGAATTTAGTTACTTTTTCATTTTGAATTTAAGTACTTGAAATGTGAACTTTTGTGACTTGAACTAATTGAATTTGATTGATTGTGCAGATGGAACCTGATTATAGATGGAGATATCAACGGAATAATGATAATATGTCACGATCCAAAAATGAGGGTCATGATGACACTTGTCGCAACATACCTTGACAAGTAAGCCTATCACCCAAACTGATAAGAAAGATGAAAAAACAAAAATATCCCAAGGTAAGGCTTCTAGAACGAAGCCAAACCATATAAGTAATCATAACAATGCGGAAATAACTTATCCAAAATACCACTCATGCCCAAAAGCAGGTGCCAATAGTGTAAGAATTACTAATACAATCCAAGAGTCAAATACATCAAAAAAATAACCATAAAAAGAATAATATCTGTCTCCGAATACTAATAAATACATAACTACTTTAGAAAGATAGAGGTGAACTTCGGACGTATGAATATCCAACCACTACCTTGGAAGCTCCAACAATCACCCGAGTCAAGAAATCTGAGGTGCACTCGATCTAGAACCTGCACCGAAAGGGCGCAGTAGGCATGAGTACGGTCCACTTATACTTAGTAGGTATCATAGGCTGACCAAGCAAAGTAGTAAATAAAGCATACAAAATATGCATTAAGGGCACGTCACATGCAATCAAAAAATGTCCCACAACAGTATCCCACACCGCTTGCACTAACAATTTTAATATATATCACATATATTACAATGACACACCAAAATATAGAACACAAGTATACATTATGTCACATATAAATAGAGCAATAGAGAATATGTAGATACAAGATCATCAAATATAATTAAAGGAAGATAAGACAAATACATAGATGACAAGTCAATAAGGAAATACAACACAACATAAACACAATAAAGTAAGTGTAATGTATATGATGATGATGATGCACGAGGTCATCGTACAACCTCCTAGATCATTGCACAATCCCCGTATACACCTACGGAGATAAAGCTTCCTAATGTAGGACGCATGGGGGGTTCGTTAACTGATACACCCAAATTATACCTCTCTTACGAGAGAGTAAGCGGTCGTTCTCACTTCAATTTCACCACTTGCAACTAGTGTTTCAGTGTTTTAGATCAATGTTATGAGAAAACTGGAATTGTGTTCACTAAGGGTGTTGATACTTGATGTGCACTAATTGTGATTCAAGACTCTTGTGACAGACAGGAACAACAGATTATCAATATTAAAGTGTTGTCTAAATGTCTCTCAACCTATTTAGACTTTCAGCTACCCAATTCTTTCGAACTGAGGAAATTCATCTAATTAATCATATCCTATCTCAGGTTAATTAACCTTGTGACAGCGTTACTATTAAATGAAAGTTTAACCCTTTTAAGTCCCTATTGATAATTCCCTTCCTACTAGATAGACTTCTTCTTTCAAGAAAGTCAATACTTTGGTGTGGTCTATTGTTTGCAACCAACATACAACATACATAACAGAAGAATTACCAAGAAGTTCCTACTGCCTTAAGAATCTTGATCGACTAGTGAACGTACAAGACTAAACCCATAGATCCAATAATTTGGGTTAAGGAAATTAGCTACTCATTATGTAAGAAGCAACAACACATACTGAATTCATGATTCAATAAATGATAACTTACAAAATGATGAAGGTATATAATTGTTTCTCCTTCGAGATCACACTAGAATTTCCCTAAACTTCATTTGCAAAAATACAGAGAAAAGATAGTCAGAGCTTTTCCCTCTCGTGAGTTTCCTCTTTAATAAAAACCTAGAACTTGTACTTAAATGCCTAGGCTAATTTGGGAATCAAATTACAGATCACAAAAAATCTCTCGCACATGTGACGCCAAATATGATGGCTTATCAGGAGTCTGATGACTTATCAGACAATGTCATCAACTCCTTTTTAAATTTCATGTTTGCTGCCTTCGGCTGACAACAAGTCTTAATGACTTATCAGGATTTTGATGGTTTATCAGAAAATGGTCGTCACTTCTCCACTTTAACTCCCATGCACTGTCATTGGCTGATGATATTCCTGACGGCTATTCACAAAGTTGACGACCTCTCAGACAAGTCGTCAGCTGTACTCTTCATGGCTGCTTACTCAAAATCTATCTCCTTTGACTCAGTTGTCATTGGTTTTTATACATCTTAGCTCACCTGCACAATCACAGAGAAAATAATCAAAAACAACAAAATTTGCTTAAGAATTTACAATTATTCCGAGTTAAAACCCTTAAATGTGCTAGCATCAAGCTCACACATCAACACCCTCAACGTAAAATAATTGCTTGTCCTCAAGCGACTAACACATTATAGTACCACAGTGTTTAACCAAGGGAATGTAAAGCATATATAACAGTCAATCTTTAATTTTAGTTTAAAACATATCACCCTCTCCAAGTTCAAGCACTTTAACCTTAATTGTGTATAGTATTAAAGATCCATAATACGACACAAAGGAATCAAGATATGACATCAACTTAGCAACAATAACCATACATATACAAAAGTTACACTACCCAGACAAGCAAAGAGCTATCAATACAACTCGTGTGCCCTTACAACAACAAAGTCCCTCTTCATTCATGTATGAAATCAAGTATGTCATTATAGGGACAACCAAGAGACGCTCACTCTCAAAAAGAAGTTCCAGTCACTGTATGCCAAATACCATAGGCTTACCCTTATTTTCAATATCGAGGTTTTCAGACAGTTGAGTTAAGATCACTATAGGTCTTTTCTTCGGCTTGTAATGTATGCTTGGGGCTGGTATGATATGTAATGATATTTAAAGTGACTAAGCCTCCTTGACACTATAAAAGTTTCAAGGGTCCTACTTATTGACCTTTTCTTTATTTCTCCCTTTATTTATCGTAATAAACTTAAGATGGGTGCGGTCTTTTTATTTTCCCATTTTCACAACTTTTTTTTCTTGCTCTTTTTCAACCACACCCAGCTTTACTCTCTTTTCTATTATTTTACCTTTCTCCATAATTATTTTTTCATCATGCACCCCTATAATAGCCACCCTTAACTTAGGCGATTTGCCTAAGTCAAAGTGCATAATGCCCAAGGAGGACCAGGGCCAAAACAGGTTCATTATGAAAAATAGGAAGGTGATAGGTATAATTAAAAGAATAGGCATTCAGGCTCAAAATTGGGATCAAGGGATGTTATTCATATATGGAAGGTCATTTAGGATAATAGTGGACTAATATAAAAAATGGCCTATGATCCTTTCCTAACTACTCTCCTACGACCAAGGCAAGACCAGCCGGACAAGTCTGGATAAACACATAATAGGAACTAGGTAGTATCTCACACACACATGACACATAGTTACATCAGAAGCTGCTACCTATCTAGTTCATGTAATTGTTATTGTTATTAATTATTATATCCCTAGTATTAATGATAAACCAAGATTCACAATCATTGCATGTCGACACATATCACATAGTTGCACTATACACATTTAGAGAAGTGTTCAAGCTTAAAAGCAATGATGACTGCCATACGAACTCTCCTAGTAAAATATAACACTGAGCAAACCACCTGAGAAAACAACCAACACAACTAATAAACAAATACCCTACCCCCAACAGAAAAGAACATGCATTGTCCCCAATGCATATCTAAAAAGAAATTGAAATCATAGGGGTTAGGACATATCTACAGTGGCTCAAATGCAAAAATCATGGGTAGCTAATCCTGCTGCTACATCATCAGCTGCCTCATCCTCATCGGGAGCCTTTCTCCATTCTGACACATCTGGCCTAGTAGTTGCTGGTGGCCCACTAGTTTAGGCACCTACAGCCCTCCCTCGTAAGGCCTCCTCCTATTTTTCATTGTCTGTTTGAGACTCTTGCATCACCTTTTTCATCTCTACTTCCTTAGCCTTTTTTCTCGCCTTCTTTTCTACTTTTCTTTCTTCATTGCTATTATGCCTTTTTCTCTTAACCTTATCTTTCTTCTCGTACTTCTTCTTTCTTTGACTTACTGGTTCTTCAGTGATGTCAAACAACAATATCTCGTCTTCAGACTCATCAAAAACTAGGTCTGCAGAGATCATGAGTTAATGTTGCTGCAGTACTACAACATCAGCTTTTACCTTGTCTAAGGATGCTTTGAAAAGTGCGAGATCTGGTGCTGACATCTTCCTTAATCGTGCATCCAGATGACTTTCCACTGCCTCAACCCTTCCGTGCAAATATTGGAAAGGTTCAAGGGCCTCTCTATTTCTCCTGTCTACAACATAAATAAATTGGTCGGCAAATAGTTTCAAATGTGCCTCGTACCTCTTTAATTGTTTTGCCACTCTCCTAAAATTTAGAGCATTAAATGTTAACTCCGATACCTAAGATGCTGCTGTGGGGATTGCTTCATTCTCATGCACTAAGTCTTCCCTCGCAGAGGATGTTGGCTGAACAGCTAAGAAAATTTACACCTATATATCTGGTGCTAAGTTAGTATCCAGAACAGATATTTGTAATTCAGCAACCGAATCTGGTGCAGCCCCTGCTTCCTTGTCTAGCACTAGCCTTGGGTGGTTTTCATTGTACCTCATGGGGTCGTGGGTCCTCTTAGCTAGGAGTTCTTGATCTACCCCTGCAATCTCTGCTACATTAATAGCCTGGCACAGCTTCCTGACAAGACAAGGGGATAGATATGCAGTGTCGAGTCTTGATACCCGAATCTTAATATCATCAGCAATAATTTACCCAAAGTTCAAGGAAAGCTTACACACAAGGCTTGTGACCAAGACTGCTCTATCATCACCAAGAATATTGTCCCCCATTTTTGGCATCAAGCGAGTGCGCACCACACCCAACCAAAATCTTGCTTTCTGAGTTAGTAAGGCTTTAAAGATCCTTTCACTAACATTTGTCGACCACTCCGGTTCCCCTTCTACTATGATCTTGGCCAACTAAGGACGCTTTTTTGGTCTATTTTTCATTATGAACTAGAATTTTAGTGAATTGGTCAGAGAAAAGAAGTTGGGGCCATGGAGAAATCTGTTTATGGTACTGTCAGAAAGATCTACGATCACTCCCCTCACTGGAACTATCTCTCGGGTAGGCATGTCTACTGATTTCTCTTCGGGCTTGAACATGTTCTCCAAGGTAGCCTGGTAGTTTACATAAAACTCCCGGACTAATGTGGGGAAAAATAAGTCACTTCTTTTTGTGGTCCAAGTTAGACCATGGTCCTTAAATACCTCTTCCATCAGGGGATATCTACTTATCCCTTTGGTAATAGTCCTCGTCTCCTCACAAATTAGCCTCTTAACTGTTCTTCTTTTTATTCTGATAAGTCCATCATAGAAAATTCTTTTTGCTCCTAGGACTTGCCATCTGGAACTTTCTCAAACACTGGGATTCTTACACTTGATCAAATCTCCCCGTATCGGGGAATCTTCACTAGTTGATTGTTGTTCAAAAGAAGGATTCTCTGAGGAGGGTTCTTCAGAGTTAGGCTGTGCAGATGATGTATGTTCAGAGGTGGAGTTTGGTTCCTCAGAAGCTGTCTACTCAGAGGGTGTATATACAGGCGATGATGTTACTTTAGTCTCACTTTGTTCATCCACCTCTTTCTCAAATTATAGAGGAGGTGTAGCTACTTTTGGACTCTTCTTCTTTCTTTGTATTTTGAGTTGAGGCTCCTCTTCTTCATAGTCAGATTCATCAAAGAGTATCCGAGGCACGCTCCCCATAGATACCTTCTTTGCTCTTTAGTTGATTTTCCTTTTGGTGGCATAGTGAACTCCTATAACAAGAGAAAACCAATACTCTGTACTCAGGGGTAAAAAACACAAGCATGCCAATCAATTTCAAATCCCCTGAAAGGGTTTATCAGTTCCTTTGAAGAAATTTGTGACGACATGGTCTGATAAGCCATCACATTTGTGATAACTTATAAGACATGCCGTCATCCCAAGACAGAAAAGGGCCAATTCTCACACACTTGTTATGACATTTTCTGACAAGCCATCATATTTGTGATAGCTTATCAGATTTGTCGTTAGCCCAAAACATGATTCCCAGCTTATTCTTAACTTATTCCTCATTCTAAATCTTCCTTCCCAACACTTTGGAAATACATTCTTGGGCTGAGATTTTATCTTTTAGTGCTCGAGGCATAATTGTAAACCCTAGTTTCAGTTTTCACATCAATTCTTTGCTAAACTTGACTCAATACCCATGGAAAATCAAGATTTAATGGACTTCAAAAAGGAGATGATCTTGGAGTATACCTATTAGTCGACTTAGAGGAGATGAAGAACTTTCCAGCACTAATGCTCGATTGAGGTAGGTGAGATAGAAAAGGGGGAAACACACTTATGTTTGAACCCAACACCAATGGGCAACAGAGGAAGATATTACCTTATTTTAATGATAATTAACTAACCAAGGCAAGAAAATACACTAAAAATGGAAAGGAAATACAATAAATAAAAATAGGCACGAGAAGGTAAGGACGCTTAGGTCAACAAAGACAGGCCGAGTTGGATTTTCTCTTTTGGGTCCAGTTTTATGTGACGGCTTATCAGAATTGTGATAGCCCATCACATAATGCCGTCATAAAGGTAGAGTGTGACCTTATTGTAGCTCATCTGACGATAATGTTTGACGGCTTATCACAGGTGTGATAGCCCATCACATATGTTATCAGTTCAAGACAGAGTGTTGCCTAGTTTCAACTTATCTGACGATAAATCCTGATGGCTTGTCACAAGTGTGATAACTAATCAGGTTTTGTCGTCAGCACTTGGTTGACAACAACAATTTCATCTCGATCCCTGCATGCCTCATCAATTCAGCACAACCACTCTCTTTAAACCAAAATTAAAACTAAATAAATAAACAACCTACATTAAACATAAAACTTTGGGTTGCCTCCCAATAGCGCCTGATTTATTATCATGGCATGAATCAGTTATCTCGATTACTCAGAATTCATCGAGATATATGGAGACTATACACTTTATCGAGTCTGTTGGACCGATGTATAGCTTCACTCACTACCTATTTACCTTAAAGATACTCCCATCCTCATTCTCGAGTTTAACTACTCCAGATGAGTAGACTTGACTTACTTTGAATGGGATGGACCACTTTGATTTTAACTTACCTGGGAACAACTTCAGTCTGGAGTTGAAGAGGAGTACCAAGTCCCCTCTCTGAAAGTCTCGCTGTCCAATCCTTCAATCATGGTACTTTTTTAACTTCTCTTTGTAGAGATCTGCTCATTCATATGCATTGAGATGGAATTCATCCATCTCATTCAATTGCCCCAGCCTTAACTCCACTTCCTCATTCCAGTTCAAATTGAGTATTTTGAGTACCCACAACGCTTTATGCTCCAATTCAACTAGCGGATGGCATGCCTTACTATAAAACAGTTGGTATGGTGACATGCCGATAGGCATCTTAAAAGCTGTTCTATATGCCCAAATCGCATCGTCTAGCCTCCAAGACCAGTCTTGCCTGCTAGCATTCACAATTTTTGCAAGGATGGCTTTTATCTCTCCTTCACTTGCCCACTAGTCTGTGGGTGGTATGGAGTTGCCACCTTGTGTTGCTTGACACCATACTTTGCTAAGGTAGCTCAAAATAATTTGTTTTAGACGTGGGACCCACCATCATTTATAGTAGTATGTGGCACCCTAAATCGAGAGAAGATATTTCTCTTGAGGAATGCAATGACTCTCTTCCCTTTATTATCAGCCAAAGCAATGGCGTCAACCCATTTTGAGATGTAGTCTACAACAACCAGAATATATTTCAACCCATATGAGCTTATAAAAGATCCCATAAAGTCGATGCCCCACACATCAAACAACTCTACTTCCATCATATTGGATATCGGCATCTCATGATGTTTGGAGATTGATCCTTGCCTCTGATATTGGTCACATCTACGCACAAACTCATATGCATTATTGAATAAAGTTGGCCAGTAGTAACCACTCTAAAATACCTTTCGAGCAGTCCGATCACCAGCATGATGACCTCTAATAGGAGAAGCATGGCATGCTTCCAATATACTCAACATCTCTACTTCTGGAACACACCTCCTTATGATATTGTCTGTACATCTCCGAAACAGATATAGTTCATCCCAGAAGTAATAGGTCACCTCATGGAGAAATTTCTTCCTTTGGTGAAAGGAAAGATTCTTCAAGATCAATTCGCTCACCACATAGTTTGCAAAATTAGCGTACCAAGGCATTTTCACCATAGCAGCAGCCAATATCTCCTCATCAGGAAATGCATCATTTTTCTCAATTTCATCTCGGGCTATTTTCTCCCTCTCAAGCCTGGATAGATGGTCTATAACTTAATTCTCACAGCCCTTCCGATCTTTGACTTCAAAATCAAATTCTTGGAGCAGCAGCACCCATCTGATCAACCTTAGTTTAGCATCTTTTTTAGCCATCAAGTATCTCAAGGTTGCATGGTCTGTATGGACCACCACCTTAGTTTCTAGCGGATATGCTCTGAATTTCTCAAAAGCATAGACTACTGCAAGGAGTTTCTGTTCAGTGACAGTGTAGTTCTTTTGAGCTCCATTCAGAGCTTTGATGGCATAATAGACTGGATGAAACAATTGTCCTTCTTTTTCCCCAACACAGCTCAAAGTCCAACACTACTTGCATCACACATGATCTCAAACAACTTTGACCAATCCGGTGCAATAATGATAGGGGCCTCAACCAGGTTCTCTTTAAGGCATTCGAATGCCTTCAAGCAATCTTCAAGCAACCAGAAGTCCTTTATAAACCTCTAATAAAAACCAGTATGACCAAGGAAACTACAAACTCCCTTCACTGAAATGGGAGGTGGTAGCTTCTCAATAACTTTAACCTTAGATCGATCAACCTCTATCCATTTTGCTAAAATTTTGTGCTCAAGAACAATGCCCTCCTTCACCATGAAGTGGCATTTCTCCCAATTAAGTACCAAGTTGAATTCCACACATCATTGCAGAGCCCAACTCAAATTCTCCAAGCACAAATCAAACGAATCTCCTACCACTGAAAAATCATCCATGAACACCTCCAGGGTGTCCTCTACCATATTTGAGAAAATAGATATCATGCACCGTTGGAAGGTAGTGGGTGCATTACATAACCCAAACGACATCTTCTTAAATGGAAAAGTGTCATACGAGCCTGTGAATGTCATCTTCTCCTGATCTTCAGGAGAAATAGAGATCTGATTATAACCAGAATAGCCTTCCAAGAAACAATACCACCCCCTTCCTACCAACCAATCAATTATTTGATCCATGAAGGGCATTGAAAAGTGATCCTTTAAGATCCATGAGTTTAGTTTGCGATAGTCTATCCAAACCCTCCACCCAGTCACAGGTCTGAGAGGAATTGACTCATTTTTTTCATTTACAATAACAGTCATGCCCTCTTTCTTAAGCACACATTAAACCAGGCTTACCTATTTACTGTCGGAAATAGGATATACCACTCCTGAGTCCAGCCACTTAATAATTTTCTTCTTAACTATGCATTGGTGGGTTAAGTCAGTGTTGATGCTCAATGGTTGGAGTACAGTCTTCCTCAAGTTGTATCTTATAAGTGCAGATGCTAGGGAGAATGCCAATAATATCTGCAATAGTCCAGCCTATTGCTCTTTTGTACCTCTGAAGCGCCGATATAAGTGCCTCTACTTTCTGCTCACTCAAATTAGCTACAATAATCATGGGTAGCGTGTTTCCTTTTCCTAGAAACACGTACCTTAGATGCCCTGGTAGTTCTTTTAATTCCAACATTAGTGGCTCTTCGATGGATGGTTTAGCCGGTGGTGTTGGTCGATTATCAAGATCAAGATCTAGCTTAATAGGAGCATAAGAGAATGAACCCATTCCTGACAAAGCACAAATAGTCTCTTCATACTTCTCAATGCCTTCACGATCAAAATTCATCAAAACTGTGGCTAAAGGCTCGACAACAAGTTTCTTCTCTATTAACACCTCCTGCTCATCCTCATAATATACATCAATAATTAAGAACACACTTATTTCTTTATTCCGCTTCATTGATTGGCACACATTAAATCATACCACTTCACCATTCATCCTAAATAAGAGCTCATTATCTCGTAAGTCAATCATCACACTTTCGGTTGCGAGAAAAGGTTAACCCAAAATTATGGGCCCCTCGAAGTCCACCTCACAATCCAGTATGATGAAATCTGCAGGAAATATGAAGCTAGCCACCTTCACCAACACATCATACAACATACAAATAGGTCATTTTATCGACCTATCCGCCATCATAAGTCACATGTTGGTTGGTGTGGGGTCTCCCAAGCCTAAATTTTTATAAACAGCTAACGGCATCAGATTGGTGCTCACTCCCAGATCACATAAAGCCTTAGCAATTTCCAGAGACCCAATCATATAAGAAATAGTGAATGCTCTTGGATCTACTTTTTTCTGTACCAAGGACCTTGTAGAAATAGAACTACAATGAGGGAGATTATCCACTGGTTTATAGTTCAGCGCTCTTTTCTTTGTCATAAGATCCTGCATAAATTTAGCATATCCTAGCATTTGTTCAAGTACCTCTACCAAAGGCACATTCACTGTCAGCTGCTTTAATATTTCCTTGAATTTATTAAACCTTGTATCATCGACCTTCTTTTTCAATCTCTGAGGAAAGGGAGGTGGTGGTTTTGGGTGAGTATTAACCACTTCTTCCTTTTCCTTCTCTTTTTCTTTTTATAACTTATCAACCTGTTAATGATAAGAAGGGATAGCAATGCCATCCAGTTTCTCAGATTCCACTGGATTACCTTCTTCAAGCTTAACATCTTCTCTGGTCACCTCATCATTCACTTCTTTGTCCAAAGAAGGGCCTGATAATACTTTACCACTCCATGTAGTAATAGCCATGCATGAACCATCATTTCAAGGGTTCTAAATTATATCACTTGGCAGCATTCCACTTTTTCTCTGATTCAATGCTGCAAAAAGTTGGCTCATTTCCTGTTCCAATTATTTGATTGAAGTGGAGTGTGAGTTTACCAACTGACTCATAGAGGACAAATGGGTTTTTGTGGTAGTCACCCCAGAGTTGGTAGACTCAACTCTCTTTATCAATTTCTCCATCATGTCCTCCATAGATATCTTGCCAGAGCTAGTTGCAGCATTATCTCTGCTTTCGAGAGGTACATATAGCCCACTCCTATCATTCTTGTTTTTCTAGTTTCCTTGATCCTAATCCTTGTGTCCAGCCTTGTCATAATAAGTCCGACCTTGATTTCCTTGGTTGTTGCCTCAAAAATCCCCCTGGTTATTCAAATAGTTGGCTTCTTCTTCCAAATCAGAGTCATCTCTACCTTGTGATGCAACAACTTTCAATTTTTTAGTCTTTACAGATAATACATGCTTGGTCAATAAATCCATCTGTGTCTTCAAGTGTGCCATATCTTAATCGCATTCTTCCTCTTTCTTACATTTTTCTACAGTCATGCCAATAGACATAGTAGAATTCATTCTTCCTCTTTCCTAATGTTGAGAACTTTTCTAGGAAATCCTCTTTCAACTGCCTCCAGTTGGTTCTAGAATCAGGCGTCAGCTTATTTAGCCATAATCTTGCCTCCCCAGACAGAGACAAAGGAAATAAGCACAGGTAGATGGCATTCTGTCCCACTCTCGGGTTATCAAACGACTTGCAAATGGTAACAAAATTCACCAAATACATATTAGAATTATCTCCTAGCAGACCACCGAACTGCCCCTTTAGATAAAGGAGTTGAATCATTGTACTGGTAATGTTGAACTTTGCTCCTGGTGCTAAAGGTGGAGAAATAATAGCTCCACAGCTCCATCCATTCCATAATCAATGTTATTCCGATCATACTACATAGGTTGGCAAACCAATCTCGCTCGGAACAGACAATTTCTATTCATATTTTGATTTACCGGTGCAACTACATTCTCTATGTGCCTTGGGTTGGCAGGATTCAGCAATTATTGATCTCCTAAATCATCATCATTATGATTTGGATGATGCGCCTGAGGCCCGTCGTTCTGTTGATTAAGCTAGGCTCTAGCCAAAACGGCTAGTCTTTCGGTTTCCTATGGGTCTGCCATTCTGCCGATCAGTTGAGGTTCCAGATTGAAGGGTAATAATGGTTCTCCTGAACTTCTAGTTCTTAACATAAACAACCCTGAACCTAAAACAAACAAAAATAACAAGCAAACATAAAGTTAGGAAACTTGACTAACAGTCAATTAGCACACATAAACTTAATTGAAAACCGTATTCCCCAGCAACGGTGCCAAAATTTGATACGCCCAAATTACACCTCTCTTATGAGAGAGTAAGCGGTCGTTGTCAAATATATAACCCAACCTAGTTGGGTTCGAATTCCATAGGGAATATGGTGTTAATTTAAGTTACTTGTGAGTCAATCAACTGATAGTTAGTAGTTTTCGGTAAATGGAGGTTTTATGAGATTAGTTAGAATGTTATTTCTCACTTTAATTTCACCACTTGCAACTAGTGTTTCAGTGTTTTAGATCAATGTTATGGGAAAACCAAAATTGTGTTCATTATGGGTGTTGATACTTGACATGCACAAATTGTGATTCAAGACTCTTGTGACAGACAAGAACGATAGATTATCAATATCAAAGTGTTTTCTTTCTCTTGACCTATTTAATCTTTCATCTACCTAATTATTCTGAACTGAGGAAATCCGTCTAATTAATCAGATTCTATCTCAGGTTAATTAACCTTGTTCAGCGTGACTATTAAATGAAAGTTTAACCCTTTCAAGTCCCTGTTGATAATTCACTTCCTACTAGATCGACTTCTTCTTTCAAGCAAGCCAATACTTTGATATGGTATATTATTTGCAACCAACAGGCCACATGCATAACAAAAGAATTACCAAGAAGTTCCTACTACCTTAAGAATCTTGATCGACTAGTGAACGTACAAGACTAAACCCATAGATCCCATAACTTTGGGATAAGGAAATTAGCTACTCATGATGTAAAAAGCAACAACACATACTGAATTCATGATTCAATAAATGATAACTTACAGAATAATGAAGGTATATAATTGTTTCTCCTCTGAGATCACAGTAGAATTTCCCAAAACTTAATTTGCAAAAATACAGAGAAAAACTAGTTAATGCTTTTCCCTCTTGTGATTTTCCTCTTTAATAAAAACCTAGAACTTGTCCTTAAATACCTAGGCTAATTTGGGAATCAAATTACAGATCACAGAAAATCTCTCGCACATATGACACCAAATGTGACGGCTTATCAGGATTCTGACGACTTATTAGACAATTTCATCAACTCTCCTTCAAATTCTATTTTGCTGCCTTCGGCTGACGACAAGTCTTGACGGCTTATCAGAAAATGTTGTCACTTCTCCACTCTAACTCCCATGCACTGTCTTTGTCAGACGATATTCCTGACGTCTATTCACAAGGTTGACGACCTCTCAAACTAGTCGTCAACTGTACTCTTCATGGATGCTTACTCAAAATCTATCACTTTTGACTCAGTTGTCATTGGTTTTCATACATCTAAGCTCACCTGCACTATCACAGAGAAAACAATCAACAATAACAAAAGTTGCTTAAGAATTTACAATTATTTCGAGTTAAAAGCCTTAAATATGCTAGCATCAAACTTGCACATCATCAATCGATATACAATCCACATATCTCATATCTCCTTTCTGGCATATCCTTCGAAAAGGGTTTTATAAGGTGTTATCATATCTTTTAAAAAGGTGTTGCCATTATTTTTCAGATGTTTCCACGGTGGTACCAATGTTTCATGAATAAGTATGATATGAAGATGTAATGCTCACAACCAATCACAATGACTATTTCCACAACTAACCACAGGATATATTTCCACAACCAACCACAATGATACATTTCCACAACCACATGAGCCAATATTCACTCATTATTTTTGTTTCATCCATGAATTTCCACATGTCACATATGCCAATAAGGTATGAATACAATCACAATACACCAATGGTACTACATTAAGCTTTTTAACAACACAATACAATTATTCACATGTATTCAAGGCTATTAATATCACATAGGACCCCACACGGTCACACATATCACATAATAACTCAATTTCGATAATTACATCACATATAGGCCCCCATACGGGCACAACACATAAATTTTCATTTTCATGATTAGTTTCCACACTTAACCTGTATTTTGTATCATCATTTATTACCCAGCCCAGTTTGAAAGAGTTAAGTCATAACCTACCTAGAAAGCCAAAATTGGTGCGCCATACTTGAACCCGCGAACTTACTTTTCACAAATAACCCCGAACTCTACTAAAAACATCAAATATGAAATCTACGCATCAAAACAAAATCAACGACAACCATATTGACTATTTTTGATTTGGGGTCAAAACGGACCCTCAAAATGGGTTTCCAAAAAAGGACAAAATTGAAACTTTACTTCAAAAACATGTTTTCCATATTTTTAGGAACCTACAGCTAAAGATCCAAGTTAAATCGAGTCAAAAACGGGGTTCAAATCAAAGAAAAACCATTTTTGAACTTTATCAGGTAAAATCTTTGAAATCCGGGTTAAATCACGAATCAGAGTTGTTTTGAAAGTTAAATTGATGAAAAACTAGTAATTACGAGATAGAAATATTATTCAAGTGAAAAGAGTGAAATTTTGGTTTAAAATCATGCCCTAAGATTTTTGGGATTTTGAGGATTTTATCAAGAAATTATTAAGAAAAGGAGTGAATTCTTATCTTAAATCCGTAGTAAAACCAAGAAATAGATGTTAATCTATCATCTCAAGCCCCCACAAGCTTCACTTTTAAGCTCCCAAACTATTTCGGGTTTAACTCTCAAGAGGCAAGATGAAAAATAAGCAAAATAACCCAAAAACTATTTATAAGTGCAGAAAATCTGCACTAAAATGAACCAAAAAGTTGCAGTATTTTTTTTGTTAAAGTCCACTCCGGACTTCGATAGGGTGCCTGAAATTCGTTCAGAGTCCGATACATGCAAACGAACTATGCAACCATACTAAATTCGACATTTCGGATGCAACGATATCAGATTTTCAAAAAAATATCATTTTCACAAAGTTGACCCTGAAACTCGAAATTATAATTTTCCAAATCGAGGGTTGAAAAGAGATTTAAAAGCCGTAAAATCATACCAAACATACTAACACCCTAAAATCAACATTCTTGATCTGCTGATGAAGTCGGATTTTCCATCCGAGATCGTTTCGATCAAATGTGGGTCCCACACCCATATTTTCAATTTTCCAACTTTCCAACTAATAGGTTGAAATGAGCTCAGGTGTACCGAGATCCGATCAAAGGTCTACCAAGCCTAAAATCGATAATATGGAGCTATTGCCACAGTCCGTTTGTTCATCTATCACATGGATCAAAAGATATTTACATAAGTCCAAAATAAGGCTCTCGAAGTCATCAAAAACCACAATATTGCATAAATGATACCAAAATGCATCAAAAATCATGTCAATCACTCCCACACCCCAGAAATATCATAATGCAACTACGGGGAGGGGTAAAATAGTCAAATCACACAAAATAATAAATTTCACTTATTTTATCAAATTTTTAGGTCGTTACATCATCCACTACTAAAAATCCAGTTCGTCTTCGAACTAAGGCAAAGAAATACTAGAATCAATGAAGAGCTGAGGATAAGAACTACACATATCAGACTCGACCTACCATGTAGCTTCATCTACGGGTCGATGTCGCCACTGGACCTTAACCACAGGGATCACTCTAGAGCACAACTACCTAACATCCCAAGCAAAAATGGAAACTGGCTCCTCAGCAAAGGACAACCGCTCATCTAACTGAACTGACTCCCCACGAATGACATGAGACTCATCAGGAATATAGCAACGAAGCATAGAAATATGAAAAATGGATGAATAACTAATAGATTAGGGGGCAAAGACAACTCATAAGCCACATCACCAACAGTCCAAAGAATCTCAAATGGACATATATACCTGGGGCTAAGCTTGCCCCTCTTCCCAAGTTTCACCACACCCTTTATGGGTGAAACTCAAGGAAAAATACTATCACCAACACCAAATTTCAAGGCATGAAGTCTACAATCAGCATAACACTTCTGCATACTCTGAGTTGCTTTAAGTCTATCCTGAATGACCTGGACTCTATCCAAAGACTCACGAAGCAAGTCCGTACCTCAAGGTATCACCTCTGAAATATCAAAACAACCCACTGGGGAGTGATAACTCCTACCATATGATGCCTCAAAAAGAGCTATATCATTACTGAAATGGTAGCTATTATTATATACAAACTCTGCTAAATCCAAATGTTACTCCCACTAGCTACCCAAATCCATCAAGCATGCGTGGAGCATATCCTCCAAAACCTAGATAGTCGGCTCTGACTGGCATCAATCTAGGTGTAAAATATTGTGCTAAGATCAACCCAAGTACCCAAATCATCCTAAAGAGTCTTCCAAAAGTGAGATGTGAACACGGGACCTCGATCTGAAATAATGGACACCAACAAACCATGCAGACGCATAATCTCCTGAATGTAGATACAGGCCAACCTCTTAGCACTGAATGAGACCTGAACCAGAATAAAATAAGCTGACTTTGTCAATCTATCCATGATGACCTGAACACTGTTAGAACCATGAGATGTACGAGGCAAACCAGTCACAAAGTCCATGATGATGCGTTCCCACTTTTACTCAGGAATGGGTAACCTCTGAAGCAAACCACTAGGTCTCATATGCTCGGCCTTCACCTGCTGACAACATAGGGCAACGAGCCACAAAATTCGCTATATATCACCTTATACCACCCTACTAGTAGTGCTGTCTCAAATCACGATACATCTTAGTCACACCTGGATTGATGGAATATCTGGAACAATGGACCTCCTCCAAAACCAACCTAATCCGATCACCACTCTCAACGCACAAACTCAGCTCTCAATCCTCAAAACTCCATCTGAATTAAGTAAGGCTTCCTTAGCCTCCGCACTCAATATCTTATTGTGAATCAACCTCAATCCAACATCATCAAAGTGATGAGCTCGAATCTACTCCATCAAAGAATATCTAGCCTTCATAAATGCCAAAACATGCCATAATGTCGAAATATCAAGTCTAACCATTTTGTTGGCTAAAAACTGAATCTCTAAGGCCAAAAACCTCTCTTGGGTCAAAAGATGTGCCAAGCTACCCATGCTAGTCGACTTCCAGTTCAAGGCATTCGTAATCACATTAGCCTTGCCCAAATGGTAGAGAATAGTCAAGTTATAATTCTTAAGCAACTCAAGACAATGAATCTGCCTCATATGAAGATCTCGCTGGTAAAGAAGTACTGAAGGCTACGATGATCTGAGAAAATCTCACAACGGACTCCATACAAGTAGTGCCTCCAAAACTTCAAGGCAAACATAACTGCGCACTACTCCAAATCATGGGTAGGATAATTCCTCTCATAAGGCTTCAACTGATGAGACACATACGCAATTACCTTTCCCTCTTGCATCAACACAACACCTAACCCAACACCTGAAGCATCACAAAAGATAGTAAAGCCCACGGCCTCTTTAGGCAAAGCTAACATAGGAGCTGGAGTCAACAAATCCTTGAGCTTTTGAAAGCTCGCCTCACAAGCATCGGACCACTGAAAAGAAATCTTCTTCTAGGTCAACTTGGTCAATAGAGCTACAATGGATGAAAAACCCTAAAAAAAACATCGATAATACCCGACCAAGCTAATAAAACTTTGAATCTTGATGGGCGAAGTAGGTCTAGCCCAATCACGAACCGCTACAATCTTGGCTGGATCAACCATAATACCTTTCTTAGTCACCACATGACCCAAGAAAGAAATAGAATCATACCAAAACTCGCACTTAGAGAATTAGCATACAAATCCTCATCCCTCAATCCCTGAAGCACAATTCGCAAATGCTCCTCATGCTCAACCTCACTCTTGGAATACACCAAGAAATCATCTGTAAACACAATAACAAAGGAGTCATGACATGGTCAAAATACCCGATTCATCAACTCTATGAACAAGGCAGGGGAATTGGTCAACCCAAAAGACATGACCAAGAACACATAATGACCATATTGGGTCCAAAAAATAGTTTTGGAATATCCAAAACTCTAATCCTTAACTGGTGATAACCAGACCTCAAATCAATCTTCAAAAACATCGAAGCACCTTGGAGCTGATCAAATAAATCATCAATGTGAGGAAAAGGATACGTATTCTTATCAGTCACCTTATTCAACTATTGATAATCAATACACATCCACATAGACCCATCACTTTTCTTCACAAACAAGACAAGTGCACCCCAAGGTGAAATACTAGGTTGGATAAATCCCTTATCCAAAACTCCTACAATTGATCATTCAATTCCTTCAACTCTGCTGGGGCCATTCTATAAGGAGGGATAGAAATGGCATGGTGCCCAGCTCAACATTAATGGCAAAATCAATATCTCAATCTGGAGGCATACTAGGCAAGTCCGTAGGGAACACATCCATAAACTCATAAACAATACGAGCATAATCTAAAGAAGGAAGCAAAACAACACTGGTGTCACGAATATGGGCCAAGTAAGATAAACATCCCCTCTTAACCAATTTTCGAGCCTGAACATAAGATATAACCCTCTTAGGACCGAATAAAGTATGGCCTTCCAAGCTATCGTTGGCATACCCGACCAAGCTAAAGTCAATGTCTTGGAAAAATAATCTAAGACAACATAATAAGGAGCCAACTAATTCATGCTTAAAATAACATCAAAATCGACCATGTATAATACAAGCAAGTCTACCAAAGTCTCACGCCTGACAAAAATCACAATACAAGATCGATACACCCGATCCACTACTAAAGAATTACCTACCGGGGTAGATACACAAATAGGCATGGCAAGAGGCCTACTAACAGAATCAAAACCCGAAGAAAAATACACAGACACAAGGAGAGAGTCATTTTGGGATCAAATAATATAGATGCAGGTCTGAAACAAATGATGAAGATACCAATAATCACAACATTAGAAGCCTCTGCCTCAGGTCTGGTTGGTATAGCATAAGACTATCCAGCACTACCAACTGGCTGAGTAGCCCCACGACTACCACCACGGGCTCCATCATCTCTACCTCTTGCAGCTTTAGTAAAACCCCTACCTCTCACAACTAAAATAAGAGTAGCTCTAAACACATGGTGAGAACAGTCCTTGGCTATATGGCCAATCCCATCACACACATAGCAACCTCTACGACTAGTCTCAATAAGAGAAAGTACAATTGAGCCAGAATAGCCACCCTAAACTACTGAACGAGAAGATCCACCAGCTGAACTCTATTAAATTACCTACACTGGCTGACCATGGTGTCCATGAGAACCTCTAAAATCTTTACCTTGATAGGTCTGACTCCTAAACTCACCAAAATAATGCACCCTCTTGGCGTCTCCCTGAGATACACTAATAATACCCTCTACCCTCTTAACATGATCCACAATACTCTAAATATGAGCTCCAAGTATAATCATCTGAGATGTATCCAACTAAAAAGAAATATCCAAACCCTTCACGAACTTTCAAATCTTCTCAAACTCGATGGAAATGCCATCATAGAAATATCTGGATAGGGCATGGAAACATGCCTTATACTAAAAATAACTGTCATGAAGCCCTGCTCCAAACGATCAAACTCATCTCGCATATGATCTCTCAAACTGAAAGGCACAAATCTCTCCAGAAAGGCATCAACAAATTGGTCCAAAGGTAACTCAGGAGCATCAATAAGCCTATAACTGATAAATGATATCCACTAATTTCTCACAATATCTCTCAACTGATATGAGGTACAAACAACTCCATTTTCATAGAAAGAGTGAAACACAACTCGAAACACAAGGTATGAAAGAATTTCGCACGATAAAGAATAAAATGAGGAAATTTTCCTAAAAATATCTTATAGCCTCTCAAAGATAGATACGGACGTCTACATACCAATCCGTGAAACTCTATTAGACATCCCGTTCTTACACCATTGAGACCAATAAAACCTAGCTTCTTTGATACCAATATGTCATGACCCAAAAATGAGGGTCATGATGGCACTTGTCGCGATATACCTTGACAAGTAAGCCTATCACCCAAACTAATACGAAAAGAAAAAAAGATAAAAATATCCAAGGTAAGGCTTCTAGAACGAAGCTGAACCATATAAATAATCATAACAATACGGAAAGAACTTATCCAAAATACCAATCATGCTCAAAACCAGGTGTCAATAGTGTAAGAACTACTAATACAATCCAAGAGTCAAATACATTGAAAAAATAACCACAAAAGGAATAATATCTTTCTACGAATACTAATAAATACATAACTACTTTAGAAAGATAGAGGTGAACTTCGAACGCATGAATATCCAACCGCTACCTTAGAAGCTCCAACAATTGCCTTAGTCAAGAAATCTGAGGTGAACTCGAACTAGGACCTGAACCGAAAAGGCGCAGTAGGCATGAGTATGGTCCACTTGTACTTAGGTATCATAGGCCGACCAAGCAAAGTAGTAAATAAAGCATACAAAAATACACTAAGGGCACGTCACATGCAATCAAAAAATATCCCACAACGGTAGCCCACATCTCTTTCACTAATAGTTCTAATATATATCACATATATTGCAATGACACACCAAGATATAGAACACAAGTATACATTATGTCACATATAAATAGAATAATAAAGAACATGTAGCTTTATGATCATCAAATACAATTAAAGGAAGATAAGACAAATACATAGATGACAAGTCAATAAGAAAATACAACACAACATAAACACAATAAATTAAGTGCAATGTATGTGATGATGATGATGATGATGCACGAGGTCGTCGTACAACTTTCGAGATCATCGCATAATCCCCATATACACCTACGGAGCTAAAGTTTCCCGGCGTAGGACCCATGGGGGGTTCGTCAACCCATATACAATCCATATATCTCATATCTCCTTTTCAGCACATCCCTCGAAAAGAGTTTTATAAGGTGTTACCATATCTATTAAAAAGGTGTTGCTAGTGTTTCTCAGATGTTACCACGGTGGTACCAATGTTTCATGAATGAGTATGATATGTAGATGTAATGCTCACGATAAATCACAATGACTATTTTCACAACCAACCACATGATATATTTCCACACCCAACCACAATGATACATTTCCACAACCACATGAGCCAATATTCACTTATTATTTTTGTTTCATCCATGAATTTCCACATGTCCCATATGTCAATAAAGTATGAATATAATCACAATACATAAATGGTACAACATTAAGAATTTTAATAATAAAATACAATCATTCACATGTATTCAAGGCTATCAATATCACATAGGATCCCACATGATCACACATATCACATAATAACTCAACTTCGACAATTACATCACATATAGGCCCCCACACGGGTACAACACATAAATTTCCATTTTTATGATTAGTTTTCACCCTTAACCTGCATTTTGTATCATCATTTACTACCCAACTCAGTCTGAAAGAGTTAAGTCATAACCTATCTCAAAAGCCGAAACCGGTCTGCTACACTTGAAACCGTGACCTTACTTTTCACGAATAATTCCAAACTCTACTAAAAATATCAAATATGAAATTTACGTGTCAAAATAAAACCAACGACACCCATATTGACTACTTTTGATTCTGGGACAAAACAGACACCCAAAATGGGTTCTCAAAAAAGAAGGACAAAATCAAAACTTTACTTCATAAACATGTTCCCCATACTTTTAGGAACCTAAATCTGAAAACCCACATTAAATTTAGTCAAAAATGGGGTTCAAATCGAAGAAAAACTATTTTTGAGCTTTACCGGGTAAAATCTTTGAAATCCGAGTTAAAATCAAGAATCGGAGTTGTTTTGAAGGTTAAATTGATGAAAAGCTAGTAATTATGAGATAAAAATATTATTCATGTGAAAAGAGTGAAACTTTAATTCAAAATCATGTCCTAAGATTTTTGAGGTTTTGCGGAAATTATCAAGAAATTATTAAAAAAAGGGGTGAATTCTTACCTTAAATCCATAATAAAACCAAGAAATAGATGTTAATCTATCTTCCCAAGCTCCCATAAGCTTCACTTTTAAGCTCCCAAACTATTTAGGGTTTAACTCTCAAGAGGCAAGATGAAAAATGAGCAAAATGAGCCAAAAACTATTTATAAGAGCAGAAAATCTACACTAAAATGAACCAAAAAGTTGCAATTTTTTTTTGTTAAAGTCCACTCCGGACTTTGACAGGGTGCCCGAACTTTATTTGGAGTCCGATACATTCAAAAGAACTATGCAACCACACTAAATTCAATGTTCCAGACGTGATGGCGATATCATATTTTCAAAAAAATATCATTTTTACAAAGTTGACCCCCGAAATCCGAAATTATAATTTTTCAAATCGAGGATCAAAATGAGATTTAAAAGCTGTAAAATCATAGCAAATATGTTAACACCCTAAAATTGACATTCTAGATCTGCTGGCAAATTCGGATTTTCCATCTAAGGTCATTTCGATCAAATGTGGGTGCCACACTCATATTTCTAATTTTTTAATTTTCCAACCAATAGGTCGAAATGAGCTCGAGTGCACCGGGACCCAAACCAAAGGTCTACCTGTACTAAAATCTATATTCTGGAGCTGCTAGTGCAGTCCATTTGGCCATCCATCACACAGATCAAAATATATCCATATAAGTCCAAAATAAGGATCTCGAAACCATCAAAAACCACAATATTGCATAAATGATATCAAAATGTGTCGAAAATTATGTCAATCACTCCCACACTCCAAAAATATCATAATGAAACTACGAGAGAGGTAAAATAATCAAATCACATAAAATCACAAATTTAACATATTTTATCAAATTTTTAGGTCATTACATAATAGAATGGGTCTTAGGGTGGAATTTGTTGAAGGTGTCAGACGATTTGTTGAACATGCTAAGACACTTGATGCTTGGTCACATTTTTGGGCTATTCATTGTCCTTGTGTTAGATGTGATAGTGCAAATCTTTTAAAAGAAGAAGTTGTGAATGAACATCTTTATAGAAAGGGGTTTCATGAGGACTTTTTAAGATTTTGTACTATTCATGGTGATGTTGAGCAAAATAACTTTGTTATTGGTGAAAGTAGTATGTTTACAGGGCATAATGAATATCAAGATACTAGAATGACAAAAATGATTCACGATGCTTTAGGAATACAACACGGTGGCGACTTTAGGAAAAATGTCGAAGATGTTCCTAATTGAGAAGCGGGTCATTTTTATGAACAACTGTATGCTGCTAGTCATCCTTTGTTTGACGGGTGTTTCCATTCTCATTTTTCTGTTGCTGTTAGATTATTAAGTATTAAATCTGATTGAAATATTGCTGAAGGAGGAATGGACTCTATGATAGGACTTATTAAAGATTTAGTTGACCCCGCCTTAGAGGTTTCTAATTCTTTCTATAAGGCAAAAAGATTGATGTCAAAGTTAGGTCTCTCCTAGATTAGAATTAATTGTTGTGAAAATGGCTGCATGTTATACTTTAAGGAAGATGCTAACCTAAAGTTTTGTAAGTTTTGTTAGCACCCTCGATATAAGCGTGGTTGTAGTAGAAATAAAATTGCTATTAAGGCGATGCATTATTTACCTCTAATACCAAGGTTGAAGAGGTTGTATGCTTCAAACAGCTCAGCTTCTCATATGAGATGGCATAGTAAAAATAGAAGGCTTACTGGTGTTATGTGTCATCCATCTGATGGAGAGGCTTGGAAGCATTTTGATGCAACTTATACGTATTTTACAGTTGAGCCACATAATTTTCATTTGGGATTATGTGCGGATGGCTTCTCTCATTTTTCAGTTGGTGCTGCGCCATATTTATGTTGGCCTGGATTTAGAACCTCGTATAATGTTCCTCATAAAATATTGGAGACTAGTCCATATATATTTTTGAATTGTGTTGTTCCTAGCCCGCATAATCCAAAAAGAGGAATAGATGTCTACTTGCAACCTTTGATTGATGAACTTCAAATTTAATGGTATAAGGGGGTTGAAACTTAGGACATTTTCCTTAAACAGAATTTCAATTTGCATGCATATCTAATGTGGACTGTTAATGATTTTTCTGCGTATGGAATATTATATGGGTGGATGATAGCTTGAAAGTTGGCTTGTCAATACTGCATGAAAAAAACAAAATCCTTAACATTGAGACATGGCAGGAAAAATTTATGATTTGATTGTCATCGTGTTTCTTGCCACCTGATCATGAGTTTAGGAGACTCAGGAATGCATTCAGAAAGAATAGAACTGAACATGATGGTCCACCTCTAAGGTTATCTGGTCATGACATTTAGGAGATAGTTCAGGATTTGCCTAAAGTTAATAAGAAACCATTGTATAGGCTTGATAGATATGGCGTTTCACATAACAGGACTAAGCAAAGTATATTTTAGGAGTTAGAATATTGGATAGATAATTTACTTAGAAATAATGTTGATGTCATTCGTACAGAGAAGAACTATTTTGAATACTTATTCAACACAGTTATGGATGTCACCAGCAAGACAAAGGATAATCCTAAGGCCAGACTTGATTTACCAGAATATTGCAAACGTAGAGAATTACATTTACAGGAGAGGCCCAATGGCAATATTATTAAGACCAAGGCTAGTTATACATTCAAGTTGGACCAAAAGCGAAAAATGTGTGAGTGGGTCCAAAGTTTAAAGATTCCTAATGGATATGCCTCAAATTTGGAAAAGAGGGTTGATATAGCACAAGGAATCTTACATGGAATGAAAAGCCATGATAGTCATATTTTCATGGAACAATTACTTTCAATTGCTTTTATTGGTTTACCTGAAAACATATGGAAACCAATATCAGAGATTAGTTTGTTCTTCAAAGACTTATGTGCCACCACATTTAAAGAAGAAAATCTAGCACGAATGAAAAGTAATATTTTTGTTATCACCAACAAGTTAGAGAAGATTTTTCTGCCAGGGTTCTTCGATATGATAAAACATCTTCCCATTCACCTTGTCCACGAAGCTCGACTAGGCGGTCCAGTTCAAACTAGGTGGATGTATCCATTCGAACAGTAAGTAATTGCAACATATAAGTAATTGCAACATATTTAAATTCATACATAACTTTTTTAATATAGTAAATATCTAATCTTAAGATTGTGCACGACAATTGAAAAATTAAAAAGGGGTCCCAAAAATAAACATACGGTGGAAGGCTCTATAGTTGAGGCATATCTTGCAAGAGAAATGTCTTAATTTTGTTCATACTACTTTGTTGATGAAGTTGCTTGTTCAAGAAACAGACTGAATCATCATCAAGACGATGAGAATGAGCCTCATTTGCAACTGATATCAATTTTCAATCAATCTGGTAGTAAGACTAAAAAAAACATATTTTGCTGGCTCAGTACCATGGAGCACAAATCAACAACTTTGTATGTCTTGCTGAATTGTCCAAAAGTTGAGCCCTCTCTGAAGTAAGGAGATTAAATATTAATATACCTTATTTATTTACTCGTTCCTTTAATGAAACTAATTGTGTTTCGCATGTTGGATCTTCAGCTCATTTAAGACTCAATTCCACAAAAATCAAGTGTATGCATCCTTCGCAATATGGTTTACATATGAGGTTTGTAAGTGTACTAATATTTCTATAAATTTTAAACATTTACACATTATTCAACTAACATATATATATATGTGTGTGTGTGTGTGTAAAATATTTTTAGGTACACCAGTCACCAAATACGGCCGCATACGTTCAATTTTTGAAAGATATTTATTTGGGACTAGTTGAAGCTCATACAATGTCCCATTAAATAGTAAATAAGTTTAAATTTTTCACCGAAGAATACTCCAGAATAAGAAAAACAAACAATAATGGTGTTTGAGTTAAGGATGATGATGATGTTGATTACTTTGGCATCATACAAGAGATCTTAGAACTTGAGTATGCTGGTTTCCCAATAAAAAAATTATCCTCTTTCGATGTAAATGGTTTGATCCAAGAACAAGAGGGACAAGAGTACATAAGGAGAATAACATTATTGAAGTAAAGAACAATAGGTTGTATCCTATTTATGATCCCTTTGTTCTCGCATAAAATGTTAAATAAGTATATTATGCTCCTTATATGTTGCACAGTGGTAAGTCTGATTGGTGGAATGTAATTAAAATAAAGCCTATAGGATGGGTGGAAGTTGAGAATGTGTTGGAGACTGCGTATCAAAATAAAATACAAATTGATCACCAGCTAGTGGAAATTGATTTAGTGGATGTTTGAATCACCCAGAAAATATATTTGAAGAAGTTAATATTTTGCAGAAGAAGAAGCTGAGTGGGTAGGAGATGAGGAAACTTCTGAAGAGGGTGAATGGTTTAGTGGAGAATCTTCAGGAGAGAAGGATTAGTTTGTGTAGGTTGTATTTATTATGTATTGATGTCTTTATGCTTTGTACTATTTGCCTTTATGTTTCTTGTTTAAGATTGATATGTAATATAATGTGTAAGATTGTTGCTTTCACTTTATCATTATTTAGGTAGTAATATAAATATTCTTGTCTATCTCGTGTTGTTGGAGCGATTTGAAATGTGAATTAGTAATCTGAAATTAGTTACTTGGAATATTTTCCTGTATATTCATTTTGTAAAGACTAACTACTTGTAAACTTTACATAATTTAGATGGCAGGTAGAGGTGACAAAGGTAAGCAAAAAGTTGATCCTACAAAAACAAAAAAGAAAAAAGAACCTCTGCCTTACATACGACCGATAGGTATTCATATATCTGAGGGTCAGTTTACTGACGCGCCAGAACAACCCTTATATTCTAGGTTGTCGCAGTATTCAGTTCCTGATCCTACACATGTGGGTCCACTTCATGGGTCTAGAGTGACTCATTCTATTCCCATCCCTGTGCCACCGCCATCACGGTACTATCAGACGACCGCTGGCATATCCAGGCATGTACAATCATCTACAGTACCCTCTACTAGCAGTCACCCACGTTCTCACAGTGATTCTGTTAGATCTATTAGGTTGATGGATCTTCATAATGGAGGCACTCCATCTAGTATTCCAGATCCACCCATGCCAGTGCATCCACCAGCACTTATTCCGCAGCACGGAGACAGAGATGATTATCGAAGGCAGTATATTATTCCATTTAGAATAGGGTAATATTTCTAAATATAACAATATTATTCATTTTTCATTTACTATATTATTATGCTCTATGAAATTACTATTTGATCTTGTGTTGTAGGTTTAAGCCCGATGATGGAGGTGGAAAAATTATGACTAAATGCATTAGTCGGAAGTTCAACAGCTATTGGACCAGTTGGGAAAAGGTTCCAGAATATGACAGAGAAAAAATATTTAAAGAATTTCATGTAAGGATTTAACTTATCGACTACTTAGCACATTGTTAGAACAAAAATTTGAATATTATATTTTTGTTTTTGTTGTAGAAATATTTCTAGTGGGATGACGCACATGAAAGTGCTATATAGAGGGATTTTTATAGAAGAGCTAGAGCCAAAATGAACGGTCTGTTGGATTACGCCAGAACGAACAGAGTACACCCAGGGTTTATACTCAAACCCATGTGGCAAGATTATCTTCACTATTGGAATAGCGAAAAATACTAATTGTTGAGTAAGAAAGGAAAGAAAGTCAAGGCATCATCTAAGGGTGGTCTCTACATACTGCAGGTGTCGTTAGTCGGATTACTGTGGAGCAAAAAATGATATGTAAATTTTACAGTTTTAATTATTTTTTTTCTATTTAAATTTTTAATTATTTGAATATTAATAATTTTATCATATACAGAAAAAAAATTGGGTAGGAAGGTAAGACACAATGAGGTATTCGAGGAGACATATGTGAAGAAGAAAAAGAACCCAACCAATGAAGATATCTGGGTTGAACCTCGTGCAAAAGATGCCTATGTAAGAATCAAATTTTGTATTTATGAATCTTTTTCTCGAAGTTGATATTATTCAAGTACAAGTAGTTTAATATTTTTTTACTATGAATTTGAACTTTACTTTGAATATAGGACAAATATATGCAGCTCGTTAATGAGTATCGTAGTACTCAGCCTCCTGAAAGTTAGGGTGACACAATACCTGAAGATGTAGAGGAGGAGATATGGCAAGAAACTGTGGGTCCTCCAGTTAGAAACCAATACTACGAATACCACAGAAAGTATTTTGGCGAGAATGTTAGGTTTTCATTCGGCCCTACATACTATCCCTCATCAGTTGATAGAGAAATCATTGAATCACTAAGAAATATGGTTTCTAAACTCACTGAAGAGCTTGCTGCATAGAGAGAGAGGGCGAAGGAGAAGGAGGAGAAAATAACATCATAAATCAGGATGCTGCAGCAGCAGTTCAGCTCTTTTATTCGATCTACATGGATTCTTCCTCCATGTCCTGGTGATGTGGTTCGGGCTGCAAACGCTCTAGGCCCACTGGCTGATGTCAGCACAGATGAGGAATCAAATCCTTTGTGTTCGGCTGAGGATGCGGATGACGAAGGCGATGATGACGAGTGGTCGTTTTATTTACTTTTGTATGTGTTGTAGTTTGGATTTGGAGATGAGTTGTAGTTTTTATACTTTTGTATGTTTTGTATGTTTTTGGACTTGTATTGTATGTTGGTTGTTTGAATGGAAAGTAGCATATTTATTGTATGCTCATTTGTTTGCCTGGTTGATGGAATGTAGCATAGATAAGCTTTTTATTTTTTTAAAAAAGTTACCAGAAAAACTGACCACAAGTGATCGATTTTTTGAAAAATTTTACAAAAATCGACCACATGTGGTCGGATTTTTGGAAAATCTTACAAAATCGATCACTTGTGGTTGGTTTTTGAAAAAGATTTTTAGAAAACCGACCAGAAGTGGTCGATTTTTTTAATATAAAAAAATTAATTTAAGAATAAAACCAACCACATGTGGTCGGTTTTATTAGAATTAATTAATTAATTTAAAAATAAAACTGACCACTTGTGGTTGTTTTTATAAAATTAAATAATTAATTTAAATAAAAATACCGACCACAAGTGGTCGGTATTTTTAAAATTAATTAATTAATTTAAAAATAAAACCAACCACTTATGGTCAATTTTATTAAAATTAATTAATTAATTTAAAAATAAAACCGACCACTTGTGGTCGATTTATTTTAAATTTTTTTATTTTTAAAATCTTTTTTTTAAAATAATATTGAATTTTAAAAATATAGATATATATTTTTCAATAAACCGACCACATGTGGTTGGTTTTAAAAAAGCTACCATGCTTTTACCCACCACATATTTTGGTCGGTTTTGTGGCCGGAAATGCAGGAAAATCGACTACATATGATCAGTTTATGTGGTCGATTTTCCTATTATTTTTAGTAGTGTATAAGTTGTTTCTACTAGGGTCAACTTGAATCAAGCATTCTTGTTAGAATATATATGAAGAATTATGTGGCCCATAACCTACCAAATTAAAGGTAATTAAAGGTATTCGAGTCTAGTTTTTAGAGCCACTGACCACATGCCAATATGACTTATGAATAAAAAGTTATCAGCATTACCGCGCCGCTCCAACCTGTTAGAATGTTGATTTTCTACAGGTTGGCACATTAGGTGGCGTGTTTGACATTTTTAAAATTACACATCAGTATTTCATGAAAGAAAAAGAATAATGGGAGCTAGGAATCTGATTCTAAGGACCTTAAATGTTATGTCCTACCTACCCTCACACCCCCACCCCCCAAAAAAGACCTTGCCAAAAGCAAATGGCTTTCCTTCGTTTAATGGATGAGTATAGTATCTCAATCTTTCGGGCTAAGATTTTAATCATGATATGTAGGTAGTTAGACCAGAACTCAATGAATTTTTATTTTACCTATGTGTTTAGATCAATTCTTAGTCTTGGATGCAAATTAAAGTCATAAGAAAGCTCTAAGACAAAGTTGAGTTGAAAGCTTCCTTAATGATTAAATTTTCATATAAGTTGTTTCTACTAGGGTCAACTTGATACAAGTATTCTTGCTAGAATATGAAGAATTACATGGCTAATAACCTACCAAATTAAAGGTATTCAAGTCTAGTTTTTAATACCACTGACCACATATCAATTTGACTTATTAGTAAAAAGTTATGAGCATTACCGTGCCGCTCCAACCCTAAAACATTAGAATGTTGATTTTCTGCAAGTTGGCGCGCTAGGTGGCGTGCTTGACCTTTTTGAAACTACACATCAGTATTTCATGAAAGAAAAAGCATACTGGGAGCTAGGACTCTGATCCTTAAATCTTATGTTCTACCTACCTTCACATCCTCCTCCCCTCCCCCACTCACCCGAAAAAAAAAAAAAAGACCTTGCCAAAAGCAAATGGCTTTCCTTCATTTAATGGATGAGTATAATATCTCAAACTTCCGGGCTAAGATTTTAATCATGCTACGTAGGTAGTTAGATCAGAACTCAATGAATTTTTATTTTAGATCAATTCTTAAGTGATGGATGCAAATTAAAGTGATAAGAAAGCTCTAAGAAAAAGTTGAGTTGAAAGCTTTTTGATTGATTAAATTTTCATATAAGTTATTTCTACTAGGATCAACTTGAATTAAGCATTCTTGCTAAAATATGAAGAATTACGTAGCCCATAACCTCCCAAATTAAAGGTATTCGAGTCTAGTTTTTAGTGCCACTGACCACATGTCAATTTGAATTATGAGTAAAAAGTTATGAGCATTATCGCGTCGCTCCAACCCCAAAACGTTAGAATGTTGATTTTCCGCAAATTGGAGTGCTAGGTGTCATGTTTGACCTTTTTAAAACTACACATCAGTATTTCATGAAAGAAAAAGTATACTGGGAGATACGACTTTGATTCCAAGGGCCTTAAATCTTATGTCCTGCCTACCCTCACATTCAACCCCCCCTACTCACCTAAAAAAAAGACCCTTGCCAAAAGCAAATGGCTTTTCGTTTAATGGATGAGTATAATATCTCAAACTTTCAAACTAAGATTTTAATCATGCTACGTAGGTAGTTAGATCAGAACTCAATGAATTTTTATCGTACCTATGTGTTTAGATCAATTCCCAACTGTTGGATGCAAATTAAAGTCATAAGAAAGCTCTGAGACAAAGTTGAGTTGAAAGCTTCTCTATCGATTAAATTTTCATGTAGGTTGTTTCTACTAGGGTCAACTTGAATCAAGCATTCTTGCTAGAATATGAAGAATTACGTGGCCTATAACCTACCAAATTAAAGATATTCGAGTCTAGCTTTTAGTGCCACCGACCACGTGTCAATTTAAAATAATATTCTTTTTTTCTTCACCAAAAATAAATAGTTATTTAGGGTCTGTGTTAAGTCAAAACTAAGACAAAGATTAAAATAAAAAATTATCAATAAGGACCAATACACGGGCTCTCGAGCAAATGCTCAGAAATATCATCTATTTGGTATCTATTCTTGCAATTGTCCCACTAAAATTCAACCGTTCATTCATGCAAATGCCCCAAATTATGATCATCAACTTCAGCCAAAATTGTCGTGTCGTGATCAACTTGTGCATACCTTAACAAATTTCGCGAGTTATATCTCGCATCAATCTCAGAGGGCAGTTTATGTATTAATCCTAAATTAAAACAAAATACTGCCCCCACCGTAGATTGAAGTGAAACAACCCAAGGTATTCATCATCAAACATAACAAGAATCCTAACATCACAACACTGTTTCCACTGTTAGCTGTAACACAATTAACATCATTACATTCTCAGAATAAGTAGGGGATTAAAAGACCACATCATCAATATTTGTTCCCTCGTCTTAGTAATAATACGGAGATATCTCATCACCTCAACATAGCGAAAAAAGCCATCTACCATTTCAATCATCATAAGTGCGGGGATTATATTTGAGTCTGTATTTGTTAGCATCGTAATCAGGAGGTATCTCATCACCTTTAAGCCTCCAAAAGTCCACCTCATTTATTGCTCCTCCAGGTTTCGACTCTACCTGTGCTTGAAAGGTATCTTCATTTTTATCATTATTATTATCCTTGGAAACAAATGTGATATAATACAACATCCCTGCTACAAGCATTCGATTGGCTTTCAGAATTTTCACAAATTTGTAATCTCTACCCTTGGCAAGATTGTATTTGTCAATGGCCAATTGGGACATCTCAATAATTTTTGGATCGTTTTCCACGCCTTGTAGTGGAAAAATAAAAGGCACACCAGACGGGAGAGTGCTGACAGGCCAATTACGAATAGAAGGCTTAATCACAGTGACATGGAAACCATCGCTCTCTTTAGCCTGCCTGTCATACTCTTCTGGATCAATGTCATAATATGGTACTACTCTTCTCTTCTCCATTGCAATGTCCTCTTCCAATTTTTTCTGCATCTCACGCTCTTCCAAATCTGTCCTCTTCGATGAAGACATTAGGGCAACGAGGGAAGTAGGGTTAGGGTTCTGAGTTGTGAAAAACAAATAAAACAAAACAAAACAAAATAATGACCCACGTGTCAATTTGACTTATGAGTAAAACGTTATGAGCATTATCGTGCCGCCCAATCCTTTTCCAGCCGAAATTTTTGTTTTGTTATGAAATATAAAACAAAGAAGAAGAATCGAGAGACAAGAGAGGAGACTTATTTATTTCTCTTTCATGGATGCTTGATGAGTTCATTACAACGATGGAAAACCCTTTATTTATAGAAAAAAACTAACATTGGATTTTTAACTTTTCTATAAATAGATATTTACTATATATGGTAAAGTAAACATTCATTATGTATGGTAAACTAAACATTCACTATATATGGTAAAATATTTATAATACTCCCCCTTGAATGTCTAATTAATAGATAATGTGCCTTGTTAAAATCTTACTGAAAAAACTCAATGAAAAATAAATCTAGTGAAGGAAAAAGAGTACACATCTCTAATAATACGCATATAGGCTGCATCATTAAAAACCTTACAAGGAAAACCCAGTGAGATAAAACCTCGTAAGAAAAAAAGAGTACATCGCGTATTAACTCTCCCTACTGAGAACATCCTTGAGCCTTTGCATCCCAATCTTGTGAATCATCTTCTTGAAAATTGCAATTGAAGAAGACTTGGTGAATAATCAGCCACATTGTCACTTGAACGAATCTGTTGCACGTTAATATCACCATTCTTTTGGAGCTCATATATGTAAAAAAAGCTTTGATGAAGTGTGCTTCATTCTATCTCCTTTTATGAATCCTCCCTTAAGTTGTGCTATGCATGTTGCAGTATATACTCATAAAAAATCATGGGTACCTTGTCACATTTCAAACCACATTTTTCTCAAATGAGATGTAGTATGGACCTCAACCACACACATTCTCGGCTTGCTTCATGAATAGTTATTATCTCAATATGATTTGATGAAGTGGCTATGATAGACTGCTTTGTATATATCCAAGATATGACATTACCACCACATATGAACACATAGTCTATTTGAGAACAAGCTTTATGCGGGTCAGATAAGTACCCAATGTCAGCATGACCAATAAGATCGAGACTGCAATCTTTAGAATAAAATAAGCTCATATCTTTTATCTCATTTCGATGTCTCCTAATAGAAGTTGAAATATACCTTGTTAATAAATTGACTTAAAAGGCTATATTAGGCCTTGTAGTATTTGCAAGATACATTAGTGTTGTGCATCAATTGTACTAAGATATGATACTTCATATTTCTTATTTCAGTAAATAATGTATTGCTTTTGAAAACTCTCCAAGAGTTTCAATAATTTTCAAGTTATAAACTTTCCAAGAGTTTCAATAATTTTCAAGTTATAAACTTATGCAATATAAGGATTATAAATAAGTTTCTTAGAAATTCTTATATGCTTCAAATATTTTGAATCCTTAAATAAGTTTTCATGTAAATTTTGTCAAGTGACTGTATTCATCATATCATGTGCGACATCTTCAAGTGTTTAGATTGCAAATCAAATAAGTTTTTATGCTTACCAAGATGCATCCTTTCATGCCACTTGATAAATATTTTCTATGTCAGTATGCTTCAATAAACGTAGAATTCAGATCCTCGTATTCTTTTACAATATTGCGCTAATATTGTATCAAAGATATTGATGATATATCACGTCGTATCAGTTCACTGTTTGATAACATTTTGAGATCTCATCACTTCATAATTTTCAGGTACCTAAACCTCTTATAAGGTTTCAAGAAATGTTATGTCGTAGGTTTTTCAAGAGCAAATTACCTTCTTATTATGATTATTTTCTCCTTATCCTTTTCAAGAATTATTTCATTTTGAACTGATTGGTCTACCATGCTTCACACATGCATAGACTTTGTCCTTTAGGAACACAAAATCGGAGCACTTGCATCTTAAATATGAGATGCTGACTTGAACTATTTTTTGATGAGGATCTGATGATAATTCCTAACATATTTCATAGCCGCTTATAATCTCCTCCTTATATTAGGAAAACTAACATACATCCTCCATTTTATTTGAGGAATCCATCTTTGTGCATCGTGGTATATTCATTAATTGTATACCGTACATTAAAACTATTACATGGAATAGTTGGTTCTTGACCTTGAACCAATTGAGAGGGAAGAAATAATTATAATTTATTGATCAAATGTATACAAAGTGCTATTGTACACAACATATCATATTTCAGACCAACACATGAAGCTTTGTTCTCATTAGTAATATTTAGATATTTATCGAAGACATTCAATGTCAAATCATCATCACCAAGATGAATTGTTTTGGTTGCACAATCTGAAAGTTATGCTCTTAACTCAATTATATTGAGCAAACACCTTTATGAATGACAAGTTGTAGGTTGACAAAAAAACGTACAAGTGATCATCTTATATCGATGCATCTTAATAGATCACATGACTAGTGAATGGACCCATATTCACCTTTTGTAGTTTTCAGATTTTGAGGGATCAAATCCCAACATTAATTGGTCCAACCAACTTATCATGAGAACAAGCAACATTAAAAGTTCATGAAGAATTTTCTAGTTCCTCAGTATATGTTCAATACTCACTATGCACATCTTTGGGATGTTGCAATCGTTTTTGTCAATTTATGAACTTTTATACTAGTAAACTCTAAGTTTACCACGACATGTACTTCTTTTTCTTTAGTAAATTTCAGATTTGCTATTACATGAATAAATTTTTGAATTTACTACTTCAGAAGTAGATTTCAAAATACCCTTCTCAGTTATTTGTCTCATTCGAAAGTGAGTTATGATAGCATCACAATCAAGTGCATGTTTGCATTAATAAGCTTCTCATTCCCCAAGAATGGAATATAATCGTGCCTTAAGCCTATGAAATTTTGATAGCTTATAGCCTCTTTTATGATATTGCTACTTCAGGAGCACATCGAGACATACATATCTTTCAAAGTATATCATATATTGCTACCACATTCACTTCAAGAATGGGACAAATTGTCATCTTTCAGACTTATTATATATTGCTACCACATTCACTTCATGGAATAGAGCATATTCAATGGACAAGTTTCATGACTTCTTATAAAATACATGTTATTTGTTGCTTTAGCCATCATAATATCATTAATCCGGTGCTTTGAGATTCAAATTCAACGTCTTATCCATATAAAAACGTCTTAGACTGTAACTAAGTGGGACTTTGAACCCAACATCTTATCATCATGGTGCATTGCTTGTAACCCAATGCCTTACTCTCTTAATGAGATGAAACTTAATTCCTCATCATATCTTTTAACAATATTGTTATTCATGGACAAATGAAAAGCATAAATGGTTCCAAACCAATTATATTTTCTCAAATCCAACAATAATTATATCATTAGTAGCAAAAGACAAATTAACTAACATAAGGAAATACTAACCTTGAAATTACCTTTAGATTTATAATCTCACCTTGTTTGGTAGAGTCTTTTGTTGATAACGTGTTATGAAATATAAAGCAAAGAAGAAGAATGGAGAGAAAAGCGAGGAGACTTATTTATTTCTCTTAAGGGATGCTTGATAAGTTCATTACGATGAAGGAAAACTCTTTATTTATAGGGGAAAGCTAATCTTCGGATTTCTAACTTTTCTATAAATAGATATTAACTATATATGGTAAAGTAAACATTCACTATGTATGATAAAGTAGACATTCACTATATATGGTAATATATTTATAACATGTTTATTTTTCTTTTTTCTTTCTCTCACTCTGGTAAGGATATTTTCGTCCTACCACTTTTAGATACTCTTTATACACGTTTTAAAATCTATTTTTTTACTGAGGGAAATAATTGGCATCACTACGTATTATTCCTCTCCTTTCTCCCCTACTCAAGAAGGACAAGGGTTGCATGAAACAACCTTTAGAACTCAAGCAAAGAAAATCTCTCGGGTTCTTCTCCAAATTCTAGCATCTCTCAACCTATGCAAGACTAATTTTTAATGTGTGAACCCTATTTTTCTCCGCAAGCATGTTTTTAATTTTAGTTCGTTCATGAATCAAGTTTGAATTTTAGAATTGAATCCTTGAAGTGTAACTTCCTTATCTCTTGAAGAGAATTTTTGAATCCTCCATGAAAATAATTAGAAGTTTCAAAAGTTAAATTCACGTTTTGATTTTCATCCTATTTCATATCCATTGATCCTGTTTTAAACCTTATGAAATTATATCATAAAAGAAAAACATTATTTGAATACAAGACTTTCTCTTTCTAGAAATGGCGTTTCCTCTCAGCTATTGCTGAAATGGTTAGGAAAACGAAGACCGGAGGGAGGGGTCAACAGACCCAAAATAGGGATCAACCCACAAATAATTCAACGAAGGCTATTCCTCAATCAGCAGATGCAAGGAAGACAAGATGTGAATATATTGCAAGGGATTCTTCCGTTTCAAGTTGAATATGGAAGTATAGGAGTAACTATTAGAGGGGAGAGTTCACATAGTTCATCCGCAACAGGAAAGGCAAAATGGGGGGATATAGTGGAGGAAACAACAGTTCACCAGATGGATGATAAACCTAACCCTAAATCGCCATCACCGAATACGTGGAGCCAGATAGTGAGCCGTGGATCAACAAGGGAGGGCTTTGATTTGCAGGGAAGTGACCCACCTAGCCCAAGGGTTAAAATTACTATAGAAGACGTGCAGGATGAAAGCGAATTTTGGGGTAATGCAGTGATATGCTATATGATGGGATCTAACCCTCCCCAAAGTGTGATGGAAGGATATTTCAATCGTATCTGGAAGGGGAAAGTAGTTGATAAAATTGTTCAAGTGCATTAGAGGGGTATTCTTGGTCAGATTCTCCACTCATGAAGAGAAAGTAAAAGTGATAGATGAAGGGGTGGTGATGTTTGATCGCAAACCAATAGTGGTGAAGGCATGGACACCGGATACGGAGGTGACAAAGGAGACAGTAAAAACAGTCCCTGTGTAGATCAGACTACCAAGCTTAAACATAAAGTATTGGGGAAAGAGTGCTTTAACAAAAATTGCAGGATTAATTGGAAAACCGTTAAAGGCGGATCGTGCTACGACCAATGAAGAGAGAATGACATATGCTCGTATACTAGTGGAGATGCCACTGGATCAAGAATAGCCAGCAGAAGTAATGTTCGAAAATGAAAATGGGAGAATTGTTGATCAGATGGTGGATTACGAGTGGAAACCAGTACTGTGCTCGAAATGGAAGAATTTTGGTCATGAGGTGACACAATGTAGAAAACAACAGAGAAAGGAAGCATCGAAGAAGCCCGTAGAAGATGAAGGGAATAAAAAAGAACCTCCTCCACCAGCTCAACAAGCAGGGGACAAGCAAAAAGAAATGTTGAATGAGAGGCCAAGACAAGGCTCTCCGAGTAAATAAAAAAAAAAGAGCCAGAAACAAGAACTATCTCAACCAATAGGTATAGTAAATTACTAGAGAACACGGTGGGAGAAGCAGAAAACGTAGCAGATATGGGAAATAAGGTAAATAGTAGCAACCCTGGGAAAGTAAGGAGAGGAGATACATCTCCCCCCAATGGATAGTTTTGGATGTTGGAATGTAAGGGGACTAAACAAGCTTACTAAACAAAGAGTGATGCAGATGTTTCTGTATCAATCTAAAGTGAGCTTGTTTGATCTCCTAGAGACAAAGATTAAGAGAAATTGAGCACATAGTGCTTCTCTTAATCTTTGTGCAGGATGGTCGTTCACTACTAATTTGAGTATGCATAAAGGGGTTAGGATATGGATGGTGTGGAATCCAGAGGTATATATAGTGAATATTAAAGGTGTAACGGATCAATTAATTCATATTTTGGTTGAGGACAAAGTGACTGGAACAAGGTTTCATGTGACTATGATTTATGGCTTTAATGATCAAGCTCTAAGGAGATCCTTGTGGGCTGACATTATGTCCATTAGTGGCCAAACGACTGGACCATGGGTAGTTCTTGGAGATTTCAATTGTGTTTTGAATAAGGAGGAAAGAATAGGGAGACCGGTTACTATGGCAGAAATAATTGATTTCAAAGTGTGTGTGGAACAATGTGGCTTGCAGGATCTCAGGTCAACAGGATCTTTTTATACATGGAGTAATAAACAACAAGGCGTGGCTCAAGTTTATAGCAAAATTGATAGGGTGCTAGTGAATGATGAGTGGGTTTCAGACCTGCCAGTATCAACAGCTTGCATCCTTCAAAAAGGGTTATATGACCACTGCCCAGTACTGGTTCATTGGAAAAAACATAATATGTCAAGAACAAGGCAATTCATGTACTTTAACATGTGTAGCTTAGCACCGGACTTTCTACAGAAAATAAAGAGTAACTGGGATAAAAGGATAGTAGGAAGGAGAATGTTCCAAGTGGTGGGTAAACTGAACAGACTAAAATTTGTCCTCAAACAGCTTAATAGGGACATATTTAGTGATATTGAAAACAAGGCTGCCATAGCAATGGAACAATTGCTGAATTGTCAAGTAAGAATACAACAATCACCAAGTACAGAATTGTTTGATGAAGAGATGTAATTGGCTAAACAATGTGAACAGCTGCAAAATGCAAAACATCAGTACCTGAACCAAAAATGCAAAGTGAAGTGGCTACAAGAGGGGGACCAGAACACTGCCCTGTTTCACAGGTATTTGAAGGCCAGAAGGAACAAGAATAGAATTTTGGCTATAAAGAACACTAGAGGGGAAGTCAAAACCAACATGGATGACATAAGTAGAGCTTTCATTGAATATTACACAGAGCTATTGGGCACAAAAATGAATGGGAGGCAGCCAGCTAACAGCAGAATTATTAGAAGAGGAGCTGTGGTATTGGATGAACAATGTAGCATGCTGGTACAAGAGGTCACTAAAGAGGAGATTAAATCAGCATTATGGGTAATTGAAGGCGATAAAGCCCCGGGGCCTGATGGTTTTGGAAGCAAATTCTTCAGAGATAGTAGGGAGAGATGTAGAGGCGGGGGTCAAGGAATTTTTTAAGATGGGGCAGATGTTGCAAGGCTTAAATGATACAATGATCACTCTGATTCCTAAAGGACATCATGCAGAGACAGTAGCTAATTACATACCAATTTCATGTTGTAATACCCTGTACAAGGTGATATCAAAAGTGCTACGTAATCGACTGAAGAAGGTGCTCCCTAATATTATATCAGACACACAGAGTGCCTTTGTAACAGGAAGAACAATAGTTCAGAATATACTTATCTGTCAGGACTTGGTAAGGCTGTATAACAGGAAAGCCACCACAAAAAGTTGCCTTATTAAAATTGATCAAAGAAAAGCATATGACACAGTCGAATGGGAGTTTATAAAAGAGATGTTGTATGGTTTGAACTTCCCAGTTAAGTTCATCAAACTCTTAATGGAGTGCATTACATCTACGAAGTACACCATTGCCCAAAATGGTGGAGTATATGGAGTGATAAAAGGGAAAAGAGCACTGAGACAAGGGGACCCAATATCCACTTTGATTTTTGTCCTCTGTATGAAATGTTTTTCAAGAATGATGGATTGGGTGGCTGATCAAGAGGGATTTACATTCCATACCAAGTGTAGAATTCTGAGACTCAACCATCTGTGTTTCGCAGATGATATGCTTTTATTCTGCAAAGGAGAATTTGAATCAGTGGTGCTTATGCTTCGTGGATTGAAGACATTCTTGGATGCATCTGGTTTGTGTACAAATGCTAGCAAATCAAGTATATTCTCGGTGAATATAAATTGACTGGGTATACTACTGGTGCATTGCCATTTAAATATCAAGGGGTCCCTATATCTGCAAAAAAATCTCACATCAATGGATTGTGAAGTCTTATTGGACAAGATGACCAGCCGAATCAAAACTTGGGGAACCAGGAACCTATCCTATTCTGGCAGGGTACAATTAGTCAATTCAGTACTAATACACATACATACATATTGGTCTTCTATCTTTTTATTACCAAAGAAGTTGTTAAAAGGAATTACAACAGTTTGTAGGAATTTCATATGGAGTGGAGCAGTACACACAAATAAACCTCCTCTAGTAGCATGAGATGTGTTATGCAAAGCCAAAAAAGAGGGAGGACTGAGCATAATTGATAGTATTGTGTGGAATGAGGCTGCAATTGCAAAGTATGTCCAGAATATGGCGTGCAAAGCGGATAACCTATGGGTGAAATAGGTGGATCATGTATACATAAAGGGGCTAAATTGGTGGCAATATCAACCACCCCAATATTGTTGATGGTATTGTAGGAAAATATGTTCAATTAAAGAGAGATTTTGAGGAGGATACATACAGAATCATTGGATAACTGTAGGTGGTAAATACACCATTCATAGTGGCTACTGCTGTCGGATAAGGGCCAATAATGAATGGCCTTGGTGTAGGGGCGTCTGGAATAGCAGAAATATGCCAAAACATAGCTTTATTTATTGGTTGACAATGCATGGAAGGCTGCTAACAAGAACCAGGTTGGTAAAAATGGGAGTATGCCAAAGCGACAAGTGTTTACTGTGCGACCTAGCTCCGGAATCAATAGAACACTTAATGTTTGAATGTAAATTCTCAAGACTATGCCTGGAAGGGATCTTGGAGTGGCTTAACATTAAATTGTGTGACACAGTGCAGAATATATGGAAAAGCATGGCAAGGAAGGCAGTAGGCAAGATCAGTAGAAGCATCTGGGCAACAATTGCAGCGGTAATAAACCACATACGGCAAGCAAGGAATCAAGCACTGTGGAACAAAATGGTTCCGAGGCCCGCAAATGTGATCAGGAAAATCCAACAGGAGAGCAAAAGTAGATTTGTTTATCGGATAAGGGGAGAGTAAACTATAGAGATAGAGCTTGGATAGAAAAGTATATACAAAGAACAAATGTATAGGATCAAAGTCTAGAAAATAGTAGTGTGGTCGAGATGAGGCTGATGAGGTGCTAGTGAATTTTCCTTGAAATGTAAGCTCCAAATAGAGCGGGTAATACATGAGATAATAAAATGTGTTCGTTCAACCAAAAAAAAAACCTTATGAATTTATCTCGCTTTGTAGCCTAGTCATATTTTACATAAGTTGTCTTATGTTTTCTATGAAATTAGTTACAATTTTAAAAATTTATTTTAAGAAAGTTTACAGATCTTTCCTATGCATGTAGATAGATTTTGAAAGAAAATGTCATTTATCTTATAATCTCAAACTAGCATGTTTGCATATGATTTTGAGCGAAGGCTCATCAGCGACATATTTTCATGAAGTGATATTGAGTAGAGGCTCACCAATTGTATATATTCATGATTATGAATTTGAGCCAAGACTTTCAGAGTATAATTAATAGTTTACCTTTAAGAGGTTACAATATTTAGCATATATATATTGTGGGAGAATAATTAACATAGATAAGGATATGGGTTCGGATAATACATGCCCCGAAATTACGTATACCGGGGTAGGATAAGATATGTCGTTGGTTCGAATGACTCCTCTTTAAGCTCTTGAGAAGGACTCAATATAGATCCAGGGTTCAGCTACATCATATGCCCCGACAATGTATAAGACAACTCTCCCTACCGGGTCAAAGGTTTGATATCGTAAGCTCACGTGATATATGTCGGTTATAAGAAATTCTCCAATAAGAAAATTCAGTATTTTTATTCAAGTACGATTTATGACACAAGGTCGTTGATGTGCTATGGTTTCATAGCACTTTCGATGCTTAAAACTACAAAAACATGTAGTTGCTTAGACCATGTTATTAGATATGATGTGTTTTGTTTTGCAGGAAACCAAGTTTTGCAAGCTAAACAGGAGAAAAAAAGTGAAAATTGGAGTTTTTGACCACCTGCGTTGGCAGCTACGGCCCGCAGGTACTACCTACATGGCGTAGGTGCCAGAACAAGTGTCAGAGAGTTGAGTTTCAAGGATTCATAAGTTGCAATTTTGGCCCTGCTACCTACGATGCGGCAGCTACGACCCCTAAGTGCCAGAAGTTGAAGTTCAGAGATCCTGTAGGAGTTTTGAAGACCCTGGCACCTACGGCCTACCAACTACGAACCGTAGGTGCCACCTGCGATCCTTAAGTGGCACCGTAGGTGGCCACCCACTCCAACTTTCTCTTTTATTTTGAAAAGGTTTTCTAGGGGTTTCCATGTAATTCATAAATATCCTTTTGACATTTTTTTAGTTAGTTTACGCACTTTTACTATTCACAAATATGTACTTTGATTCTGAGATTGAATTTTGATCTTGCGATTCTCTTGTTCTTGGTTTTTGGTTTATTGTTCAGTTTGAGCATTTGAGTTTTATTCATCTATTATTGAGAGATTGATTCTATGTTTTCCTCATTAAATTCCATGAATTGTTTTGCAACAATGAGCAGTTAAATCCCTTAGCTATGATTGTGGAAACCCTAGCGGGCTAACAAAGTAGGAAAAGTGCAATGTTAAAAAAAAAAAGAACAGCCCGGTGCACTAAAGCTACCGCTATGCGCGGTGTCCGAGGAAGGGCCCCACCACAAGGGTGTATCGTACGCAGCCTTACCTTGCATTTCTGCCAGAGGCTATTTCCAAGGCTTGAACCCGTGACCTCCTAGTCACATGGCAGCAGCTTTACCAGTTACTCCAAATAAATATTCTTGCATGTATTGTGAGCTTCTTCAGTATAATAGTTTCCTTAATAGTGACCAATGTTAAGAACCCACGTGTATTCACTACTTACTTCAAAATAGAAGTAGAGATCAAGAAAAGAAGATCACAATAGTAATTTTAGATTCACCTCCATATTATAATTCCACCATCTCATCTAATTAGCTTGATACTCACAAAGTAATAGTTAACATTGGATCTAGGATAAGGGTTAGTAAGGCGACACTCTGAGACTCAAAAGGTAAAGAGTGAAATTCACTAAAGGCGTTCACAAGACGGTTAGTGATATGTAATTTGTCATATTCTGCATGCAATATTGGGTTAGTTCAATGAAGTATGATAAACCTACAGAGTTAGGAAGCCAAGGGGAACACAATTATAGTGTTCGTTTCAGATTATTTACATCAAAAGCATTCGAGTTTTGTTACTTTCTACTGATTAAAGAAATTTCTCCCATTTATTTTTCTACACTGCCCAACTATTTCAGCAAGTTGAGAAATATTTCTGGCTTATTCCCTATGGATTCGGTCCTAAACTAGTTGGGTTAGTATGTTTGACATCGACCGCATTATACTTCTTGAAGGTGTAGTGTTGGGTGACAATCCATCACCATTTTCTTAACTTGTTTTATAATTATTTCCATACAACATACTTAATTCAGATATTTCAACTACATTTGATAGAAAAATACACTACAGCAGCAATGGAAAGAAAAAGACTCTGCAAGTGTGGAAATTTTCTCTATATTCAAGTTACAAATATGAAATTACAAGAGTCTTTAAATAAGATAAAAACCACTAAACAAACATTTATTTGTACCTAAAATATCTGAATCTAATGCTGACTCCACTACTCCTGCAGCCTAAAGACTAGGAAACTACTTATTAACTCGTAAATAAATGTAACAAACTAACTACTGACTAACCACAAAGCTGGTCACGTTGCTAACATTCCCTCCCTTAAACTGAAACAACTTTCAGTTTAATTTGCAAACACCAAGCTGATCACGTAGCTTTAGAAATGACACTAGTTTCAAGGGCTTTGTGAATATGTCTGCAACCTGCTCTTCACTTTTGCAATAAATAAGACTAATCTTTGCATCTTTACTTAGATCACGCAAGAAGTGATACTTCACATCTATATGCTTACTTTATCCATATTCAACTGGATTCTTTGAAAGATTAATCGCCGAAGTATTATCACAATAGATTGGCATTGGTCCTTCCTTCTTAAAATAAAGTTCTTCAAGGATGTTCCTCAGCCAAATAGCTTGACAAGCGTATGATGCTGCAGCAACATACTCTGCCTCTGTGGTCGATAAAGTAACAATAGGTTGCTTTTTTGAAGACCAAGAAATAACTCCAGACCCCAACATACAAGAATATCCCGATGTACTTTTCATGTCTTCAAGATTTCCGGCATAGTCACTATCAGTGTAACCAACCAAATGTCCAGCTGCTTTCATCTGATAAAAAATTCCAAAGTCACTGGTACCATTCAAGTATTGTAGGATCCTCTTAGCATCTTGTAGATTCAATTCTTTTGAACTCTCTATTAACTTGCTAATGAGACTTACAACATGCAAAAATCAGGCCTTGTTTCTGTCAAGTACATCAAGCTTCTCATAATTTGTTTGTATAAAGTGCTGCCCACTTTTCTTCCTTCAGGTTCTTTGACGAGCTTCAAACCCTTCTCCATTGGTGTGCTCATAGTGTTGCAGTTTTTCATCTAGAATCTATCCAGAATATCTTGCACATATTTCTTTTGAGAAATAAAAATACCATCAATAGATTGATTCACTTCTAGAGCAAGAAAATAGTGCATCATACCCAAATCCGATATGTCAAACTCAACCATCATGGACTTCTTAAAATTCTAAATCATGGACAGATTACTTTCGGTATAAATTAAGTCATCCACATATAAACACACCATTAAAACCCCTGCACCCCTCTGTTTTATATAAAGAATATGTTCATATGCACACTTTTGAAATCCCTCCTTTAAAAAATAAGCATATATACGACTATACCAAGCTCTTGGAGCTTATTTTAGTCCATACAGATCCTGTTTCAATGTAAACACTTTATTCTCAGCACCAAATTTCACATAGCTAGGAGGTTGTTCGATAAATACCTTTTCTTGTAGTTTACCATGTAGAAAGGTAAACTTTACGTCCAACTGGAAGATTTTTCAAGCATTTTGAGAAGCCAAAGAAATCACCAATCTTATGGTATCTAATCGAGCAATGGGAGCATACACCTCTTCGTAGTCAATACCATATTCTTGCTTATAGCCTTTTGCTACTAAGCGAACTTTAAACTTGTCAACCTCTCCATTTTCCTTCAGCTTTGTTTTGTAAACCCATTTGACACCGATGGTTTTCTGATTTTCTTGAAGATTTGTTAACTCCCAGGTATTATTTCTTTCAATTGATCTAATCTTATCATCTATGGCTTGCTGCCACTTTGGATCTTTGATAGCATCAGTGAAAGATATAGGATCACAATCTGAAAACAAAGATAAATGACTGGCCGTATTTTTAGATTTACTGATCTCATATACCTCATAATCTTCCATCCATCTCGATGCACCTCTGCTACATTGAGGACGTTCATTACTAAAGTGAGCATCACCTGATTCATGTTCAACACCTCCAGCATCTTGTACTATTGGACTTAATTGTGAACTGATCTCCAAAGACCGTTCTAGTTCTTTATCTTCTTCAACGAAAAAGGGAAATTGTTGAAATAAACTGTTGTCTCTCCAATTCCAGATTGCTTCTTCATCAAAAACAACATATCGACTAATAATAATTTTCTTGGTAATAGGATTGAACAAGCGATAAGCTTTTGATTTGTCATCAACACTAAGGAAAATGTATTTTAGACCTTTATCGTCCAACCTCTTCCTTACAACATCTGGAATACGGGCATATGCTATACACCCAAAAATCCGGAAGTACTCAACATTTGGTTTACGCCTGCTCCAAGCTTCATGAGGTGTCATATTTTAAATAGAGTTGGTAGGACATCTATTTAATAAATGAATGCTTTAATGAACTGCTTCTGCCCAAAAGTCTTTTGGTAAGCCACTTCTCTTTAAAAGACTACGCACCATATCAAGAATTGTGCGATTTTTCCTTTCACACACACCATTCTGTTGAGGTGTGTAGGCTGCCGTAAGGTGCCTTTTAATTCCATGCTTCTCACAAAATTCTACAAATTCTAGTGAGTTGTATTTGCCACCCCGATCAGTCCGTAAACATTTAATTTTACAACCAACTTCATTTTCAACAAACACTTTAAACTTCTTAAAAGTTTCAAATGCTTCTAATTTTTCTCTCAAGAAATAGACCCATTAGACGTAGGATTTATCGGACCACAGATATCTAAGTGCACCAACTCCAGCACCTTCTTTGCCCTCCAAGACTTTCCTGTTAGAAATGATTCATGATGTTGCTTGCTAACTACACACTCTTCACATACTTCATCAGGAGATTCAAGTTGCGGAATACCTAACACCAACTGTTTTTGCTTTAAGAACTTTAGGCTTCCAAAATTTAAATGTCCATACCGAAAATGCCACTTACAGGCATCCTCTTTAACTTTGGCAGAAAGACAAGATTTTATGGAGTTGCGAAAATTTGACGACATATTAATCTGAGCGATTAACCCCAAATAAGGATCTTATATCTTACAAACTCCACCTTTAATATTAATTTCATATCCTTTTTCTTGAAGCTGCCCGACACTTAATAGATTTGTTTTCAACGCAGGGACATAAAACACATCACCTATGGTATGAATGGAGTTGTTTTTGGTTGAGACCTTTACCTTTCCTTTTCCCTGAGCAGAGACCACAGAATTATCTCCAAATCTCACGATATCTTGAAAAGTTTCATCCAACTCTGAGAATGCCTCTTTCTGCCCACACATATGATTACTGCAGCTGGTATCGAGATACCATAAATTCGTGGGAACTTTTTCTTTGGAAGTATACTCCATCAAAAGTGAAACCTCCTCTTCTTCTTTCTTTGTTTTTGTGTCTTCCTTTCTTGCTGCAAAATTAGATCTACCACCACGATTTTTACTTAAATTGGTACGACACTCAGATCGGTAGTGTCCAAATCGATGGCATCGATAGCATTCAACTTGAGACTTGTCGTGTCTTTTAACTTGAGACTTGTCGCATTTTTTTCCTTTTCCTGGGAACCGCCAGCTTTGTTTTTCTCCCCTTTCTGGTGACAATTTTTTCCTTTCCACTTGTCTTTCTCTAGATCTCTTCCTTTTGAAGACATCACTCCCTTCAATGCTACTTCATCCTTGTCTTGTTGGTTTAATTTCTTCTCATGAACCAACAAAGAACCTTGCAACTCATCAATAGAAAGAACATCAACATCTTTGGATTCTTCAATGGAGCAAACGATATAATTGAACTTTGCAGTCATCAAGCGAAGTATTTTCTCAATGATGGTAACATCCTCTAGTTTTTCTCCATGAATTCACATTTTATTTGCGATAGCCAAAACTTTAGAGAAATATTCTGTTACCAACTCACCACCTTACATACGTAGAGCCTCGAACTCGCCACGAAGTTCTTGAAGCTGCACTCGTTCCACCTTCGTTGTTCCTTGATACTTCTTCTTCATGGAATTCCATATTTGTTTAGAAGTATCTTTGCAAAGAATTATTTCCAGTATTGAGCGATCAATAGCCTGAAAAAGGTAATTCTTCGCCTTGAGATCTTTTAACCTTAGACTGTCCAACTCTTCCTTCTGTGCTTCCGACAAGGCAGTACCAGTGGCTGGCTCTTGTACGCCAACACTCACAACTGGCCAAAACTCTTTGGACCTAAGAAAGTTCTCCATCAACATACTCCAACGGTTTCAGTGGTCATTGTTTTGTTGCTGCAATAGTACTCCAAAAAAGGAAAAAAACTTTTTCTGGCTTTGATACCAAATAATAGAAAAATACACTATAACAGCAATGGAAAGAAAGAGACTCTGCAAGTGTGGAAATTTTCTCTGTATTCAAGTTACAAATATGAAATTACAAGAGTCTTTAAATAAGTTAAAAACCACTAAACAAATGTTTATTTGTTCCTAAAATATCTGAATCTAATGCTGACTCCACTACTCCTGTAGCCTAAAGACTAGGAAACTACTTATTGACTCCTAAATAAATGCAACAAACTAACTACTGACTGACCACAAAGCTGGTCACGTTGCGAACAGCATTCCCTTTTGATTCTTTTATGATTAGGCTACTCAGTTATTCAGCTTAGTGCATGTCACTCAAACAATTTTAGCTTATGATTCAGAGAGTCAGAATTGTTTTACTTCATGTTTTCAGTATTTCAGACATTCAATTTATATCATTGTTTTACTTTTTTAATACATTTTATGATTCAGCTGATTCATACGTTTGTATCTCAATATCCAGTTATTCTATGACCTTGTTGTGTATTATACTCATATTAAGTTATTTAGTTTTTCATATATTATATTGTTTCACTTTAAATTTATTGCATGTTGTACACTGCGTATTTACGCCATTCGACTGCATTGTTTCATGATGCAAATCAGATACGCTGGTTCGTGATCAGACACTTCAATAAGATCTATCTCCTTAGCTTTGGATTAGTCCTCTTTATTTTCAAAGGACCTAGTTTGTAGTATAGTTAAACAGTTTTAATTTGGGTGTTTATATAAAGGTAGATTGGAGGTCTTGTCCCGATAAATATTATTCATTATGTCAGTGGAGGCTTCTTACACAGTTTGTTGATTAGTCAGTTAGTTGTTTTCAGTTTTCAAATATCAGATGACTTTATGTCTCAGTTTATATAAGTATGCTTTTTCTTTAATTTAGAAAGCTTAAATCTTATTACATACTCTCTCCGTTTAAAAACGAATGATCTACTTTTCTTTTTAATCCGTTTAAAAACGAATGATCTCTTTTCTTTTTTGGCAATACTTTAATTTCAACTTTCCACATTGCATGTTTAGGACCACAAGATTAAAGGGCATTTTGGTACATTTGACACAACTTTAATTTAAGACCACGAGATTCAAAAGTTTCTTTATTTTCTTAAACTTTGTGTCAAATCAAAGTAGGTCATTCTTTTTTAAGCGGAGGGAGCATTTTTTAAGCTTTCTGCTTATCTTTCAATGTCAGTTTTAGTAGTATGCTAAATCAAGGGTATGCTACAACAAATTTCAGCCACTATATAGAAGTGGGAATTAATTCTCAAGAAATAATGAAGAATTTTGCTAGTTTATCGCTACTTTGTTTTGCTCTTCTATTGAGCTTATCAACTCCCTCTCTTGGGCAAGCACCGAATTATGTCCAACAATATTTTCAGTGACGTTAGATCAATGTCTCAATATCAATTGCTTTTTAGAAGCTCTAAAAGGTTATTCCAGCGAGTAAGCAGCCCCAACACTGCAGATGTAGCCCTCAAGGGAAGGGTAGCCTCTCCTCTTGCTTAGTCCTTTGTGATTAAATGCAATTATATAGCAAGTTCATGATTATTATTTTCAGATAATATCTGCAAAAAAAAATTTACATTAATTTCCAAAATTAATAAAGAGTTATATTCGAAGTAAAAAAAAATAAATCAAAAGTATGCTTGGACTAACAATAGTGTCGGGTGTCAACCGTACTTAGGGTATAGACTTGAAATGTGACAATTTGATATAAAAGCACAAAGTTCAACTATCCCAAGAAATCTTCGAAGCAGTACCAGTAAAATCTCATTTATGGTTGTGAGAGCCCCATTTTTATAAGTCAGGGACTAAAGATATTTAAGAAAATATCTCTATTCTTTCATATTCTAGATCGTACAATAGAGTTGTGTCATAAGAAACTTAATCAAATCGCGCATTGGTCCAGTTCCTCCTGATGTGCCTCATCTTTGAGGTGTTGCTTTCATGTAGACTGATGTTATAGTTCGTTTCTTTGGGCCTTTAGACCTTTTTATGCCTGTACAGAAGTGAATTTTATTTTCTTAAATTTTTGGCCTCTTAATCCTAGGAATAATTACATAAGTGATAATATAAATTTATTATTTTCCTATATAATACTACTTTCTATTTTATTGAACAAAAATGGTGATATTGTTTTTTCACTGATCAAGAATTTTGATTTTGGAAAGTACAATGACAGTCCAATAAGAAGGTTTCAATTTTTGAAAATGAACCACTTGAAGACCTATTGATTCTAACAACTGATTGCAGAGTTGATCATTCGGACCTTTCAATTCATAGATGCAGATCTCAGATTTAATAATGAAGATACTACTATTAAAGAAGGAGAGCGCCCTTTTTAAAGGACCGGTCTGTCTTTCAATAGAAACTATTGACAATTGCCTTAGTCATTCTCTTGTATAGTGTAGTCCCTATAGCAATGAGTTTGGATATTGAGAACAAATTAAATCAAATGGTTCTACTTCGCACCCTCCACACAAGCACCATCCGACGAAGGGGGGACGAAGTTCATACGTAAAATCAAAATTATTAATACGAGCCTTTTCCATAAAAAAAAAAAAAAGAATCCTATATTCAAAAAGAAACAGAAGTGTTGGTGATTTTCTAATCTCGCATAACAGAATATGATACGACGAGATAAAGTGCAATAGATATAAAGACATGAAATGAGTTACCTACCGTTAACGAACAAAGCGAACCAACATTAAATTTTGAAATATCGGCTAATCATATCCTGTGATTTTAGAAATAGTTAGGACAGTCAAACCAACTCTCATATGAGCTCCTAGTGGTTCATGCATCTGACAATAAATCAAGGTCACTTTTGATTCTGCAATATTTTCTTCATTAATCACTCTAGACTCTTTCATTTTCATGTAAAGATTATTTCCTCCCCCAGTACGTTCACTCACTCCGCCAAATATTGATACGCCTCATTTTATTGCGCCCCTTTCCGTCCATATGTCGTCGGCAATCCCAAACCGCGCCTTAACCACTGTCATCTCCATCCGATCTCGCTGAAGGTCTCCTCGTTTCAGTGCAACCTCACCAGATATGGCTTCTCTGGCGAGCCTGTCTTTCAATAGAAACTATTGGTAATTACCTTAGTCATTATCTTATATAGTGT